>NC_052491.1:154222-468776 GCF_009730915.1 Dioscorea cayenensis subsp. rotundata | reverse complement strand
GTTGATTGTAACTAGTTCCATGGAGAGCTAAACCCTTAGTGGGTAATTGGATTTGTGAACACTAGGATGAATTTGTTTCATTAAACCTTTTATTATGCTTTCCTTAATTGATGTTTTATTTGAGTTCAAATCTTGAATTTTTGATTGATTGAATACTCCCTTAGAGTGACACTAGGGTTGAGAGTTCACCTTGGTAACCATTGTGATTGAGTGACACACCACGAGAGTTAGACAAAGCTAGATTGGAGAGGCAGGAGGTGAGTCGAGGGGTAGGCGGAGGCGTCCCATTTCTCCTTGATGTGATTTATTGTACCTCTATTTCCTTGAGTTCTTTTGCGGTCCATATTAATTTCCACATTTATTATTAATATTATAATAAATAATTAATTAGCTAATCTATATAACCAATTACAAATTGGAGATAGGTTTTACACAAGGGCAATATAGTCATTTCATGAGTAAAGGAATCAAGAATCCCCCATTTTTCTCATGATTGTGAATACCCTACACAACCCCTTCCTCCTTCCTCAATCCTCTCCCACTCATTACTCCACATCAAAACAAATGCTTACCAATGTAAAGAGTCATTCACTCCACTACTCCAAACTTAGTGGAATGCGTGGGAAAGGAAAAGGTCACGGACTCATGAAATAGATGCAGCCACTTCCTGTAGCGGCCCCAAGTGGACGATTGGAACAAGAAGTTAGATCTTCTAACTTCTAATAGATTGGCTATCATTACTTTGCATAGGTTTTGAGGAGGACATACTCCAACCGATTGCCCCTATTTCTATTGGAGATGAATCTTCAATCGAGAAAGCTGATTATGTAGGGCTAATGCCATAAGGAACCAAGGTAACCCATATAGCAAATACTACAATCCCAGCTTGAAATAGCCACCCTGAACTTTTTGTGGAGTAACAACCAAGAGCGTAGAAGTGCCATAGCACTCAGAGTTTCCAACAACAACCATCGCCAACCATAGAGAATCGTGTCTCGAGTTTGGAGAACCCAGGATGAGCGACTTAGAGAAAGCTTTGACCAGAGTTTGTGCAAACATCGAACAATCAATCTCAGCTGGTCGAGTCAGCACTTTTGCAACCCCACCGCTTCATTACACAATCTAGAGAACCAAGTGGGGCAAATTGCGAAAGTCTCTATCGAGAGGCTCTCAAGGAGTCTACCTAGCAACACCGAGACTAATCTAAAGAACAAGTGAAGGTGATCACTTTGAGAAGTGGTCGTGAAGTTGAAGGTAGACCTCCTAGTGAGAAGACCAACATTTGAAGCACTCGAGGTCGTGGAGGTTGTGGAGACAAATGAACAAGGAGGAAGGAGGTGGCATCCCACCTCATGTCGAGAATTCCTTACCCATCCGTATCAAGAATCGACCAAAATGATGAGAAATACAAGAAGTTCTTCGGGTCTATTTAACCAATTGCACATCAACGTCTCCTTTTGTGGAGGCATTGTCTCAAATGCCTTGGTATGCTAAATTTTTGAAAAGATTTATTGACCAACAAGAGAAAGTTGGAGGATAGTGCATCGGTGATCTGGATGCCTCTTGCAGCAAGCATAATAGCAAACACACGTAAGCTTTTATCATTCATCGTACAACATTGGTAATATGGGTGAAGAAATGGCATTGGAAGACTCTGGGCTAGTATCAACGTCATGCCATATACTTTCTTTAAGAAGTTTTGGCTTGAGAGAGCCTAGGCCCACTCGGATGACATTACAATTAGTGGACCAAACAATGAGACATCCGAGGAGCATCATTGAAGGCGTGCTTGTCAAAGTCGACAAGTATATATTTCCTATAGACTTCATGGTATTGGACGTCGATGAGGATGTTGATGTTCCTTTGATACTTTGGAGGCCATTCTTGCGCACTTCCAAGACATTGATTGACATGGGACGGAGGAGTTGACACTAAGCGTTGGAGATGTTAAGCTCACATAACACCTCGCCGATGCCATGCGGTATTCTCTTGACTTTGATGATACTCTCTATTTTCTCAAAACTACTGATGAGATAATTGATGAATATTTCTAGGAAATGTTCAATCCGGACCAGTACGAAGGGTTGCTAGACCAAGATGAGGTTAATGAAGAAGTAATGGCACTTGGTCTAGAGAAGAAGGTACCATCTACTCCGGGATCATGAAGAAAGTGCTCCAGAAGATGAAGGCGGGCGAGGATACACCACAAAAATTTCCCAAGCATGTTGGAGATGTGCACGAACCGAATAAGTTGGATGAACCTTTGCTAGGCAATACCAAGCCCGATAACTCCCCCTCTACCTTCAAGAGGCTTTGCTCATTATGCTTTCAAGTTATGTGTAAGACGGCAACCTTCATCTATGAGCCCCCGTGAGGTAAGACAAGGTATGTCAGCTTTAGTAACATTAAACAAGCGCTTACTTAGGAGGCAACCAAAGTTTTTACTATTTTCCTAGTTCTTATATTAGAGTTTGCATGAATAAGCTTGAGTGTTGGTGTCTTGATTTTTAAATTCTTTCTTTGCTGTGATTTTTTTCTTGTTAATTTTTATGAAATCGTAGTGCTTTTACTCGTGTTTTTTAGCGGAGAATTTTTGGTCATTTGAGCTTATTTTTAGTGTTTTATCTCAGGTAAAAGTTGCTTTTGTAAGGTAGGCTTTGAGTTTATTTATATGCTCATGAATTTTTGTAGAGCCCTCAGTAGTATTTTTGATGCTGTCCCGGAGAAAACACACACGCTGTGGAATTTCCGCACGCAGGCGTGCGTTTTCATTCATTGCTCATCCGAGAGGAGACGAGGGGCATGGCCTCACCCTTGTGATCGACCTTGTGATGGTCCACGCCATGTGGAATTTACATACGGTCATGCATTTTTCCTGCAGAGACTTACAAATTTATCTCGAGAAGACACAGGGCGTGACTCGCCCCTATGGATGACATTCCCATAAACGCACGGGCGTAGGGTAATTTCCGCACGCCCGTGTGGATCTCTACAGAGAATTTCTCCTCCATCCCGAGAAGACACAGTGGCGTGTGATTGCTTCCCCGCAAGTGTACGGGATCACCAAGTAATACCTCGTGTGAAGACACTAGGATCGTGATTCCAAACTGGCTAAGGATCTCCTATTACTCCCTTCTCGAAACTATTATCTAACCTAAGATCTTAAGTCATGGAATTAACTCTACTAGATGCAATTAAAAACTAAAAACAAGATTTCCAACAAATTAGAGAGAACAAGCAATGAGCAAGTAAGAGAATTAATGTAATGCAAAGTCCTATGGATGTGGATACCCTTTGGGGGTTATCATGAAACATGGATGATGATCAAAAGATGCAAGGGTAAATTTGGACCAAGAGATTTCTAGATTAGAACAACCCCAATTTCTTGGTTATTGAACCCCTAATCCCATACTGAACATTGATAGGAATTTCTTCCAAATCCACATTCCTACGATTGCATTAAGTACAAGGAAATCTCAAATAGGAGTAAACCTACTTTTCTTCGCTTAAACCCTAACATGGAGGGCTACCAACAACCCAATTTCTGGGTGTGATGATACAAGTATCCCTTCTAATCCATTCATGATCTAGTACATGTGAGCATGTCACATCTACATGCATCACTCATAAAAAGAGCTACGGATTTCTTCTTAGTGTAGAACCTAGCATGAAAACAATGGATTAAATCTCAGGATAACCCAAACATGGAATTAAGAAGTAATCATCCAAAATACATGATTAAACCCCCCAAGATTCACCAACACCCGGTGCCCTTGGGGGTCTAGTGTGACAACATTCCACAACAAATAACACAATCAAGCAAAACACAAAGCAAAAGCATAGATGGCACTCCCTAGATGAAATTGTGGAGGAGGAGGTAGAGAAAATGCCGAATGATGCTTCCCCCACCAAAGGAATGCCGAATAATGCTTCCTCTAGCCGTGCGTCTCCTTCTTTCAAATCGTGGTTGATCTCCCCTTGAATGATGTTGCCTTCTTGCCTTGAGAGCCTTTGACCTTGGCCTTGAATGATCTCCTAGCTTCTTTCCCTTCTTCTTTTCCCAAGGTCACCCAAAGTCTCTCAAGTGGTCTCTCAAAACATGTCCAAAAAATGTCCTTTGTTCCGCCCTTAAAAAGTCGGGGTTTTATACCCCTCATGGCATACTTGGTCGTATAGGGTCGTATGGGGTCATATAGCACTCAAATAATCTAGATTCGCTGCTCTATACGGGGTGCATAACGGGTCCATATAGCCTCCATATGGCCCCCATACTAGGTGGTATGGGGGTGGTATGAAAATCTGGGCAGACAGCTTCAATTTCATCCCGCTACTACAGTGCATACAACCCCCATTCTGGGTAGTATGGGGGTGGTATAAAATTGTTGTTTTCTTCTCTTTCGCCTAAATGATATCTTCTTGTTCTCCATGGCTTTCTTATGCCCAACAAAGTAAATAGTAGATGATTAAGCGCAAAGCAGGCATCAAACCTCACAAAAAACATGCAAAGTGAATACAATATATATATATATATATATCAAAACACCTACATTTAGACACTTATCAAATATCTCCACACTTAAGCGTTGCTTGTCCCCAAGCAAACAACTCATGAAAAACAAAGAGGGCTGAAAAGTGGCTAAATGCATTACCTCCGCATCAAGTAAATATAAGACTCCAAAAGCAATGGATAATGATACATAGATGTTGAGTTATAGTCAATAGGCATAATAAGAAATATCCTGTCTCACCCTTTATATGTCTCGTCAGCTGTAAGTGAATTTTTTATCTCATTTGCCTTGATCTGGTCTAGCCTAAGGACTTCAATCAGTACAGCTCTAGATGTTAATCACTCCACATACAAAGAATACTAAGCCTTAAACTATTAAGTGCTACTTCAATGGCCAAGTAAGATCCTTCTAATTCTATAGCTCGGAACTAAATCTATTCTCTTCTAAAAACCTTTGGTAGGTACTAAAAAAGATCACTAGTGTTTTTATTTTCATTTCATCATTCATTCATTCATTTTTCAAGTCCCGACTCAACATAGACTACACCAACATCATTTTGAAATCTTTTTGGAGGGTGCATATGCTGGTTAGGCACAAGAGCGACCCAACTACTCGGTTACAGTCTACATAGACGCATTCATGCTCAGAAGCAGAGGAATACTGATATTGACTCATTTTTTTCTTTTTCTCTATAATTTTTTTTACATTCACTCTAGATCACATCTTCAGATTATTCTACATGACACAGCACTAGAATTAGCTCAATATGACTTAGAAGTTCTTAAGAGTGCATTGAAGGATAAAACTTAGTGTTCTAAGGCCAAGTACTTAAAGTAGTGTGTTAAGCATACAAGAGAGTTAGAGTAGTCACATTGACTATTCCTATGTCATCGACAAAAAATTCAGTGCACATGACAATACTAGGGAGTAAAAACAGGATTCACTAAAGCATAAGAAACAAATAACTCACATCAATCATTGTCCATACTAAAAGAATCTTACAAGAATGAACAAAACCATCATAGGTAGCACTAGCATGTAACAAAATGGTCCTAATACATGAAAGACACCCATCCCCCACACTTAGTGTTGTACGTTGCCCTCAATGTACACTAATCATGAAAAAAACATGCGAGAGCAAGTATTGAAAAATAATGTAGGGAGGATGAAAACGAACTTCCTCGGGTTCAACTTGTGCTTGTCGTGAGGTATGACTCGACAAAAAGGTGTGGTGAGCAATACATGTCTCGTCCGATCTCCATTAAAAATTAGGAAAGCTCACCAAATTTCCTCAATGCCCTGCAAGGCAAAAAAGGAGGCATCATCATTCCACAAAAATTTACCAATACAAACACAAGGGAGAAACAAGGGAGTAGTCAACAAAACACATAGATGAAAAGAAAATAAAGTTTGACGACACAAGTTGGTAGGGTAAGAACCATGCCAACTTAACAAAATACAAAAACACAAAACAAAGCAAACTAAAGTAGATAATGAGTGTCCATGCTCAAACGGGCTGCTACTCATCACAATCTGGTACCAATGGTGGTGGCATGGTGGCAGAAGAAGTGGTCACAGTGTGCGAGGATGAACCATAATACAAGGTGATAAAATGGTGAAAAATCCTCCTCAAGTCGACGCTCGTCCCCTCAATAATCTGGTGAAGCTGGCCATGAATCTCGCGCTGCTCCTGATGCACAGCCTGAATCTCTCACTCAATCCCCCTCAGTCTCATGTCAAAATCAGGTAATGATGTAGTATCGGGGTGGGACGGGAGTGTCCTCGTGCTCTTACTCGTGCTGCCTCTTGCCCATCTGACTCGCTAGTGGGCTGGACGTCGGGGTCTCGCCCTGCCTCGCCACCACCAAGCCTATCACCCATGTGGGCCTTCCTAAGGGGTGCTGAATCTCCAACAATGGTCATACATCGAGTCTGCTCGAATAAGCCCATGCCATGGATCAATCTAGTCACATAGGGCCAAGCAAAATATAGCTCCTAATCATGTATATGAACCCTGGTGAAGAAATGCATCGGCAACAAGGTGGCCAAGATGAGTAGGGGAACTGCTCAAAGATGCCATACATCGTGTAAAGATCAGACTGTGTGACCATCCTCTTGCTATCAGCCCAGCCCTCATATAGAACGCGCAATCAAAGCATGAATGTATTTCGTGTGCGGGTTTTGTCATGCGTGAGGCTTTTTCGGGTCTCGGTCACTAATCGCCAAGGTCGCCCTAACAAATGACTTTCTACTCACATCACTTGGGAAATCAAGCTTAAGATGGTCACCAAGCATCGAATTGATAAACTCATCATCATAGATTCCCAAATACTTGGCAAAGTCCAAGTGGTGCATAGTACGAGTTTTTCCAAAAGCTTGAAAACGGGTGGTAACAAATTTCCTATCCCCATGGATTGTGCATCTTGTCATGCCTCAAAAGTACTCAAAATCTCAAAGGTTAATTGGCAAAAGGTTGGCTCATTATTGGCAAAAAGCTTATCCAAACAATTATGTGATAGCCACTCCTTGACTTGATTTTTCTATCCTAAGGCTCTCCACAAGCCCCCCAATCGATGTAACACAATGTCCCAAATGGTTTTTGTCTTCAAGGTATCATATCTCTCTCGATGATGCGCCAACTTGAAGATGGGTTCATCACGTGTAGATGAGGGTTCGGTGGTTCTTGGGCTTTTGGAGGCGAGTCTTTTAGTGTGAGGCATCCCTACAATAAAGATAAACCTTGTTCAAGCTTATACAGATAAAAGATAAATCAAAATAAAATACAAGAGATAGAGGAAACAAATGAAAAATCAAATTTTTGTGGTCATAAGGCCGTATGGGGACCGTATGGTCACTATTCATGCAGCAAGAGTTTCCCCTATATTCATGGAATCAAAAAATTTTAACATAAATTTGAATGAAAATTCATCCATGACATTCACATCATCCAATCCAAGAAAAATGCTTGAGAAATTCCACACAAAAGCTGCAAGAATGCACAAGAAATGAAAAAGAGAAAACTAGGGCATTGAAAAAGCATACTAATGAAATCTTGGGAAAACAAGCTTTAAACTCAAGGAAAACCACTAGATCAAAGTCTCCAATGGACTGGGAGAATTTTTAGGAGAAAAAATGCGGAGATTTGACCAAGAAATGAGTGAGAAAGAAGAGAGAAAAATCGGTGGAAAACAAGATAGAAATGAGAGAATGGAAGACAAAGAAGAGAGAAGAGATTTAAAGGGCAAGAACACCTATATAGTCCCCTATACGGCCCCATGATGGGGTCCGTATGGGGCCAAGAGACACCTCGTCGAGGCTCTCTATGTCTCAGAGGGCCCCATGATGGGCTTTTGTGCCAGTAGACTGACAGAGCTATGGATTGGCTCGGTCCATCTCAGACGGCCTCCATACGCCCTGGATGGCAGTATGACTTTTTAACTCACTCAAAAACTTTTTGAAATCCTGCATCAAATGATGTAAAAATTATATGGCAAAGCTCGAGACTTCTCCAAAAAGTGAATGAAATTAGTTAAACGACGATCTAGAACATGAAAATGACACCAAAATATGAGTTTCTCAAGAAGTTGCATAAATGAAACCACAATTAAATCGATGAGAACAATGTGCCCAAGTGTGTGAACATGAACTTTATTCAAAAACAAACAAGTCTAAGAAATACGAAAAGTGAAATGAACTAAGACCTAAAATACAAAAAATGCAAGAAAATACCCCCTAATGCTTGGGTTGCCTCCCAAGAAGAGCTTGTTTAACATCACGAGCCTGACGTACCTCATCACTTACCTCATGGGGGTTCAAAGAGTTTGAAGCCACCCCCAATTTCCCTTACAGTGTTGTTTCTTCCTGGAAAATTCAGTGATAACATTGAAAAGACCACGAATTGTTCATGAGTAGAAGGGTGAAAAATTTTACCTTCTCTCCTTGAGATGTGGGGTGATGAAGCTTGGTACCTTTCTTTTTCTCCCAGTGAATCTCCCTCCATATTTTCTTCACAAATGATTCTTTTTCTCTTTTTCCTTAGCATTGGTATAGGGATACCTTCTCTATTGGTTGCTTCAAGTTCTTAATTTGAGGATGGTAGTGAGGCTCTTCTTGTTGTTCATTCCCCAACTCTCCCAAAAACTCATCTAAAAGGGTTTATCGAGAGCACCTCCTGCACACAGATCGTAAATTAACCTATCGGGTTTCATCAAATAAAGTAAAGTGTGTCATCATGATCTAAAGAATGTTTCATAGTAGCTGCAAAGCGTACACCACTTCCTCTTCTCATGACTCTTAACATTAATTTCCCTCCTTTCAAATCAAATTAGGACACCTAAGGTGCTAAGGAATGGTCGGCCAAGAATCAATGGTGTCCCCACGTCCTCATCGATGTCCATGATGACAAAAATCCAGAAGGAAGACAAATTTGTCCACTGGACAATCACATCTTCCACAATCCCATGAGGTCTCTTTGTTGATCGATCCTCCAATTGTACAGGTCATCCTCGTGGGCCTTAACTCATCCAAGCAATTTTCAAATACTTGGTGTAGGGCATGACATTTATGCTAGCCCCCGAGTACACTATAGCATTTTCTTGGACTCCTCCTTCAAGCATGCATGGGATAATGAAACTTCCCGAATCTTTCAACTTTTGTGGGAGCTTCTTTTCTGAAATGGCCAACCAATTTCCTGTAAGTGCAACCGTTCCTTCTTCCTCCAACTTTCTCTTGTTCGTAAGGAGCTCTTTTAAAAACTTGGCATATTTAGGCATTTGGGTCAATGCTTCAACTATCGGGATGTTCAAATGGTGTTGTTTGAAAATGTTGATGAACTTTCTGAAGTGAACATCCTCCTTGTCATGCCTTAATTTGCTGGATAAGGGAAATGGAGGCTTGTACTGGATGATCTTGATAGTCCTTGTTGTTGGGGTCTTAACATTCTTCCCTGATCTCTTCACTATTTTTCAACTAGCTTGGGGTCTTCACCGAAGGTTACCCCACTTTCCTTAACATTTGGGTCAACTTCGACCTCTTTGTCTCCACTTGCCTCTCGCTTCTAAGGGCAATGACATTCAGTGCTCCTTAGATTGTCTTCCGTGTTACTAGGAAGACAACCCTAAAGGACGTTCAAAAATTTGCCTTGGCGAGTTCCCCCTACTCGATGCTCAAGTGATTTTACAGAAGCTTGGAGGTTTCTCAAAAACAGAACCTATCTCACGGAACTGCTCGGCTTTTTGCTAAGTGAGCTCGAGCATTTACCTTGCTAAATTGTGTCATCCATGCTACTAATTAGACTATTGAACCTCGGTATCCGATCGAATGAGTATGAATGATAAGTGTTTGTGTGATAAGAATGAGGACTGTTCTTTCCTTATGATGAGCATTAATTTTATCGCGTTTTAACACTAATAGTGTGTATTTATGTTACTTTCATGCATATAGGTTTGTGAAGCCGAATCTTAGAGAAAGAAGCCAATATAGATCATGAATGCACTATTTGATGAAATCTTGGCAGGAACAAACGCGAAGACACAAGTTGGGCTCAAAGATACGTGAATGTGTGCCAACCTCCATGTATTTAAGAAATTACAATGATTTGGAGTGGCACAAGGACAGTCACATTTGTGTATCCCGGACTTGTGCATCGATAGGAAGATCTTCACCAATGTACCCATTTATTGAATAAGCTGACATGATCTATGGCATAAACATGTGCCCGCTTTATGTTCCCCGACTTTGAAAAGTGGATTCTGGAGTGTGACATGTCCGAATGCGGAAACCGTAGTGCAGGTCAAGTATAATCCCAGCTGAGGGTACGATCACGAGAGTAGTAAAGACACTTAAATTATTTCTTAACTTGTGAAGATGAATAGTGTGTGACAAAAATGAAATAACAAAGAGTAGTAATCAAGATCGTAGCACATAGTAGGGAATAAAGACACTTAAATTATTTCTTAACTTATGCGGAAGATCGAATAGTAATAAGTGTGACAAAATATGAAATAACATAAAAAGTAACAAGATAGAGAGAGCACATGTAAAGGAGAAGGTAAGGCAATCGATAAAGATGCACCGGACACTGATCCGCCTAGGACAATCGTTTCCAAGTGCAAGAAGCCTAGTATTATACTTCCTAAATTATGGAACAATGAGTCGTGGAAATCCTTAATTACATGATCCTAAATCTATGGTCAACCATGCCTAACTCTATACATGTCCCGGAGAAGAGATTGAATAACCTCTCAACCTCGCACTCGTGACAGAATTGCAATGAGCTCTAGGGATTCCAAGTGATAAAACCGTATTCCTATGTATAGACCTAACCCTTTTGACCAAGTGGAAGATCCCCTAACCACTGCACTCTAAGCCCCAGCTGAAGATCATCCCTTAGCCCATTCACTCTACTATGGCCACAAAGAACTCTTGGAACGTGAGGTAGGATAGATCACACCGGAGGGGAAAGGGGATGCTCCGCTACTTCTCAACTCACCCTTTCATCCCTCTCCAATCAAGCTTTGTCTAACTCTCATGGTGTGTCACTCACTCACAAGAGTTACCAACAACAACTCTCAACCCTAGTGTCACTCTAGGGGAATATTCATACAATCAAGTATCCAAGATTGGAACTCATAATAAAAATCAATTAATTGAGAGCATAATAAAGAGATTCAATGAAACAAATATATCCTAGTGTTCACAAAAACCCAAGTACCCACTAGGGGTTTAGCTCCATGGAGCTAGATACAATCAATGAAATCGAATGTAAAAACAAATCATCCATAGAAAACCTCCTCGTTAGTCGTATTGATGGTCTTGTGGTGAGTCCTCTACTCATCGCATGGGTCCCTTTGTCCGGCCAAGGATAAACCTTGCCTGATAGGTGCCAACGAATCGCTAGTGTTTCACACGCCTGCGTGAAAAATTCCGCACGGGCGCAGGCATCACAGCCCAACTCACAGGCAGCCGCAAAGCCCCTCGTGTCTTCTCGGATGGAGAGAGCTCTTCACAGAGATCTCGCATGGCCGTGTGGAAATTACCCAAGCCCGTAGAGCTTTCATAAGTTCGCCCACTGGGTGAGTCCACGCCCTTGTGTGCTCTCGGAATAGTTTGCCAAGTCTTTGCAAGAAATCACTTGCCCGTGCGGAAATTACCCACGGGTGTACAAGAATCACAAGGTCATCTCACAATGGTGAGTCCACGCCCCTGCGCTTCTCTGGATGAGCTTGCAAAACAAAACCACGGGCATGTGTTAATTCCACACGCTCGTGTGTTTTCTCTGGATGACTTAGAAAACTCTACAAGCTCTACAAAAATTTCTGAACATGTTTACACACTCAGAGCCTACGCTAATATGCAAACTATACCACTGAGAAACATGATAGATAGCTCAAACGAGCAAAACTTCATCAAATTCACATGAAAACACATGGTGAAATTACAAGTCCACAAGAAAATCACAGCAAAAGTATCTACAAATCAAGACACCGACACTCAACAATTTAGTCAAGCAAACACTAAACTACCAAATTAAGAAAACAGTAAACACTTGGGTTGCCTCCAAAGAAACAACTGTTTAATGTCACTTAGCTTGACATACCTTGTCTTACCTCACGGGGGTTTATGAAGGAAAAATACTTCCCTGTCATCATTACCAAGCATTATGATTCCTTCATTGTCCACCTCTTGGTCAAACAAACTCTCGTACTAGTTCTGATTGAACATTTTCTATATATATATTCATCAACAATCTCATCAGTAGTGTCTAGAAAATACAAAGTATCATCGAAATCAAGAGAATGCTGCATGGCTTCAGCAAGGCGGTATGTGAGCTTGTCATCTCCAACTCTCAATGTTAACTCTCTGTCATCCATGTCAATCAATGATTTGGAAGTCCGGAAGAACGGGCTCCCAAGTATCAAGGGTACATCCGTATCCTCATCGATGTCTACCACCACAAGGTCTACAAAAAGATGTACTAGTCCACCTTGACAAGCATCGCCCTCAATGATACCCCTCCGATGTCTCACCGCTCGATCCGCCAATCTGCAAAAGTCATCCGAGTGGGGCTAGGCTCTCCCAAGCCTAGCATCTGAAAAAAGGTGTATGGCATGACGTTGATACTGGCTCCTGAGTCCGCCAATGCCATTTCTTCACCCAAATTGACAATGTTACACGTAAATGATGAAACTTCCCTGGTCTTTCTTCTTGACACTCGGGCCCCTAAGTCCATAAATGCCATTTCATCACCGCCGAGCAAGAACCATCTAAGGTCTCTCAAGACTCGTTCCTCCAACTTCCTCTTGTTGGTCAACAAAATTTTTCAAGAATTTTTGCATACTTAGGCATTTAAGCCAATGCCTCAACAAAAAGGAATACTCGATGTGGAGTTGTTTGAACAAACTTAGGAACTTCTTGTACTATTCATCCCCTTGGTCATTCTTCAATCTAGAGGGATAAGGGATTCTTGGCTTGAAAGGTGGGGGTGTCACCTCCTTCTCTTTGCTTGCTCCCTTCTCAACCTCTATAACCTTGGGTGCATGTTCATTGGGCTTCTCACCGTAAGCTTACCCTTAACCTCACGACCACTTCTCAAAGTGATCGCCTTCATATGCTCTTTTAGTGTTGGTCTCGAGTGTTACTCAGCAAGCTTTTCTTGTGGCCATTCTCGATAAGGACTTCACAATCTGCCCTACTTGATTTTCAAGATTATGCAAAGAGGCGATGTGGTTGCGAAATGTAGCTTCCGCTAATTGGAAGCTTGTATCAGATGATAGCACAAACCTAGTTAAGGCCTTCTTCAAATCGTTCATCCGGGTCTCAAACATGAAACTCTATTTTTCATGTTTGGGGCTTGCTGTTGTTGTTGGAAACCTGGTGGCACAATGGCCTTTTGTGGACCTTGGTCGCTCCATGAGAAATTGGGATGACTCTTCCAACATGGATTGTAGGTGTTTCTTTATGGGTTTCCTTGATTCCTCATAGTATTCCCCTACAAAATCGACATTCTCAAAAAGAAGATGCATCACCAATAGAGATCGGGCAATTGAGGGAGCATGTCCTCCACCACACCCAAAGTGCAAGTAGTCACGGCCGCTACTCTATTCGTAGTTAGGAGATCTAACTCTTACTCAATGATTCCACTTGAGCCGCCAATGAGGTTACTACATCTATGTCATAGAGGCCGCCACCTTCTTCTTCTACCTAGCATTCCATTAGTAGTTGTTTAACCACATTTCTTCAATTAGTTGATGGACCTCATCAGGGGTCTTGCTACGTAAGGTACCTCTTGCTGTCGCATCCAAGAGTTGCCTTGTACTCCGGATTTAAACCGTTGTAAAAGGTCTGAACAATCATCCACTCCGGGAATTGATGTTGCGGGCACTTTCTCAGGAGCTCCTTGAACCTTTCTCACGTCTCAAATAGAGACTCCAATTCCAATTGTACAAAGGATGAGATCTCATTCCTAAGCTTCGTAGATTTTCCGGGAGGGAAATAACGGGCAAGAAAAGCTTCTACCATCTCCACCCATGTGGTAATTGATGCTCAAGGTAATGAGTGTTGTCATGCCCTGAACCTAATCGGGCACGTGGCAACCACCACGATGACAAGAAGTTGGTCCAACAACGGCCCCATCTTCAGGTCGCCGTAAGGCTCAATATAAACCTATTATCACAATTACATAACTAGATGACAAAATAATAATAAGATCACAATTGGGTTCCCTAACACTAGGGACCCTAAACACAAGTAGCATCAACAACAGTACAAACCGAGGTTTCAGATACAACCAAAAAATACAAATACATGAACAACATATAAAGGTCAAGTCTAGTGGATCCATAAATTTTACATGCATACTATAACAAACCTAAACAAGAAGTACAGATAAGTCACTCTACTGCTGCATAGCACAACTCTGTCCAATGTCACAGTCTGAAAAGATAAAAGAAAAGGGAGTGGTGAGTAACAGATGTTACACAGTGAGTAGAGTCAGCATAGATGTAATAGAGTGATAAAGTATTTCAAATAGTATTTCCACATGAATTGTAACATATAAAATCAATTCTAAGTATTCAACATATTAACAAATAACACAAGGTTCATCAAAAACAAATAACATTTTAAAACACAATGAACATAGCTCCAAAAAATAAACTGGCCTAAAACAATTCCCACACTAATCGTGACCGCCAC
The DNA here is from genome assembly GCF_009730915.1 of Dioscorea cayenensis subsp. rotundata. Taxonomy (NCBI): domain Eukaryota; kingdom Viridiplantae; phylum Streptophyta; class Magnoliopsida; order Dioscoreales; family Dioscoreaceae; genus Dioscorea; species Dioscorea cayenensis. The sequence goes on along the minus strand of NC_052491.1, from coordinate 454,074 downwards.
TAGCTATGAGACAACCAAGGAGTTTTTTTAAAAAATTTTTTTTAAATTTAAAAAGGTTGCCTTTCCTTTGTGTTGGCCACTGAGATCCCCGTGTGGTGACCCCGGGTTTCTCACATAAAACAACCCCTTGTCAATGGATCCGCGCACCTCATGACTAAGGTAAACCAGGGTTAACCACGCCACCTCACATCAGGCCGGACTGTGGAAACCCACACTGCAGTGTCGGACTAAAGTCCGCCATCACCATGAAAACTGAATGCCACAATATAATTCTTTCCAATTTCTAATTCAAAGAATCCATCATACAATGTTTAAAACAGGAAATGTACATTAAACCATGTTCCATTTGCATATAAATACGGAAATATACATCAAACCATATTCAATTTTGATAAGTGTCAAAATGTAGATGTTTTCATGCATATATCGTATTCACTTTGCATGTATTTTGTGAGGTTTGATGCCCGTTTTGCGCTTAATCATCTATTATTTGCTTTGTAGGGCACAAGGAAGCCATGGACAACAACAAGATATCATTTGGGCGAAAAAAGAAGAAAACAGGAATTTCATACTACCCCATACTACCCAGTATGGGGGCCGTATGCAATGTAGCAGCGGATTGATTTGGAGTGTCTACCTAGATTTCCATACTACCCAGTATGGGGGCCATATGTACCCCGTATGGATCGCGAATCTATGGTTTTTGGGTGCTATACGACCCCCATACGACCCGTATGCCTTGGGGGGTATAAAAACCAACTTTTAGGGCAGAAAAAGGGGACTTTTGGCTGGACCTTTTCTTGGCCGACTTTGGGGAGATCACTTGGGAGATTTTGGGTGACCTTGGGAAGGAGAAGAAGGGCAAGGAAGCTAGAAGATCATTCAAGCCCAAGGTCCAAGACTCTCAAGGCAAGAAGGCAACATCATTCAATGGGAGATTTACCACGATTTGAAGGAAGGAGACCCGCGGCTAGAGGAAGCATCATTTGGCATTCCTTTGGCGGGGAAAGCGTCATTCGGCACATTCTTCACCTCCTCCTTCACCATTTCATCTAAGGAGTGTCATTTATCCTTTTGTTTCATGTTTTGCCTCGTTGTATTGCTTGTTGTGGGATGATGACACACTAGACCCCCCAAGGCCACGTGGTGTTGGTGAACCTTGGGGGTTTTATCATGTATGTTGGATGATAACTTGTTAATTCCATGCTTGGGTAATTTTTGAGATTTAATCCATTGTTTTTCATGCTAAGTGCTACACTAAGGAGAAATCCGTAGCTCTTTTTATGAATGATGCATGTAGATGTAACTTGCTCGCATGTATTAGGTCATGAATGGATTAAAAGGGGATGCCTGTATCATCACGCCGAGAAATCGTGTGTTTGGTAGCCCTCCATGTAGGTTTAATCCGAAGAAGAGTAGGTTTAATCCTAAGTGAGATTTCCTCGTACTCAATGCAATCATAGGAATGTGGATTTGGAAGAAATTCCTATCCATGTTAGTATGGGATTACGGTTCAATCGCCGAGAAATTGGGGTTGTTCTAATCTTGGAATCTAATGGTCCATTTTACCCTTGCATCTTTAGATCATTATCCATGTTGCATGATAAACCCTCAAGGGGGTCCTCATCCATAGGCCTTTGCACCTCATTGATTTTCTTGCTTGCTTATTGCTTGTTCTCTCTAATTTGGTTATAATCTCGTTTTAGCTTTAATTACATTTAGTAGAGTAAAAATCCATCACTTGAGATCTTATGCTAGATAAAAGCTCAAGAGGAAGTAATAGGAGATCCTTAGCATCGTGGAATACGATCCTCGTGTCTTCACGCGAGGTATTACTTGGCGATCCCGTACACTTACAGCGAAGCAATCAAGTTTTTGTCGCCGTTGCCGGGGAACTTTAAGGAATTCTAGGAAACTTTTAGATTATTACTCTAGCCATTTCATTCTTTACTCATTTTTTTTATTATTGTTTTTATTTTTCTTTTCCTTTAATCTTAACTTTCTATCATCTTTCTTGGTCTTGCAAGGTACGGTGCATGACACGTCTGTCTCGTTCGTACATCATGGTTAATCCGAACATCAAGTTGGAAGACTGCGTACACAGATTTGATGGTTGGATTAATTTGCAAACTCAGCAACATTTTTCACACCCGCGAGACAACCATTTATATACTCTGTTGCTATCTGGGGATTCTAGCATATCTTTTGATGGTTGCAGCTGGCACACAGTGTTTGAGACCTTTATGAAAAGTGGAACACCATCAGTGAGTGAAGGAAGCATATCACCAATTGAACAGTTTGTTTTGACCACCGTGGGTCGACAGTTTGCCACCATGAATCCCTCCTTGGAAGACCGTGCTGAAATGGGCCAAGTGTCAGGAAGGGTACAGGTGTGCACCTTGGGGCAACAGTGTGGGCAGTATGAAGGTCTTTGAAATAATGCCGAGTGTTGTGAACTTTGTGTTCATGGTACAGACAACAGTTCTGATGAGAGTGCGGGGTCTGTAGAAGAGGTAGGATCCGAACAAGGTGATGGGCTTTGGAACAGAGAGTTGATGCCGTCAACTGAGGAAGCACCAGATTTGGAGTTGAAAACACTACCTGAACACCTGGAGTATGCCTTCTTGGGAGAAGATACACAACTTTCGATCATCATCTCTTCAAACCTAACAGTTAAGCAGAAAAATGGGTTGGTGGATGTACTAAAGAGACGTAAGAGAGCAATTGCTTGGAAGATCGCTGACATTAGAGGGATAAATCTATCCGTTTGCACTCATAAAAATTCTAATGACGGACGATCACGCACTCCAAAAGCCTTGCCACAACGAAGACTCAATCCAAATATGAAAGAAGTGGTCCCGGGCAGAAATCATCAATCTTCTCGATGCGGGCATTATCTACCCGATATCGATGACGTGAGTGGGTTAGCCCTCGCATAAGTGGTTCCAAAGAAAGAGGGAATGACCATAATCACCAATGAGAAAAAAATGAGTTAATCCCGACTCATACAACAACCGGGTGGAGGGTATACACTATAGAAAATTGAATGATGCCACCCGAAAAGATCATTTTCCCCTACCATTCAATGACCAAATGCTGGAGCGGTTAGCTGGGCATGGCTACTATTGTTTTTTGGATGGGTTCTCTGGTTATTTCCAAATTCCCATCGCCCCCAAAGATCAGGAGAAGACTACGCTCACTTGTCCGTATGGCACACTTGCTTTATCGCCGCATGCCTTTCGGGGCTATGTAACGCCCCGCCACCTTTCGAGATGCATGATGACCATTTTTTTGAAGACATGGTAGAAGATTTTTATGGAGGTGTTTATGGACGATTTTTTTCCGCCTTTGGTGATTCATTCGATGTGTGCCTCAAGAACCTTGAGCGGGTCCTCATTCGATGTCAAGAGACCAAACTTGTGCTAAGTTAGGGAGAAATGTCATTTCATGGTCCAAGAGGGGATAGTCTTGGGGGCGCAAAAATTTTTGAAATATGGAATTGAGGTTGACAAGGCAAAGATTTCCACCATCGAAAAAAATTGCCACCTCCAAATTCGTGAAGGCCATAAGAAGTTTTTTTGGGACATCCCGAGTTCTATAGAAGATTCATAAAGGATTTTTCTAAAATTTCTAGACCCCTAATGAGGTTATTGGAAAAGGATGTCCCATTCGAGTTCGATAATGACTGCATGACATCCTTCATGGCACTCAAGGAGAAACTAATTCAAGGGCCGATTATGGTAGCCCCGCATTAGGACTCCCCATTCGAATTGATGTGTGATGCAAGTGACTTTGCAGTTAGGGGCGTTGCTTGGTCGCGGAGGGACAAACATTTCCACCCCATTTACTACGCAAGTAAGACTCTAACGGGAGCCCAAGCGAATTACACTACGATCGAAAAAGGAGCTACTTGCCGTGGTATTTGCCTTTGATAAGTTTCGGTCATATTTGGTTCTTTTCTAAAAAAAGGTGGTGTACACCCGATCATTCAACTTTGAGGTACTTGCTTAGCAAATTAGATGCCAAACCATGTTTGATTAGGTGGGTCTTGCTCGCTTCAAGAATTTGACCGGAGATTAAGGACAAGCGGGGAGCGAGAGAATCTTACAAACTGATCATTTATCCCATTTGGAGGGCTCTAGCGCAGAAACTATGAGAGACAAGGACATTAATGACTCATTCCCTGAATAACACTTGTATAATATCCAGGTAGTAGAAGAGAAGGAACTATCCTAGTTTGCCGATTTCGCTAATTACTTGGTTGGTAGGGTCATCCCGAAATGGTTTACATATCAACAAAGGAAGAAATTCTTTTCAGACCTCAAGCACTACATCTGGGAAGATCCATACCTATTCGTGGGTTTGTTCCGATCAGGTATCTCGAAGATGTGTTTCTAGGGCTGAGGGTCTAAGCATTTTGAGGCATTGCCACTTGGGACCCACTGGTGGCCATTATGATGCGAATAGAACAACGATGAAAATTCTTGATGCAGGTTTCTATTGGCCATCGGTGTTCCATGACACCCAGAAATTCATTCAAGCTTGTGATAGATGTCGCTGGCTCGGTAACATATCTCGCGGGATGAGATGCCCCAAAATTGGAACCAAGCCTCGTGAAGTTTTTTTGATGTGTGGGGGATTGATTTTTATGGGACCTTTTCTCGAGCTCCCATGGATACAAGTTCATACTCGTGGCAGTCGATTATGTGTCTAAATGGGTGGAGGCTCAAGCATTGCAAACAAATGATGCGAGGGTGGTGGTAAAATTTTTGAAGAAATTATTCTCCAGGTTCGGTGCACCACTGGGCTATCATTTGTGATAGAGGCACTCATTTCGTAATGCCCATTTCGCTAAGATATTGAAGCGCTATGGAGTCTCCCATAAAATGGCAACAACTTACCACCCACAAACTAGCGGGCAAGTAGAAGTGTCAAACAGGGATTTAAAGCGAATCCTGGAGAAGACTGTATCTCATAACCGAAGGGATTGGGCAGAACATCTCGATGACGCTCTCTGGGCATACAGAACAGCTTACAAGACTCCTATTGGAATCACTCCATATAGACTAGTCTATGGAAAAGCTTGCCATTTATCGGTTGAGCTTGAGCATAAAGCTTATTGGGCCATTAAGTTTCTGAATCTTGACTCTTCTCTTACAGGGTGCAAGAGGAAGCTTCAATTGAATGAACTTGACGAGTGGCGCTCCAAGGCATATGACAGTTCAAAGCTCTATAAAGAAAAAGTAAAAGAGTACCACGATAGACGCATCAAGAACCCTAAGCAGTTTCATGAAGGAGATCAAGTCCTACTGTTCAACTCCAGGCTGAAATTATTTCCGGGGAAGCTAAGATCACGTTGGTCAGGTCCATACATGGTTACTCAAGTCTTCCCACATGGAACGGTTGAGGTAACCCACACGGAAAATGGCACTTTTAAGGTCAATGGGCAACGATTAAAATTTTACTTTAATGACAATGCTATAAAGGAAACCGGGGGTGGCATCAAACTCTTTAAACCCCCATGAGGTAAGGAATGAGGTATGTCAGGGTCGTGACGTTAAACAAGCGCTTCTTGGGAGGCAACCCAAGTGTTCGGTGGTGTTTGCTTGCATTTTTTTGTATTCTAGGTCTTAGTTCATTTCAATTCTCATATTTCTTAGACTTGTTATACTTTTGAATAAGTTCATGCTCACACACTTGGCGTAGTGCTCTCATCGTTTTAATTGTGGTATATTTGTGCAACTTCTTGAGAAACTCATATTTAGGTGTTAATTCATGCACTAGATCGTCGTTTTATTCAATTCACTCATTTTTGGAGGAGTCTTCGAGCTTGCTATATCATTTTTTTCATCATTTGTGGCAGATTTTTCAAGTTTTTTTATTGGTTTTTAATGGTTATACGGCCTTACAGGGCCGTGATGGTGGCTGCTCGACACGAGCACTGAGGCTCATGCCGTCATAGACGGCCCCCATATGGGGCCGTCAGCGATGGGAGAACCCTTGGCCGAGAGGGCCTTTTGGCCCATACGGCCCCCATACGGGGCCGTATGGATCGTGCCCTCCCATATAATCTCTCTCTTTCTTCCATTCTCTTCTTTTTCTCTTTTTTTCCACTGATTTTTCTCTCTCTTTCTCACTCATTTCTTAGCCAAATCTCCTCATTTTTTCTCCTAAATCTTCTCCTCATCCATTTTAGACATTGATCTAGTGGTTTTCCCCAAGTTTAAAGCTTGTTTTCTCAAGATTTCATCGGTATGCTTTTTCTATGCCCTAGTTTTATCTTTCTCATTTCTTGGGCATTCTTGGAGATTTTGTGTGGGATTTCTTTAGCATTTTTCTTGGTTTGAATGATGTGAATGTTATGGATGAATTTTGCTTCAATTTTATGTAAAATATTTTTTTGATGCTTTGAATATAGGGGAGACTCTTGCCGCATGAATAGTGACCATACGGCCCCCCATACTGATCGTATGACCTTAAAAAAATTTGATTTTTTTCATGTGTTTTCGATAAGTGCTTGTGCGATATGAATGCGAGCGTTCATTCCTTATGTTGAGCATTACTTTCCTCGAGGTTTTTACATTAACTCGTGTTTTTTTATGTTACTTTTTATGCGGGTAGGGTTGTGAGGCCGAGTATAAAGGAAATAGGCCAATGTGTATCATAATGCACCTATTTTGGAGGAGATCTTGCTAAGGTTCAAACGCAAAGACATAGGTCAGGTGTGAGATGCTAGAGTGTGTGCCAACCTCCTCAGATTCGAGTGAGCACATTCATTTGGAGGGGCACAAAAGGCAGTCACAGTCGAACATTCAGATTTATGCATATAAGAACAAGAGATCCACCAACGTGCACATCATTGAAGAGGCAAGTGATTCACGACGTAAAAGGTGTGCCCGCTTATGCTACTCCCAATGAAAGTATGGAATTCGGGAGTATTTGCGGCATAGTATTGTAGCAGGTACTATAGCAAAACAATGCAGTAAGTACTGTAGCAGCCCGGCTGAGAAATCAGAGATACAGAGAATCCACAAGGGCGTGTGAAAATTATCCACGCCCGTGTGGATATTCCACAGGGGCGTGTGACATCATACACGCCCGTACAGTCGCCCGACTCCAGCCCTATTTAAAGCCGATTTCAGCCCCGATTTTGGTATTCTTTTCTCCATCTTTTCCCCAACTTGTGAGAGGACTTCGGCTAATGTTTCGAGGGGTATTGGCCAAGGTTTTGGAGAAGTTCTACGGCTCCGACATCGTGATTCCATTAGGAAAAAGGTTGGTAGGGGAGCTTCGATCGAGGCGTATCCTATACCGGACGAAGGAATCTTTGGACGACGAGTAGAGGACTCTCCACAAGACCATCGACACGACCATCGAGGGGGTTTCTTTATGGATTCATTGCTTTTACATTCGATTTCTTTGATTGTATTAAGATCCATGGAGAGCTAAACCCCTAGTGGGTACTTGGATGATTGTGAACCCTAGGATGTATTCGTTTCATTGAACTTCATTATTATGCTTTCAATAAATTGATGTTTATTGTGAGTTCCAACCTTGAATGCTTGATTGTATGAACATTTCCCCTAGAGTGACACTAGGGTTGAGAGTTCTTGTTGGTAACCTTGTGAGTGAGTGACACACCACGAGCGTTAGACAAAGCTAGGTTGGAGAGGGTTGAGAGGGTGAGTCGAGAGGTACACGAGCGTCCCCTTTCCCCTCTGACGTGATAGATTCTACCTCCGTTCCTTGAGTTCTTTGCGGCCATAATAGAGTTAGTGGTCTGAGGGATGAACCTCCACTGGGGCCTAGTTGCGCGTGCAATGGAGTGAAGCGTTGAGAGGATCTTAGTATCTAGGGCTTAATTGTGGCTAGGGACCTTCCGCCTGGACCAAAGGGTTAGGTCTATATTTAGGAAGAGATTTATCACTTGGAATCCCTAGAGTTCATTGCAACTCTATGCGAGTGCGAGGTGTTGAGATTGTTCGATTTCTTTTCTGGGACTTTTATAGAGTTAGGCATAGTTGACTTTAGATTTGGGACTATGTATGTAAGGATTTCCACGACTCACCATTGCATTGATTAGGAAGCATAATAGAGAGTTCTTGCACTTGAAGCGATTATCCTAGGTGAAGCATTATCCGAGTACCCCATCTTTATCGATTGCCTTACCCTCTTCTTACTTTTTTGCTCGTTTTCAATTGTTGATTTTTATTGTTGAGAATTGAATCAATTTCACACCTATCACAATTGATCTTCCACATAGCTAAGAATCAAATTAAGTATTTTTCACCCCTACTCCCTGTTGATTCGACCCTCGCTCACCCGGGATTATTACTTGCAAGCCCGTGCACTTCATGGATATAAGCAAGGGAAACTTGTCAGTTTTCTCTACCTCTAGCATTTTCTTTTGCTTTATCTTGTATCCCTATGAGCTTGAACAAAGTTTATCTTCATTGTAGGGATGCCTAACACAAAACGGCTCGCCTCCAAGCGCCTAAGGACCACCGGGCCCTCCTCTGCACCCGATGAGCCCATCTTCAAGTTATCCCATCATCGAGAGAGATATGATCGACTGAAAACAAAACCATTTGGAACATTGTGCTACCTTGAGTGGGGACTTGTGGAGAGCCTTGGGATTGCAAGTCAAGTAAGGGAATGGCTATCGAAGAATTGTTGGGACAAGCTTTTTGCCATAAACGAGACAACCTTTCGTCAATTAACCTTGGAGGTTTTGAGTACATTTGAGGCACAACAAGATGGAGATTCCGTGTGGAATAGGAAAATTATCACCATCTATTTTCAAGCTTTTTGATGGAAGTGTACTATGCACCACTTGGATTTTGCCAAATACTTTGGGGATTTATGATGATGAGTTTATCAACTCCATGCCCGGTAAGCGTCTTAAGCTTGATCTCCCAAGTGGAGTGGGACGAAGCAACTATTGGGTGACTTTGGCGGGTGATGATCAAACACGAAAGGCCTCGCACATGATTGACCCAGCACACAGATTCATTCATGCTTGGATTGCTCAATCCATTTGGGGCCGGACCGATAGCAAGGGGGTTGTGACTCAAGCCGATATTTATACGATGTATGGCATCTTTGAGCGACGGCCTACTCACCTTGGCCACCTTGTCGCCGATGCATTTCTTAACCAGGGCTCATATACACGATTGTGAGCTATATTTATTGGGCCCTATGTGACTAGATTGATCCGTGGCATGGGTTTACTTGAGCGGACGCGAGGCATGACCGTTGTAGGAGGTGACAAGACCCTCGGACCAACCCACATATGGGCGATAGGCTTTGATGGTTGCACGTGGCGACTCCACATGCCACCGAGCCACCGGTGATTCTAATCGCGATGCAGTCGAGCACAAGAGTTATACCCCGACGGTGCGCCTCGCCTCCCTACCCCCAGGCGCTACATCTTTACCCCGACTTTGACATGAGACCCGAGGGGCTTGAGGGCGAGGTTCGGACGTCAGTGCCAGGGAGCAGCGTGAGATTCGTGGCCAGCTTTTACCGGATCATTGAGGGACGAGGGCGGCTCGAGGCGGATCTTCACCGCTTTTATCACTTCCCACTCGTGGTTCATCCCTCGCACATTGTAGCCACTTCTTCTACCGCCATGCCACCACCACTAGCACCAGATTGTGATGAGTAGCAGCTTGTTGGAGCTTGGACAAATATTGTTTACTTTTGCTTGCTTTTGTTTTTGTATTTTTGTTAAGTTGGCATGGTTCTACCCTACCGACTTGTGTTGTCGAACTTTAGTTTATTTTCATCTTTGTGTTTTTGTTTACTACTCTCTAGTTTTCCCCTTGTGCTTGTATTTTTAAATTCTTTATGGAATGATGATGCCCCCTTTTTGCCTCTCAGGGCATTAAGGGAATTTGGTGGGCTTTCCTATTTTTAATGGAGGTCGGACGAGACATGTATTGCTCACCACACATTTTCTCACGTCCTACCTCACGACGAGCACAAGTTGAACCGGGGTGTTTGTTTTCACCCTCCTTTATTATTTGTGACACGTCCGAATATGCGTGTGTGTACCGCAAGTGCACGGGTGTCGAAGTAATAAATTACCCGGTGAGTCGGGTAGTCGAATCCACAGGGAACAGGGCTACTAGTACTAACTTCTTCTCTGCTATCTAGCCTAATGATAATGGGATAGTGTGGTGATCTAATGTGAGAAGAGATGAACACCGGAGACGAATATGCAAGGGTAAAATGGAAGAAGAATCTCAATCAGTAAAAGTGGGGCATTCGGGCATTGCTCCTCCTAGGATTCAGGTATTAGGTACCGGATAAGCAAAGTGTTTCTATGATGAGTAAGTTAAGTCGTGGAAATCCAAACATAATCGGGTCTATCTCTAGATCACCAATACTAGTCCCCTACGAGGTCCCGGTGGAGAACTCGCTCAATCTCAACACCTCACACCACATATGACCGCAAAGCACTCTAGGGATTCCAAATTGTGTATCCAATTCCTAAAGATTGATCCAACCCCTAATTCCCCGGCGAAGGATCCTAACCCCCTACAAGGTCCCGCGGAGAAATCGAGCAATCTCACGCCTCACACCAAATATGGTTGCATAGAGCTTAGGGAATGGAGATAGAATACACCAATCGGAGGGGAAAGGGGATACTTCACTATCTCATGATTCACCCTCTCAACCCTCTTCAATCTTGAGGTTCTAACCCTAATGGAGATCTCTCTCCCACCAAGGCAACAAATCATGCAAACCAAAATAACCATAAGATCAATAAGGCAAGCAAGCATTAAACAATCAAGAATGAAACTTAATCAAACTCGGATTAAATAGAAACACAAAAACAAATCCACAAAAAGTTGAGAATCCTAGGGTTCACAAGCCCAAATACCCTCTAGGGTTTTTAGCCCTCCATGGAGCAACATACAAAAACACACCATCAATGAATGAAAGTACATTAAAACCATAGAAATAAACCCCCTTATATATGAACCGATGGCCTTTGATGGAGAGCTTCGACGTCTTGAAGGACCCACTCCGAAGCTAGGGTTCACCGGTGGCTTTCTTGATGCTATGACGGAGGAGGAATCGATCAAAGTTGGTGACGAAGCGCTCCAAAGCCGCAAAGACCTCCTCTCCAAACCCTAGCCGTCTCACCCCTCAAGAGCCACACAAAAGATGAGAAAGAATAGGGCAAAACGGCTATTTATAGGCCTTAGATCGCGCTCATCACGCTGCCCTCACGCCCGCGTGTGGATTTTTCCACGCCCGCGTGGGTCGCAAGAATTTCCACTCGGGCGGCTGGAATTTCCACGCACGGCGTGAATCGAGAATTCTACTACGATCGCTACGTTGAAATTGCTACATGATTTTTCACAAGACGCGATCCGAACACTCTTCTCTTAAGGCCACATGTCCGGGGCACACGTCCCATGTGGTAGGCTATAAAACTTTTTCTTCATCGACGTATCTTTGAGAGGTCTTGCAATCTTCACAAAGAGAAGGAATATGAAGATGTGGCTGCCTTTGTGCCCTTCCAAATGGTGAATTGACTTGAATCTTCTTGGAAGTTGGCACACATCTCCACGCTTTATGAATTGCTCCTCGTGTCTTGGTCCTTGAATTGAACAAGAACTCCCAACATTGTGTCTTTATAGCCTATCTTTGCTTCTTTTTACTCTTCACGGCATTCACAACCTATATGCATAAAAAGAACACCAAATACACAATATGAGACATAAACCACAGTAAAAATGATGCTCAATGCATGTAAAACATATATAAAAATATGTCTACTCAAGCACTTATCAATTTGCATTGCTGATAAGTGCTTGTGCGATATGAATGCGAAGCATTATTTCCTTATGTTGAGCATTACTTTCCTCTAGTTTTTACACTAATATGTGTGTTTTTATGTTACTTTCGTGCATGTAGGGTTGTGAAACCAATTATGAAGGAAAAGAAGCCAATGTGGATCACAATGCACTCGATTTTTGGATGAAATCTTGCTAAAGTTCAAAACGCGAAGATATAAGTCGGCACGAGATGGTAGAGTGTGTGCCAACCTCCCCGTATTTGAGTTTACACAACCATTTGGAGGGGCACAAGGGCAGATCACGATCAAGCATTCCGACTTATGCACATAAAAACAAGATCTCCATCATCTTATCCGTCATTGAAGAAGCAAAGCGATCCACGGCATGAACGTGTGCCCGTTTATGTTACCTCGATAAAAAGTGAATTCGGGAGTATTTTTCGGAACAGTACTATAGCAGGTACTGTAGCAAATAACTGTAGATCAATGTACCAGTTACTGTTCACAGGCTGCCGAAAATCACAAAAACAGAGAATCCACATGGGCGTGTGGAAATTATCCACGGCCGTGTGGAAATTCCGCACGGGCGCGTGTTCCGTACACGCCCGGTGGAGTCGCCCATTCCCACCCTATTTAAAAGCTGATTTCAGCCCCGATTTCGATATTTTTTTCTCCGTCTTTTTCCCCAACTTGTGAGAGGACTTGGCTAGGGGTTTCGAGGGGTATTGGCCAAGGTTTTGGGGAAGTTCTATGGCTCTGACATCGTGATTTCATTAGGAAAAAGGTTGGCAGGGGAGCTTTGATCGAGGCGTATCCTATACCGGACGAAGGAATCTTTGGACTGACCAGTAGAGGACTCTCCACAAGACCATCAACACGACCATCGAGGTGGTTTCTTTTATGGATTCATTGCTTTTTACATTCGATTTCTTTTGATTGCATTAAGCTCCATGGAGAGATAAACCCCTAGTGGGTACTTGGATGATTGTGAACCCTAGGATGTATTCGTTTCATTGAACTTCATTATTATGCTTTCAATAAATTGATGTTTATTGTGAGTTCCAACCTTGAATGCTTGATTGTATGAACATTTCCCCTAGAGTGACACTAGGGTTGAGAGTTCTTGTTGGTAACCTTGTGAGTAAGTAACACACCACGAGCGTTAGACAAAGCTAGGTTGGAGAGGGTTGAGAGGGTGAGTCGAGAGGCATGGGAGCGTCCCCTTTTCCCCTCGGGCGTGATAGATTCTACCTCCGTTCCTTGAGTTCTTTGCGGCCATAATAGAGTGAATGGTCTAAGGGATGAACCTCAGCTGGGGCCTAGTTGCGCGTGCAATGGAGTGAAGCGTTGAGAGGATCTTAGTATCTAGGGCTTAATTATGGCTAGGGACATTCCATCTGGACCAAAGGGTTAGGTCTATATTTAGGAAGAGATTTGTCACTTGGAATCCCTAGAGTTCATTGCAACTCTATGCGAATGCGAGGTGTTGAGATTGTTCGATTTCTCCTCCGGGACATGTATAGAGTTAGACATAGTTGACCTTAGATTTGGGACTATGTATGTAAGGATTTCCACGACTCACCATTGCATTGATTAGGAAGCATAATAGAGAGTTCTTGCACTGAGGCGATTATCCTAGGTGAAGCATTATCCGAGTACCCCATCTTTATCGATTGCCTTACCCTCTTCTTACTTTTTGCTCTTTCACTTGTTGTTTTTTATTGTTGAGAATTGAATCAATTTCACACTTATCACTATTGATATTCCACATAGCTAAGAATCAAATTAACTATTTTCAATCCCCTACTCACGTGGATTTGACCCCGCTCACCCGGGATTATTACTCGACAAGCCCGTGCACTTGCAGGGGATATAAGCAAGGGATCTTGTCAATTGCTTTATCTTGCATATTTTTCATGATTAGTGTACATTAAGGGCAATGTACAACACTAAGTGTGGGTATGGGTGTATTTCATGTATTAGGATCATTTGCTACATGCTAGTGTTACCTATGATGGCTTTGTTCATTCTTGTAAGATTCTTTTTAGCTTGGACTAATGATTGATGTGAGTTACTTGTTTCAATGCTTTTATTGAACTCTGCTTTTTACCCCTAGTATTGTCATGTGCACTCGATTTTTGTCGATGCCCTGGGAATACCCAATGTGACTACTCTCTCAACTCTCTTGTATGCGTAACACACTACTTTGAGTACTTGGCCTTAGAACACTAAGTTCTTTCCTTCAATGGACTCTTAAGAACTTCTAAGTCTTGTTGAGCTAATCCTAGTTTTTTTGTCATGTAGAGTACTCGAAGATGTGATCTTGGGTGAATGTGATTAAAAATGAAATGAAGGAAAAATAAAAAGAAAGAAAAATGAGTCTATGTCAAGTATTCCTCCGCTTTTTGAAGCATGAATGCGTCTATGTAGAGTGTAATCGAGTAGTTGGGTGGCTCTTGTGCCTAACCCAAAGCATGTGCACCCTCCAGTAAAGATTTCAAAAATGATTTTCTTGCAGTCTACGTTAGTCGGACTCGAAAAAAGAAATGAATGATGAAATGAAAATAAAACCTAGTGATCCTTTTGAGTACCTACCAAAGGTTTTTGAGTAGAAAGTGGACTTAGTTTTCAAGGTATAGAATTAGAAGGATCTTATTTGGCCATTGAAGTAGCACTTAGTAGTTTAAGACTTAGTATTCTTTGTAAGTGCGATGGATTAGCATCTAGAGTCTGTACTCGATTGAAGTCCTTAGGCTAGACAAGATCAGGGCATATGAGATATAAGATTTACTTACACGTACGTATATATAAGGGGTGAGACACGATATTTTTATTATGCTTGTTGACTATGACTCAACATCTATGTATCATTGTCCATTGCTTTTGGAGTCTTATATTTACTTGGTGCCAGAGGTAATGCATTTAGCCACTTCTCAGTCTCTTTGTTTTTGATGAGTTGTTTGCTTGGGGACAAGCAACGCTTAAGTGTGGGGATATTTGATAAGTGTCTAAATGTAGATGTTTTCATGCATATATCGTATTCACTTTGCATGTATTTTGTGAGGTTTGATGCCCGTTTTGCGCTTAATCATCTATTATTTCCTTTGTAGGGCACAAGGAAGCCATGGAGAACAAGAAGATATCATTTGGGTGAAATGAGAAGAAAACAAGAATTTCATACTACACCCATACTACCCAGATATGGGGGCCATGTAATCTGAGGACTGGATTGATTTGGAGTGTTCGCCCAGATTTCCATACTACCCGAAAGTATGGGGGCACAGTATGTACCCTGTATGGATCATGAATCTAGGGTTATTGGTGCTATACTGACCTCCATACGACCCAGATGCCTCGGGGGTATAAATACCAACTTTTAGGGCAGAAAAAAAGGGGACTTTTTGGATGGACCTTTTTAGCCGACTTTTGGGAGATCACTTGGGAGATTTTGGGTGACCTTGGGAAGGAGAAGAAGGGCAAGGAAGCTAGAAGATCATTCAAGGCCAAGGTCCAAGACTCTCAAGGCAAGAAGGCAACATCATTCAATGGGAGATTTACCACGATTTGAAGGAAGGAGACCCGCGGCTAGAGGAAGCGTCATTTGGCATTCCTTTGGCGGGGAAAGCGTCATTCGGCACATTCTTCACCTCCTCCTTCACCATTTCATCTAAGGAGTGTCATTTATGCTTTTGTTTCATGTTTTTGCCTCGTTGTATTGCTTGTTGTGGGATGATGACACACTAGACCCCCAAGGCCACTGTGGTGTTGGTGAAACCTTGGGGGGTTTTATCATGTATGTTGGATGATAACTTGTTAATTCCATGCTTGGGTAATTTTTGAGATTTAATCCATTGTTTTTCATGCTAAGTGCTACACTAAGGAGAAATCCGTAGCTCTTTTATGAATGATGCATGTAGATGTAACTTGTTCGCATGTATTAGGTCATGAATGGATTAAAAGGGGATGCTTGTATCATCACCGAGAAATCATGTGTTTGGTAGCCCTCCATGTAGGTTTAATCCGAAGAAGAGTAGGTTTAATCCTAAGTGAGATTTCCTCGTACTCAATGCAATCGTAGGAATGTGGATTTTTAAGAAATTCATGTCCATGTTCAGTATGGATTAGGGTTCAATCGCGAGAAATTGGGGGTTGTTCTAATCTTGGAATCTCATGGTCCATTTTACCCTTGCATCTTTTAGATCATCATCCATGTTGCATGATAACCCCTCAAGGGGATCCTCATCCATAGGCCTTTGCACCCTCATTGATTTTTCTTGCTTGATTATTGCTTGTTCTCTCTAATTTGCTCATAATCTTGTTTTAGCTTTAATTACATTTAGTAGAGTAAAAATCCATCACTTGAGATCTTAGGCTAGATAATAGCTCGGCTGAGGAGTAATAGGAGATCCTTAGCCCGTGGAATACGATCCTCGTGTCTTCACGCGAGGTATTACTTGGCGATCCCGTACACTCTGCGGGAAAGCAATCACATTTGCATATAAATACGGAAATATACATCAAACCATATTCTATTTGCATATAAATACAGGAATGCAAGTAAACATGTTTCTTTCAAAATAAATAGGTATAACCATTCTAGGTTTAACCATTTCAAGTAAATTTGTACTCAAAATATGTATCAAGGAAACCAATTTATCATCAAATTTATGTGATAAAACACATGAAGAAATACTTTAGTACTCTTATTAAATCTATGCAATTATAAATTTAACCACTCGACGAACCAGCTGGTCTAGTCCCCGAGGCGCAGCGCTAAGCTGCTCGGCAGTTCCTTCCCTT
Organism: Dioscorea cayenensis subsp. rotundata; assembly: GCF_009730915.1. NCBI lineage: Eukaryota > Viridiplantae > Streptophyta > Magnoliopsida > Dioscoreales > Dioscoreaceae > Dioscorea > Dioscorea cayenensis. The sequence goes on along the minus strand of NC_052491.1, from coordinate 437,462 downwards.
AGAGGATGCTTTGCCACCTAAATACACTTGAGGAATCCAAATTCTAATAAACATAAGAATGATGGCCAAAAGAAAATACATGAAAATACAATTATACATGTCTAATACAAAACCTTAGGGTTTTAGGGCAAAAAACATTGTCATTTTGTACCCAAACGACTTCAGAATGGAATAACCCTAGTCCCAATGAGTTCAGGGCAAAGAGAGCTTCAATGTGGACCAAAGAAATACCAGAAAAGGCTCAAAAGTTTTGGTGATACAGTAACTTTGGGATTGCTGCAGTAAACCCGAACCTTACAAATGATTTTCTCTCACTTTACAACATCAAACGATGGAATATCGCCACAATTTTTCATGAATAACTATTGATAACATCAAGGGCTTCATTTTAAGCCCCAAAAACTCCCCACAAATCATGGAAAAATCTAAGGTTTTAGTCTAGGTTTCTAAACAATGAATACAATGAAAATACGGAAGAAATATATACTAAAAACTCGGATAAAGGCTCTTACCTTACTCAAGAGGATATGAGGAGTAAATTTTCGATGTTGGTTCGCTGGAATTGGTCGCCGGAAATAGATTCTATATTTTGAGGGTTAGGCCGGCATGAAGAAGGAAAGAAGAAGGAAAAGAAAAGGATTTGGATATTAACTCTCGGCTGCTACAGTGTCAGGTTACTACAGTGTGGACGCCTATAGTGGCATCCTTGCTACAGTATCGGGATGCTACAGTACCAGACAGAATCAATAATGTTGGGCTGCAAAAACTACAGGAATAGGCTGGTTTAACTACACTAATGTGCTGCTACAAATTTTTTTCTTTTTCTAAATTACTCTATTGACCCTCTAACACAGGAATGGGAATAAAATTCAAATGACCGAATTGCCCCTGTTTTTGCCAGGATTTTCACACACAACTTATAGTGCAATCATGTAAAGATGCCACTAGTGCAAAATAACCATTTTACCCTTAATGCACGATCCATATGGCCCGTGTGGAGCCATATGAGCCAAAAAGCCCCTCTCGCCGAGGGTTCTCCCATCGCTGATGGCCCCATATGGGGGGCCATATGGGGCCGTCTGATGACTGCAGAACCTCCGTGCTCGTCTCGGGATGCCACCATACGGCCCAGATAAGGCCGATGTAACCATTAAAAACCAATAAAAAAACTTGAAAACCTGCCACAAATGATGAAAAATGATATAGCAAGCTCAAAGACTCCTCCAAAAAAATGAGTAAATTGAATAAAAGCGGCGATCTAGTGCTTGAATTAACACCTAAATATGAGTTTCTCAAGAAGTTGCACAAATATACCACAATTAAAACGATGAGAGCACTATGCCAAGTGTGTGAGCATGAACTTATTCAAAAGTAAAACAAGTCTAAGAAATATGAGAATTGAAATGAACTAAGACATAGAATACGAAAAATGCAAGCAAACACCACCGAACACTTGGGTTTGCCTCCCAAGAAGCGCTTGTTTAACGTCACGAGCCCACGACATACCTCATTCCTTACCTCATGGGGGTTTAAAGAGTTTGATGCCACGGTTTTCCTTTATAGCATTGTTATTAAAGTAAAATTTTTAATCAACTGCCCATTGACCTTAAAAAGTGCCGTTTTTCCGTGTGGGTTACCTCAACCGGCTCCATGTGGGAAGACTTGAGTAACCGTGTATGGACCTGACCAACGTGATCTTAGCTTCCCCGGAAATAATTTCAGCCTGGAGTTGAACAGTAGGACTTGATCGCGTTCATGAAACTGCTTAGGGTGCTTGATGCGTCTGTCGTGGTACTCTTTTACTTTTTCTTTATAGAGCTTTGAACTCTCATATGCCTTGGAGCGCCACTCGTCAAGTTCATTCAGTTGAAGCTTCCTCTTGCACCCTGCAAGAGAAGAGTCAAGATTCAGAAACTTAATGGCCCAATAAGCTTTATGCTCGAGCTCAACCGATAAATGGCAAGCTTTTCCATAGACTAGTCTATATGGAGTTATTCCAATAGGAGTCTTGTAAGCTATTCTGTATGCCCAGAGAGCGTCATCGAGATGTTCTGCCTAATCCCTTCGATTATGAGATACAGTCTTCTCCAGGATTCGCTTTAAATCCCTGTTTGACACTTCTACCTGCCCGCTAGTTTGTGGGTGGTAAGTTGTTGCCATTTTATGGGAGACTCCATAGCGCTTCAATATCTTAGCGAAATGGGCATTACAGAAATGACTGCCTCTATCACAAATGATAGCCCGTGGTGCACCGAACCTGGAGAATAATTTCTTCAAAAACTTTACCACCACCCTCGCATCATTTGTTTTGCAATGTTGAGCCTCCACCCATTTAGACACATAATCGACTGCCACGAGTATGAACTTGTATCCATGGGAGCTCGAGAAAAGGTCCCATAAAATCAATCCCCCACACATAAAAAACTTCACAGGCTTGGTTCCAATTTTAGGGCATCTCATCCCGATGAGATATATTCTTGACTTCACCGACATCTATCACAAGCTTGAATGAATTTCGGGTGTCATGGAACACCGATGGCCAATAGAAACCTGCATCAAGAATTTTTCATCGTTGTTCTATTCAGCATCATAATGGCCACCCGAGTGGGTCCCCAAGTGGCAATGCCTCAAAATGCTTAGACCCTCAGCCCTAGAAACACATCTTCGAGATACCTGATCGGAACAAACCCTGAATAGGTATGGATCTTCCCGAGATGTAGTGCTTGAGGTGCGAAAAAGAATTTCTTCCTTTGTTGATATGTAAACCATTTCGGGATGACCCTACCAACCAAGTAATTAGCGAAATCGGCAAACTAGGATGGTTCCTTCTCTTCTACTACGGATATTATACAAGTGTTATTCAGGGGAATGAGTCATTAATGTCCTTGTCTCTCATAGTTTACGTGCTAGAGCCCTCCAAATGGGATAAATGATCATTTCGTAAGATTCTCTGCTCCCCGCTTGTCCTTAATCTCCAGGTCAAATTCTTGAAGCAGCAAGACCCACCTAATCAAACATGGTTTGACATCTGATTTGCTAAGCAAGTACCTTAAAGTTGAATGATCAGTGTACACCACCTTTTTAGAAAGAACCAAATATGACCGGAACTTATCAAAGGCAAATACCACGGCAAGTAGCTCCTTTTCAGTCATAGTGTAATTCGCTTGGGCTCCCGTTAGAGTCTTACTTGCGTAGTAAATGGGGTGGAAATGTTTGTCCCTCCGCTGACCAAGCACTGCCCCAACTGCAAAGTCACTTGCATCACACATCAATTCGAATGGGGAGTCCTAATGCGGGGCTACCATAATCGTCCCTGAATTAGTTTCTCCTTGAGTGCCATGAAGGATGTCATGCAGTCATTATCAAACTCGAATGTGACATCCTTTTCCAATAACCTCATTAGGGGTCTAGAAATTTTAGAAAAATCCTTGATGAATCTTCTATAGAACCTGGGATGTCCCAAAAAACTTCTTATGGCCTTCACAGAATTTGGAGGTGGCAATTTTTCGATGGTGGAAATCTTTGCCTTGTCAACCTCAATTCCATATTTCAAAATTTTGCGCCCCAAGACTATCCCCTCTTGGACCATGAAATGACATTTCTCCCAACTTAGCACAAGTTTGGTCTCTTGACATCGAATGAGGACCCGCTCAAGGTTCTTGAGGCACACATCGAATGAATCACCAAAGACGGAAAAATCGTCCATAAACACCTCCATAAAATCTTCTACCATGTCTTCAAAAATGGTCATCATGCATCTCTGAAAGGTGGCCGGGGCGTTACATAGCCTGAAAGGCATGCGGCGATAAGCAAATGTGCCATACGGACAAGTGAACGTAGTCTTCTCCTGATCTTCGGGGGCGATGGGAATTTGGAAATAACCAGAGAACCCATCCAAAAAACAATAGTAGCCATGCCCAACTAACCGCTACAGCATTTGGTCATTGAATGGTAGGGGAAAATGATCTTTTCGGGTGGCATCATTCAATTTTCTATATTGTATACCCTCCACCCGGTTGTTGTATGAGTCGGGATTAACTCATTTTTCTCATTGGTGATTATGGTCATTCCCTCTTTCTTTGGAACCACTTATGCAGGGGCTAACCCACTCACGTCATCGATATCGGGTAGATAATGCCCACATCGAGAAGCTTGATGATTTACTGCCCGGACCACTTCTTTCATATTTGACCGAGTCTTCATTGTGGCAAGGCTTTGGAGTGCGTGATCGTCCGTCATTAGAATTTTTATGAGTGCAAGCAGGATGGATTTATCCCTCTAATGTCAGCGATCTTCCAAGCAATTGCTCTCTTGTGTCTCTTTAGTACATCCACCAACCCATTTTTCTGCTTAACTGTTAGGTTTGAAGAGATGATGACCGGAAGTTGTGTATCTTCTCCCAAGAAGGCATACTCGGTGTTCGGGGTAGTGTTTTTCAACTCCAAATCTGGTGCTTCCTCGGTTGACGGCATCAACTCTCGTTCCAAAAGCCCATCACCTTGTTCGGATCCTACCTCTTCTCTGAGACCCGCACTCTCATCGAGGCGTTATGCGTACCATGAATACAAAGTTCACAACACTCGGCATTATTTCCAAGACCTTCATACTGCCCAAACTGTTGCCCCAAGGTGCACACCTGTATCCTTCCTGACACTTGGCCTATTTCAGCACGGTCTTCCAAGGAGGGATTCATGGTGGCAAAGCGTCGACCCACGGTGGTCAAAACAAAGCTGTCAATTGGTGATATGCTTCCTTCACTCACCGATGGTGTTCCACTTTTCATAAAGGTCTCAAACATCGTGTGCCAGCTGCAACCATCAAAAGATATGCTAGAATCCCCAGATAGCGACAGAGTATATAAATGGTTGTCTCGCGGGTGTGAAAAATGTTGCTGAGTTTGCAAATTAATCCAACCATCAAATTTGTGTACGCAGTCTTCCAACTTGATGTTCGGATTAACCATGATGTACGAACGAGACAGACGTGTCATGCACCGTACCTTGCAAGACCAAGAAAGATGATAGAAAGTTAAGATTAAAGGAAAAGAAAAATAAAAATAATAATAAAAAAAATAAGTAAAGAATGAAATGGCTAGAGTAATAATCTAAAAGTTTCCTAGAATTCCTTAAAGTTCCCCGGCAACGGCGACAAAAACTTGATTGCTTCGCTGCAAGTGTACGGGATCGTCAAGTAATACCTCGCGTGAAGACACGAGGATCGTATTCCACGATGCTAAGGATCTCCTATTACTTCCTCTCGAGCTATTATCTAGCATAAGATCTCAAGTGATGGATTTTTACTCTACTAAATGTAATTAAAGCTAAAACGAGATTATAACCAAATTAGAGAGAACAAGCAATAAGCAAGCAAGAAAATCAATGAGGTGCAAAGGCCTATGGATGAGGATCCCCTTGAGGGGTTATCATGCAACATGGATGATGATCTAAAGATGCAAGGGTAAAATGGACCATTAGATTCCAAGATTAGAACAACCCCAATTTCTCGGCGATTGAACCCTAATCCCATTCTAACATGGATAGGAATTTCTTCCAAATCCACATTCCTACGATTGCATTGAGTACGAGGAAATCTCACTTGGGATTAAACCTACTCTTCTTCGGATTAAACCTACATGGAGGGCTACCAAACACACGATTTCTCGCCGTGATGATACAAGCATCCCCTTTTAATCCATTCATGACCTAATACATGCGTGCAAGTTACATCTACATGCATCATTCATAAAAGAGCTACAGATTTCTCCTTAGTGTAGCACTTAGCATGAAAACAATGGATTAAATCTCAAAATTACCCAAGCATGGAATTAACAAGTTATCATCCAACATACATGATAAAACCCCCCAAGGTTCACCAACACCCTGTGGCCTTGGGGGTCTAGTGTGTCATCATCCCACAACAAGCAATACAACGAGGCAAAACATGAAACAAAAGCATAAATGACACTCCTTAGATGAAATGGTGAAGGAGGAGGTGAAGAATGTGCCGAATGACGCTTTCCCCGCCAAAGGAATGCCAAATGACGCTTCCTCTAGCCGCGGGTCTCCTTCCTTCAAATCGTGGTAAATCTCCAATTGAATGATGTTGCCTTCTTGCCTTGAGAGTCTTGGACCTTGGGCTTGAATGATCTTCTAGCTTCCTTTCCCTTCTTCTCCTTCCCAAGGTTACCCAAAATCTCCCAAGTGATCTCCCCAAAGTCGGCCAAGAAAAGGTCCAACCAAAAGTCCCCTTTTTCTGCCCTAAAAGTTGGTATTTATACCCCCCGAGGCATACGGGTCGTATGGGGGTCGTATGGGTGTCGTATAGCACCCAAAAACCATAGATTCGCGATCCATACGGGGTACATATGGCCCCCATACTGGGTAGTATGGAAATCTAGGTAGACACTCCAAATCAATCCGCTGCAACATTGCATACGGCCCCCATACTGGGTAGTATGGGGGTAGTATGAAATTCCTGTTTTCTTCTTTTTTCGCCCAAATGATATCTTCTTGTTCTCCATGGCTTCCTTGTGCCCTACAAAGCAAATAATAGATGATTAAGCGCAAAACGGGCATCAAACCTCACAAAATACATGCAAAGTGAATACGATATATGCATGAAAACATCTACATTTTGACACTTATCAAAATGGAATATGGTTTGGTGTATATTTCCGTATTTATATGCAAATGGAACATGGTTTAATGTACATTTCCTGTTTTAAACATTGTATGATGGATTCTTTGAATTAGAAATTAGAAAGAATTATATTGTGGCATTCAGTTTTCATGGTGATGGCGGACTTTAGTCCGACACTGCAGTGTGGGTTTCCACAGTCCGGCCTGATGTGAGGTGGCGTGGTTAACCCTGGTTTACCCTGGTCATGAGGTGCGCGGAGCCATTGACAAGGGGTTCTTTTATGTGAGAAACCCGGGGTCACCACACGGGGATCTCAGTGGCCAACACAAAGGAAAGGCAACCTTTTTAAATTTTAAAAAAAAATTTTAAAAACTCCTTGATTGTCACGGTCACGATTAGTGTGGGAATTGTTTTAGGCCAGTTTATTCTTTCGAGCTATGTTCATTGTGTTTTAAAATGTTATTAGTTTTTGATGAACCTTGTGTTATTTGTTAATATGTTGAATACTTAGAATTGATTTTATATGTTACAATTCATGTGGAATTACTATTTGAAATACTTTATCACTCTATTACATCTATGCTGACTCTACTCACTGTGTAACATCTGTTACTCACCACTCCCTTTTCTTTTATCTTTTCAGACAGTGACATTGGACAGAGTTGTGCTATGCATCAGTAGAGTGACTTATCTGAACTTCTTGTTTAGGTTTGTTATAGTATGCATGTAAAATTTATGGAACCACTAGACTTGACCTTTATATGCTATTCATGTATTTGTATTTTTTGGTTGTATCTAAAACCTTTGTTTGTTCTATTGTTGATGCTACTTGTGTTTAGGGTCCCTAGTGTCAGGGAACCCAATTGTGATCTTATTATTATTTTGTCATCTAGTTATGTAATTGTGATAACAGGTTTATATTGAGCCTTACGGCGACCTGAAGATGGGGCCGTTGTGGGACCAACTTCTTGTCATCGTGGTGGTTGCCACGTGCCCGATTAGGTTTAGGGCATGACAACACTCATTACCTTGAGCATCAATTACCACATGGGTGGAGATGGTAGAAGCTTTTCTTGCCCGTTATTTCCCTCCCGGAAAATCTACGAAGCTTAGGAATGAGATCTCATCCTTTGTACAATTAGAATTGGAGTCTCTATTTGAGACGTGAGAAAGGTTCAAGGAGCTCCTGAGAAAGTGCCCGCAACATCAATTCCCAGAGTGGATGATTGTTCAGACCTTTACAACGGTTTAAATCCGAGTACAAGGCAACTCTTGGATGCGACAGCAAGAGGTACCTTACGTAGCAAGACCCCCGATGAGGTCCATCAACTAATTGAAGAAATGTGGTTAAACAACTACTAATGGAATGCTAGGTAGAAGAAGAAGGTGGCCGGCCTCTATGACATAGATGTAGTAACCTCATTGGCGGCTCAAGTGGAATCATTGAGTAAGAAGTTAGATCTCCTAACTTCGAATAGAGTAGCGGCCATGACTACTTGCACCGGGTGTGGTGGAGGACATGCTCCCTCCAATTGCCCGATCTCTATTGGTGATGCATCTTCTTTTGAGAATGTCGATTTTGTAGGTAATACTATGAGGAATCAAGGAAACCCATAAAGAAACACCTACAATCCGTGTTGGAAAAGTCATCCCAATTTCTCATGGAGCAACCAAGGTCCACAAAAGGCCATGGTGCCACCGGGTTTCCAACAACAACAGCAAGCCCCAAACATGAAAAATAGAGTTTCAGGTTTGGAGACCCGGATGAACGATTTGAAGAAGGCCTTAACTAGGTTTGTGCTATCATCTGATACAAGGTTCCAATTAGTGGAAGCTACATTTCGCAACCACATCGCCTCTTTGCATAATCTAGAAAATCAAGTAGGGCAGATTGCCAAGTCCTTATCAGAATGGCCACAAGAAAGCTTGCCGAGTAACACTGAGACCAACACTAAAGAGCATATGAAGGCGATCACTTTGAGAAGTGGTCATGAGGTTAAGGGTAAGCTTCTGAGTGAGAAGCCCAATGAATACGCACCCAAGGTTATAGAGGTTGAGAAGGGAGCAAGCAAAGAGAAGGAGGTGACACCCCTACCTTTCAAGCCAAGAATCCCTTATCCCTCTAGATTGAAGAATGACCAAGGGGATGAATAGTACAAGAAGTTCCTAAGTTTGTTCAAACAACTCCACATCAGTATTCCTTTTGTTGAGGCATTGGCTCAAATGCCTAAGTATGCAAAATTCTTGAAAAATTTGTTGGCCAACAAGAGGAAGTTGGAGGACAGTGCTTCAGAGACCTTAGATGGTTCTTGCTCGGTGGTGATGAAATGGCATTTATGGACTTAGGGCCCAGTATCAAGAAGAAAGACCCGGGAAGTTTCATCATTTCGGTCCATGAGTGGTTTGCAAAAGAACCTTCCTTTCACCCTCAAACACAATACTCGGTCCATGAGTGGTTTGCAAAGTTACTTCCTTCTTGAAGTATTCAATGAAAGCCTTATGCCTATTTAACCAGTCCATACCAAGTATGGCATCAAAATCTTGCACCTCCAAAGGAATCAAATCTGCCTCAAAATCTACACCCTTCACTTTGATAGGATATATCTGAAAAACTACCTCCCTGATAATCTCTTCACCCTGAGAAGTTTGGATCAAAACTTCACAGTCTAATGGGGAGGCTATCCTATCAGCATGACATGAGAATGCAGTGCTAACAAAAGATCTATCTGACCCTGAGTCTATCAAAACATATGCATCATGTTGAAAAATGGATACAGTACCTACAATCACGTTTGGTCTATCCTCAGCTTCCTAATTGGTCATGGCAAAAACTCTGGTCTGAGAATGGGTCTGAGGTTGTGCTGTTCCACCTCGTGGACTATTACTAGCAGTAATTGATTTGATTGGGGCAATAGGTGTAGAAGCAGTATGCGGTACACCCTTGGATTGACTCTGTCGTCCCACAAGAGGAGGTGCTGACTTTAGTGTTCCACGGCCTAACTCTAGACATGCTGACTTAAGGTAACAAGTCTGCCAACATTGATAGCATCTGCGTGGCTCATGGCATGGACATGAATGACATCTATTGTAGTTCTAGCATCTGGGAACATTTCCAGTTGATTTTCCTCCATAACTACCAATTGCAGATGTAACACCTTTTTGATTGCCAGCTTGCCCTGATGGCGGTTTGACTGAGCTGGACCCTGAAAAACTTGAAGAAGTATCCTCACTATTGCTGTGCTTGGATGCCCAAGAAAAATCCAGATTTCTTCTCTTAGCTAGATTTTCACGAATGTGTTTAGCTTCAGGAACCAATTTCTCAGCACTCAATGCCAACTGAACCACTTCCTTAAAGCTTTGACTCTCAGTAACCGCCATCTTCTCTCTGATACTAAGGTTCAGTCCTGCCTCAAACTTAGAACATAGAGCTTCTTCACCACCAACAATTTTAGGCATAAAATTTGCCAATTCCTTCAATTCTTCTTCATATTCTGCCACTGCCTTGCTTCCTTGAACCAATTTCATGTACTCTTGCTGCTTCTGGTCACGGTGAAATAAAGTGTAATATTCTTCATCAAACTCATGCAGAAAATCTGACCAAGTCAGTGGTATATCTGTACGACCCTTCAGAGTTTCCCACCAGATACTTGCTCTGTTCTCCAAAAGCCTAATTGCAACCTTTAGTTTCAACTCATCTTCTATGCCCATATCTTCAAAAGTAGCAAGCAACCTCTTTAACCATTCCTCAGTAGCCATGGCATCACTTGAACCATCAAAAGCATTACATCCCAACTGTATTGCTTCATTTAGTTGCTTGGACAAAATTACGTTCTGACTTATTTTACTGTCTTCCACTAGTGCTTGTTGAATTGAAGATAGTGGGGGTGGTGGTAGTAGTGGCACAGACACTGGCTCAGTATGGGGATGTCCCCTAAACAGGCTCTAATAACCAAGGAAGTAACAATATTCCTGATATGTCAGCTGCCAACCCTGGGCATCCCAATATGCCTTAAAGCTTTGGAGAGCTTCAGGTGGTGGTGCTACTCCTGGGGTTACAGTCTGAGGTATAGGGCCTGGAACTCCAGGAGCATGCACTGAAGCTGCCACAATAGGCTCATGTCCTGAACTGACTTCTTGCCTAGGCGAGAATAGGGTTGAGCAGGAGTGGGTTCCCTAGAAGAAACACCAGCTCCTCGACACGTACGTGGACGTTGTGCTGGCATTCTATCTGAAAAGAATAAGGAAAGACAAATTTTAGACTTAACTCCTATATGCACTTATGATCAATGCAAATCAGTAATTGGATCCACTAGTCTTTAAGGAAATCAACAGTTTTAGAATTTGAACTAAAATCAATGTAAACCTCTAACTCTAATACCACTAAAATTGTCACGCCCTGAACCTAACCGGGCATGTGGCAACCGCCACGACGACAAGAAGTTGTTCCCACAACAGCCACATCTTCAGGTCACCGTAAGGCTCAATATAAACCTGTTATCACAATTACATAACTAGATGACAAAATAATGATAATATCACAAAAGGGTTCCCTGACACTAGGGGCCCTAAACACAAGTAGCATCAACAATAGAACAAACAAAGGTTTTAGATACAACCAGAAAATACAAATACATGAATAGCATATAAAGGTCAAGTCTAGTGGTTCCATAAATTTTACATGCATACTATAACAAACCTAAACAAGAAGTTTAGATAAGTCACTCTACTTCTGCACATCACAACTCTGTCCAACGTCACAGTCTTAAAAAATAAAAGAAAATGGAGTGGTGAGTAACAGATGTTACCTAGTGAGTGGTGTCAGCATAGATGTAATAGAGTGATAATTATTTCAAATAGTAATTCCACATGAATAGTAACATATAAAATCAATTCTAAGTATTTAACATATTAAAAAATAACACAAGGTTCATCAAAAGCAAATAACATTTTAAAACACAATGAACATAGCTCCAAAACACAGGCTGGCCTAAAATAATTCCCACACTAATTGTGGCCGAGACTAGCTATGAGACGACAAAGGAGTTTTTAAATTTTTTTTTAATTTTAAAAACATTGTCTTTTCTTGGTGTTGGCCACTTAGATCCCCGTGTGGTGACCCCGGGTTTCTCACATAAAAGAACCCCTTGTCAATGGCTCCGCGCACCTCTTGACAAGGGTAAACCAGGGTTAACCACGCCGCCTCCTATCAGGCCGGACCGTGGAACCCCACACTGCAGTGTCGAACTAAAGTCCGCCGTCACCATGAAAACTGAATGCCATAATATAATTCTTTCCAAATTCCAAATTTAAAGAATCCATCATACAATGTTTAAACCAGGAAATGTACATCAAACCATGTTCCATTTGCATATAAATACGGAAATATACATAAAACCATATTCCATTTGCATATAAATATGGAAATATACATCAAATCATATTCCATTTGCATATAAATACGGGAAAGCAAGTAAACATGTTTCTTTCAAAATAAATAGGTATAAACATTCTAGGTTTAACCATTTCAAGTAAATTCGTACACAAAATATATATCAAGGAAACCAATTTATCATCAAATTTATGTGATAAAACACATGAAGAAATACTTTAGTACTCTTATTAAATCTATGCAATTATAAATTTAACCACTCACAGAGCCAGCCGTCTCGTCCTGAGAGGCGCAGAGTGTTCGGCGAGTTCTTTCCCCTTAGAGGATACTTCGGCACCTAAATACAAGCAAGGAATCCAAATTCTAATGAACATAAGAATGATGGCCAAAAGAAAATGCATGAAAGTACAATTATACATGTCTAATACGAAACCTTAGGGTTTTAGGGCAAAACATTGTCATTTTGGATCCAAACGACTTCAGAATGGAATAAACCTAGTTCCAATGAGTTCAGGGCAAGGAGAGCTTTAATGTGGACCAAAGAAATACCAGAAAAGGCTCAAAATTTTCGGTGCTACAGTAACTTCGGGATTACTGAAGTAAAACCCAAACCTTTCAAATGATTTTCTCTCATTTTATAACATCAAACGATGGAATTTCACCACAATTTTCATGATTAACTATTGACAACATCAAGGGCTTCATTTTAAGCCCAAAAAATCCCACAAATCATGGAAAATCTAAGGGTTTAGTCTAGGATTCTAAACAATGAATACATTGAAAGTACGGAAGAAATACATACTAAAAACTCGGATAAAAGCTCTTACCTTACTCAAGAGGATATGAGGAGTAAATTTTCAATGTTGGTGCGCTGGAATTGGTCACCAGAAATAGTTTCTATATTTTGAGGGTTCGGCCGGCATGAAGAAGCAAAGTAGGAGAAGGAAAGAAGAAGGAAAAGAAAAGGATTTGGATATTAACTCTCGGCCTGCTACACTGTCGGGTTGCTATAGTGCTGGGCTGCTACAGTGGCATTCTTCCTACAGTATTGGGATGCTACAATACTAGGCAGAATCAATAGTGTTGGGCTGCAAAAACTTTAGAAATAGGCTGGTTTAACTATAGTAATGGGCTGCTACAAAGTTTTTTTTTTTTCTAAATCACTCTATTGCCCCTCTAACACAAGAATGGGAACAAAATCCAAATGACCAAATTGCCCCCTATTTTTGGCAATTTTTTACACACAAACTTACAGTGTAGTCGTACAAAGATGCCACTAGTGCAAAATGACCATTTCACCCCTAATGCAAGAATAAAAATTTAAATAGCCCCGAGGTCTAAATCAGGATAGGGTACAACAAGTGTAGCTACTGCTTTGCTCTCCCTTTCAAGGAAAATGGGAAGGCTCTCAACTTGATCACATCATCTGTTACACCGTTTATCTTAAGCATGTCGCACACCTCGAGAAAGTTCTCCATATGACTGTTCGGATCCTTATTGGCCAAACCATTAAACTGTGCAGATTGCTGCAACATATGGATGAATACCGGCTTCAGCTCGAAGTTCTGAGCTGTAATCAGGGGACGCATAAAGCTCGATTGTGTCCCCAATACTAAAGCTCTGGCATAATCAGATAATGTCCGCTGCTGCTCATTCTGTTTTGACATGTTTTTAGATTCTTCTACTTCCAATTCAGCTAGATTAGACTGTTCTTGCACAGGTTCTTTCCCTTTTCTTCTAAGTGTATGTTCGAGCTCGGGATCTCCTTCAATCAATACCGAAGGGTTCCCTCAGGTCATAACCTGGAGCTGCACCAAAAGAAAGAAAACAAAATCAGAATGACGATAGAAAAAAGATATGAAATAGAATGAATGAATACCTAAGAAAACAAAGTGCAAAGAATCTCTAAATGCCTACTCCCCAGTAATGGCGCCAAAAACTTGACACATCCGTATATGCGTTTAAACCGTAAGTACACAGGTGTCAAAGTAATAGTCCCAGATGAGTGGGTATCGTATCCATAGAGAGTAGGGACTAGAGACACTTAAGTTGTTTCTTAACTAATGTGGAAGATAAATAGTGATAACTGTGACAAAATATGAAATAACAGAAATAAAACCAACAAGATAGAGTGCACAAGTAAAGGAGATAGTAAGGCAATCGATAAAGATCTAACCTTTGATATTGATCCGCCTAGGACAATTGTTTCAAGTGCAAGAACGCTCTACTATACTTCCTAATTGATGAAACAATGAGTCATGGAAATCTTTAATTACATAATCCTAAATCTAAGGTTAACCATGCCTAACTCTATACATGTCCTAGAGGAGAGATTGAATAACCTCTCAAGCTCGCACTCGCATAAAATTGCAATGAGCTCTAGGGATTCCAAGTGATAAATCCTATTCCTATGTACAGACCTAAACCTTTTGGTCCAGGTGGAAGATCCCTAACCACAATTAAGCCCTAGGTGCTTGATAAGTGCTTGTGTGATATGAATGCAAAGCATTCTTTCCTTATGTTGAGTATTACTTTTCTCGGGTTTTTACACTAACATGTGTGTTTTTATGTTACTTTCATGCAGGTAGGGTTGTGAGGCCGAGTATGAAGGAAAGAAGCCAATGTGGATCATAATGCACAGATTTGGAGAAAATCTTGCTAAGGTTCAAACGCGAAGACATAGGTCGGGTGCGAGATGCTAGAGTGTGTGCCAACCTTCTCGTATTTGAGTTAGCACAACCATTTGGAGGGGCACAAGGACAGTCACACTCAAGCATTCTGACTTATGCAAATAGAACAAGATCTCCACTGACTTGTCCGTCATTAAAGAAGCAAAGCGATCCACGATGTGAACGTGTGCCCGTTTGCGTCACCTCGATAAAAGTATGGGCTCGGGAAGTATTTTAGGACAGGTACTGTAGCGGAATACTGTAGCAAAAGTACTGTAGTAGCAATGTTCACAGCCGGCCGAGAAAACAGGAATTCAGAGAATCCACACGGGCGTGTAGAAATTATACACGGCCGTGTGGAAATTCCACATGGGCGTGTGAAAAAACCACAGGCCATTGTGGTCGCCCTATTCCAGCCCTATTTATAGCCGATTCAGCCTCGATTTAAGTATTCTTTTCTCCATCTTTTACCCAACTTGAGAGAGGGTTTCGGCTAGGGTTTTGGAGAGGTTCTACGGCTCCGACATCATCATTCCTTAGGAAGAAGGTTGGTAGGGGAGCTTCCGTCGAGGCGTATCCTATACCGGACAAGGGAATCTTTGGACGACGAGTAGAGGAGTTTCCACAAGACCATCGACATGATTATCGAGGGGGTTTCTCTATGGATTCATTGCTTTTACATTCTATTTCTTTGATTGTACTTAGCTCCATGGAGAGCTAAACCCTTAGTGGGTACTTGGGTATTTGTGAACCCTAGGATACACCTCGCCAGCCTAGGATACACCTCGCCGGATCGGTGCTGACGAAAACTCTCCCACTAATCTTCTTCCAAATGGCGCGCGATATTAGAGCCGTAGAACATCTCCAAAGACCTAGCCAATACCTCTCAAATCCCAGATGACGTCCTCTCTCAAGTTGGGGAAAAGATAGAGAAAAGAATGCTGAAATCGGGGCTGAAATAGGCTTTTAATGGGCTCGAATCGGGAATCCACTTTTCATCGAGGCAACATAAATGGGATCACGTTTATGCTGTAGATTGCGTCGCTTCTTTAATAAACGGGTTCATTAGTGAAGATCTTGCTATCATTGCACAAGTTAGGATATGCAAATGTGAGTGCCTTCGTGCCCCCCCAACTCATTGTAATGGCTTGAATACATGGAGGTTGGCACACATTCTCGTATCTTAGAGCCCCACTTGTGTCTTCGTGTTTGTTGCTTCCAACATTCCACCAAATAGTGCGTACACAATCTACTTTTGGCTTTTTTCTTAAAACATAGCTTCACAACCCTACATGCGCAAAAGAGCACAAACAGACATGTACTAGCGCTTAAACCTAATAAAAGAAATGCTCATTGTAAGGAAAGAATACTTCGCATTCTTAACACACAAGCACTTATCAGAAGGAGAACATATTGTGACCATCCATTCAGGAACCACCAGAGTTAGAGCTTAAAAATTTACCGACACATCTGGAATATTCTTTTTTGATGGAAGGATCAAAGCTCCCTATTATTGTGGCTTCAAATCTCTCTGCAGATCATAGGGATAAGCTTGTGAGCATGTTGAAGGGACATAAACCTGATACTGCTTAGAAGATTTCTTATATAAAAAGCATAAATCCATCATTTTGCACTCATAAAATCTTAATGGAGGACAATTACAAATCTGTGATTTAACCCCAAAGAAGGTTAAACCCAAACATGAAGGAAGTTCTAAAGCAAAGGTGGTAAATCTTCTGGATGCAAAAATTATTTATCCCATCTCCAACAGTGCATGGGTGAGCACAACTCAAGTAGTCCCGAAGAAGGGATAAATGATAGTTGTGAGAAATAAAAGGAATGAATTAATCCCAACCAGGACGGTTACAGGATGGAGCATTTACATTGACTATAGAAGGTTGAATGATGCAACTGGAAAGGACCCTTTTCCATTGTTGTTTATTGATCAGATGTTATAGCGGTTGGTAGGGCATCAGTTTTATTGCTTCCTTGATAGTATTTCGGGATACTTTCAAATCCCCATAGCTGTAGAAGATCATAAGAAGACAACATTTACTTTTCCCAATGGTAGTTTTGCTTATAGAAGAATGTCTTTCAGGTTGTGTAACGCACCAGTGACATTCCAGTGTTGCATGGCTGCCATCTTCGATGATCTCCTAGAGGACATCATGGAGATGTTTATGGATAACATTTCGGTGTTTGGAGATTCATTTGACATTTGTGCAAGAAATTTGAAAAGAGTTCTAGTGAGATGTGAAGAGATAAATCTTGTTCTTAATTGGGAGAAGTGTCACTTTGTGGTCCAAGAAGGCATTGTCCTTGGACACAGGATTTCCCAAGTGGGAATGGAGGTAGATAAGGCAAAGATTGAAGTCAAAGAAAATCTCTCTCCATCTACCAATGTAAAAGGAGTTCATAGTTTCTTGGGGCACACGGGTTTCTATAGGATGTTTATTAAGGATTTTTCAAATATCACTCAACGGTTGACAAAACTCCTTGAAAAGGATACTGTCTTTGATTTTGGGAATGATTGTTTGATTCCTTTTAATTTGTTGAAAGAGAAATTAGTGCAAGTACTGATTTTTATCATACCAAATTAGAATGAACCCTTCGAGCTCATGTGCGACGCAAGTGATTATGCTGAGGGAGCAGTTTTGGGTCAGAGGAAAAGTTGGCAGTTCTAACCGATTTATTATGCTAGCAAGACTCTCATGAGTGCTCTAGAGAACTATACAGCCACCAAAAAAGAGTTTTTAGCAGTGGTGTTTGCTTTTGACAATTTCAGACCATACCTCATCTTATCTAGGGTCACTGTATTAACCAATCACTCGGCACTCTGTTATCTTATTAACAAGGCTGATGCGAAACCGAGGTTGATTCGTTGGATCCTATTGTTATAAGAATTTGATATGGAGATAAAAGATAAGAAAGGAACTGAAAATGTGGTTATATATCATCTGTCTCGATTGGAGAGGTGTGAAGGTTAAGGACAATCAAGCAAAGAAATTAACGATTTCTTTCCTGAGGAACACTTGTATGCAGTTCAGAGTTCAAAATTAGAGGACACTCTAGGGTAAGCAGATTTTACAAACTAATTGTCAGGGAAAATACTTAAGCAGGGTCCCACATTCCAGTAAAAGAAGAATCCGAAGCAATTTGTGCGGATTAATCCATACCTGTTCCGCATTTGTGCAGATCATGTGGTCCGAAGATGTGTATCTAGGGAGGAAGGTTGGGACATCCTTGCACATTGTCACTCTGGGCTAGTTGGGGAACATATGCTTTAAGTAGAACTGCCAAAAAAGCCTTGGCTACCAGATTCTATTGTTCAACTTTACTTCATGATGCACATAAGTTTTTTCTTCGATGCGATGGTTGTCAAAGTACCAGAAATCTATCGTGACAGGATGAGATGCATCACAATCGATGCAATTTTGTGAGGTGTTTGACGTATTGGGTATTGATTTCATGGCGCCATTCCCAAAGTGTAATGGCCATAAATATATTCTGGCGGTGGTTGAGTATGTCTCTAAATGGGTGGAGGCTCAAGCTCTACCTACTAATGATGCTCGAACCGTGGTTAAATTTCTAAAGAGGTTGTTCACTCAATTTGGAACCCCACTAATTATGATTAGTGATCGAGGAACTCATTTCTGCAACACTCAACTTGAGAAAGTGTTGAAATATTATAGAGTGCATCATCGCCTTGCTACCGCCTACCACCCGAAGACAAGTGGTCAAGTGAAAGTCACGAATAGAGAGCTTAAGAGAATCTTGATAAAGTCCTTGGAACAAGGAAAGCGGGATTGGTCGAAACGCTTTGATAACACACTTTGGGCTAACAGAACGGCATATATAACTCAATAGGGACCACCCCCTATAACTTGGTGTATGGTAAGTCGTGTCATTTGCCAGTGGAGCTCGAGCATAAAGCCTATTGGTCCATCAAGGCCATGAATTTTGACTTGAGCAAAGCGGGAGAATAACGAATGCTTCATCTCAATGAGTTGGATGAATGGAGGATGAAGGCTTATGAGAATGCAAGAGTTTACAAGGAGAGAATTTGGAAGTGGCATGACAATCATATCAAAAATCTGAAAGAATTCAAAGTTGCCGATCAAGTGTTATTGCTCAATTCTCACCTATGGCTTTTTTCGGGGAAGCTCAAGTACAGATGGTTTGAACCATACACTATAACTAAAGTATCATCCCATGGTGCTATTGAAATTACTCATTCGGAGAAAGGTATATTCAAGGTGAATGGACACCGGCTAAAACCATATTTTGGGGGAGGGTTAGTAATGATGATAAGGAAGTATTCTTTCTTCGGGAGCCCCCATGAGGTACGTCAAGCTTAGTGACGTTAAACAAGTGCATCTTGGGAGGCTGATAAGTGCTTGTATATTAGTAAAACAAAGTATTCTTTTCTTACAATGAGCATTACTTTTATCAGATTTTAGCTCTAATATAAGTGCATTTGTGTTACTTGTGTGCATGTAGGGTTGTAGACCCAAATATAGAGGAAGAAAGCCAAAGAAGATTGTGATTGCACTTTAATGACGGAATCTTGGAGTGCAGAAATGTTATTGTTTACTCTCAGGAGGACGAGACTACTCCACAAGATCATTGAGATGAATATCGAGGGGGTTTTACTTATGAATTGCATGTTTTTACTCTCGATTTTATTATTGATTGTATCTTGCTCCATGGAGAGCTAAACACCCTAGAGGGTACTTTGACTTGTAAACCCTAGGGTGTTATTGTTTCATTGACCTTTTATTCTGATTTTTTGATTGATGTCTTTAATTGAGTTCTAATGTAGAATGCTTTTTGATTGATTTCTTCCTTAGGGTTGAGAGTCTACATTGGTAATCCTTGTGAGTGAGTGACACACCAAGAGGGTTAGATAAAGCAAGATTGGAGAGGGTCGAGAAGTAGTGGAACGTCCCATTTCCCCTTCGGTGTGATTTAACCTACCTCCATGTTCCAAGGGTTCTCTGCGGTCACAATAGACTGAAATGCTAAGAGAGGAACTCCACTTGGGCTTAGCTGTGTAAGCAACAAAGTGAAGCGTTGAAGTAATCCTTATTGCTGGGGATTAATTGTGACTAGGGGGTTTTTCACCTGGACCAAAAGGTAAGACCTATGTTAGGGAATAGGGTTTA
The DNA here is from genome assembly GCF_009730915.1 of Dioscorea cayenensis subsp. rotundata. Classification (NCBI taxonomy): domain Eukaryota; kingdom Viridiplantae; phylum Streptophyta; class Magnoliopsida; order Dioscoreales; family Dioscoreaceae; genus Dioscorea; species Dioscorea cayenensis. Next base: position 417,600 of record NC_052491.1, on the reverse strand, counting down.
TCACTTGGAATCCCTAGAGCTTCTTGCAAATATACATAGTGTGAGGTGTTGAGACTGAGTGATTTCTCCACCGGGGCATAGTGTAGAGTTAGTCACGGTTGAACTTAGGTTTGGGACCGTGTATTTTAGGATTTCCACTACTCATTATGCATCAGTCAGTAGCTTAATAATTGGTATTTCACTTGAAGCAATAGTCCTAGGGGAGCAATGTGCGGGTGTCCCATTTTCTATTGATAGCCTTTCCTGTCATTTTATTACGCCTCTCATTCTTACTTTCTTTATTTCTTTGCATATTGATTTTTTTCACACTACTATCGATTCATATTCACTTTAGTTAAGTAGAAATCTTTGTGTTTTTTATCACTATTCCCTATTGATTCGACTACCCATTTACCGGGGTATTATTATTTCGACAAACCTGTGCACTTGAGAGTCACACGGCAATGTGCAGCTAGAATTTTGAGAGGTATTGGCTAGGGCTTTGGAGAGGTTCTACGGCTTTGACATCGTGCGCTATTTGGAAGAAGGTTAGTGGGAGAGCTTTCATCGGCACCGATCCGGCAAGGTGTATCCTAGGCCAAACAAAGGGACCCTTGCAATGAGTAGAGGACTCTGCACAAGACCATCGCCACGACTAACGAGGGGGTTTTCTATGGATGCTTTGTTTTTACATTCGATTTCATTGATTGTATCTAGCTCCATGGAGAGCTAAACCTCTAGTGGGTACTTGGGTATTTGTGAACCATAGGATGTATTCGTTTCATTGAATTTCTTTATTATGCTTTCAATTAATTGATGTTCATTGTGAGTTCTAATCTTGGAGACTTGATTGTGTGAATGCTCCCCCAGAGTGAGACTAAGGTTGAGAGTTCTTCTTGGCAACTCTTGTGAGTGAGTGACATACCATGAGAGTTAGACAAAGCTAGATTAGAGAGGGTTGAGAGGGTGAGTCGAGAGGTAGCGGAGCGTCCCTTTTTCCTCGGGTGTGATCTATTGGTTGATCGCCCGCAAGTGTACGGGGTTGCCAAGTAATACCTTGTGCAAAAGCCCAAGGATCGTATTCCACGGGGCTAAGGAGCTCCTATTACTCCTCCATCAGTCACTTTCTAACCTTACAACTTAAGCATGGTATACTACTCTAATACATGCAAGAATACAAATAAAACACAAGTATAGTAATTCCAAGGTGAATGAGAAAATCACAAGAGCAATGATGATAAGAATAGGCCTAGGGATGAGGATTCCCAAGAGGGGACATCAAGATGTATGGATACATAAGAATAAAATAGCAAGGGTGATTTAGACCGACGGATCTCAACCATATTTCAACACCAATTTCTCAGCGGTTAAACCCTAATCCCATACAAATGATGACAAGGATATCTCCTTAATCATATTCCTATTATTGCATTAAGTTAATGGAGATCACGCAACAAGGATAAACTTAACCTAAGTTTATCCTCATGGTTCGGAGGGGCTACCTACACCCAATTTCTCAGTATCTTGGTCACAAATACCCCTATTAGCTCATTAACGATCTAGTACACGTGAGTAAGTCACATCTACATGTACAACTCAAACAAGAACTAAGGATTTCTCCACATAATAGTTCTAGGCATGAAACACAATGAGCCAAACCATAAATCACACTAATGCATTCCAAATAGAAGTGTAGCATCCAAAATACAAGATGAACCCCCCAAGGTTCACCTACATCCGGTGGCCTTGGGGGTCTAGTGTGCCGTCATACAAACAAGCATCTCAAACTCAACAAAAACAAGAAGTAAATGCATAAATGACACTCCCTAGTCCGAATGATGATGAGGATGGAGAATGCTGGCTGAATGATAATTCCTCTAACCCAAGGAAGGCCGAATGCTCCTCCTCCTTTGATGATGAAGCTCTCCCCTTGAAGTTCAAGCTCTAGATCTCTCCAAGCCTCAAGTCAAAAACACTCTCCAAAATGATGTCTTCCTTTCTCCTCTTCTTCCTAAGTGTTGGCTGCCAAGAAGTTCCCCCAAAAGTCTTCCAAAAAGTCCCTCATATACCCTCACAATTACTCTCCAAAATGGGCTTAATGAGGCCCTTAATGGGGTGGTATACTGGCTCAATGAGGACCTCATTGAGCCCCTCATTGACACTTTTTGGGGTAGGCAAACTCCACAAATGCTCTCAGAATAGTATCCATACTAGCTCAATGAGCACCTCATTGAGCCAGTATGCCTTCAAACAAACATCTTCTTTTATAGCTATAGTGATCATCCCGGGCTCCATACCGAGCAGCATTGAGGCTGTATGCCATGATTCAATTCCTAACTTGAAAACTCTCCAGGTGCCACAGTGGTAGGTACAGTGTCGATGCTACAGTACTCCAGCTAGATTGGGGAGGTTTGAGAGGGTGAATCGAGAGGTAGCTGAGTGTCCCCTTTCCCCCCTGTTGTGATCAATACTACCTCCACGTTCCAAGAGTTCTTTGCGGCCATAGTAGAGTGAATGGGCTAAGAGATGACCTTCCACTGGGGCTTAGTTGCGAGTGCAACAGAGTGAAGCGTTGAAGTGATTTTAGCATCTAGGGCATAATTGTGGCTAGGGATCTTTCACCTGGACCAAAGGGTTAGGTCTATACATAGGAATAGGGTTTATCAATTGGAATCCCTAGAGCTCATTGCAATTCTATGCGAGTGCGTGGTTGAGAGGTTATTCAATCTTTCCTCCGGGACATGTATAGAGTTAGGCATGGTTGACATTAGATTTGGGATCATGTAATTAAGGATTTCCACGACTCATTGTTGCATCAATTAGGAAGTATAATATAGGGTTCTTGCACTTGAAATGATTGTCCTAGGCAAATCAATATTCGGGTACCCCATCTTTATCGATTGCCTTACCTTCTCCTTTACTTGTGCCTTCTATCTTGTTGTTTTTATTTTCATTATTTCATATTTTGTCACACTTATCACTATTCATCTTCCACATTAGTTAAGAAACAACTCAAGTGTCTTTATTCCCTACTCTCTATGGATACGATACCCACTCATCTGGGATTATTACTTCGACACCCTTACAGTTGTGGTTTACATACAAATACGGAATTGTCGCTGAGATAGACGATGAAGGGTCAGATAATATGGCAGAGAAGAATGAGCTGCAGAGGACACTCTTAGACTATACCATACCCGCAGTTTTGGGCAAAAAGTCTACTAATGTGCGGCTACCGATTACGGCTCAGAATTTTGAGCTAAAGCCAGCATTCATCCACATGTTACAGCAGTGATTGATTCCCCGCAGGTGTACGGGATTGCCAAGTAATACCTCATGTGAAGACATGGGGATCGTATTCCACAGTGTTAAGGATCTCCTATTACTCCTTCTCGAGCTATTATCTAGTCTAAGATCTCAAGTGATGGGATTTACTCTACTAGATGCAATTAAAACTAAATACAAGATTACCAACAAATTAGAGATAACAAGCAAGAAAATAAATGTAATACAAAGGCCTATGGATGTGGATCCCCTTGAGGAGTTATCATAAAACATGGACGACGATTAATAGATGCAAGGTAAATTGGACCAAGAGATTTCTAGATTAGAACAACCCGAATTTCTCGGCAATTGAACCCTAATCCCATAAGAACATATATAGGAATTTCTTCCAAATCTACATTTCTACGATTGTATTAAGTACAAGGAAATCTCAAATAGGAGTAAATTTACTCTTCTTCGGCTTAACCTAACATGGAGGACTACCAACACCCAATTTCTCGGTGTGATGATACAAGTATCCCCTTCTAGTCCATTCATGATCTAATACATGTGAGAAAGTTACATCTACATGCATCACTCATAAAAGAGCTACGGAGGGATACTTGACACACTCTCCAGGGAACAACAATTATTTGAGCAAGCAAGTCAAGTTCCTTATAGAGAAGATGTGGTAGTGAATGACAATGAAGAAGTGGGGCGGAACGAGTATGATGTTGTCGAGATTGAGAGGATACAAGAAGAACCGTTCACTCAATATGATGATTGTTTGAGTGGACAGTATGTTTGTGAGCAAGAAATGATGCAAGGAGAGTTGGCGAAGACAGATTGTTTTCAAGTTGAAATTGAAGAAGAAGCAACTACTAAGGCAATGGAACACGCATCTCTCTTTGGGATTGATCAATTCATAAATTGCAAGAAAGAGATTTTGGGTTTGGAAGAAGATGTGGGTAGGAGATTGAAGCCATCCAATGACCCACCTGTGCTACGCTTGGACAATTCCTAACCCAAATTATTTCCTTGGAGGCCAAAGGTAAGATGGTTGGACTCTCCAACAAATATTCCACCCCGGCAAGTAGATTTTTGGTTTAAAGGAAGTAGCTATGCAATATCTAGTCCGGAGGAACACACCCTTTTTCAAGCCCCCATAAGGTAAGGAAGAGGTACGTCAAGCTAAGTGACGTAAAACAAAGCGCTTCTTGGGAGGCAACCCAAGCAATTCATGCTTTTTCCTAGTTTTTTTAGTTTAGTGTTACATGAATAAGAGTTTGAGTGTTGGTGTTTTGATTCTTATATGCCATTGTTATGCTTTTCTTGTGGACCGTTGGTGTTATCTTGTGCTTTCATGTGTTTTGGTGAAGTTTTGGTCGTTTGAGCTATTTCTCATGTTTTTCACTTGTAAAACTTACATATTAGGGTAGGCTCTGAGTGTGTAAACATGTTAAAAAATTTTCTGCAGAGCCTGCAGAATTTACTAAGGCATCCAGAGAAAACACACGGGCGTGTGGAATTTCCGCACGCCCGTGGATTTGCACTGCGAGCTCATCCAGAGAAGGCACAGGGGCGTGCGGCTGCCCCTGTGAACGACCATGCGACTATCACACGCCCGTGGGTAATTTTCGCACGGGCGTGTCACTTCCTGCAGAGTTGGGCGGTTTATCCTGAGAGCACACAGGGGTGTGGACTCGCTCCTGTGGGCGACCTTGTGAACCACACACGGGCGTTCGTAATTTTCGCACGCCCGTGCGAATCTCTGCAGAGGATCTCTCCATCCCGAGAAGACACAGGGGCGTGCGTTTGCCCCTGTGAGTTGGGCCTGTGAATGTCCACGCCCGTGTGGAACTTTCGCACGGGCGTGGGTCGTAGAGAATTTTCTCGATTGCATGGAGAGTCCACGGGCGCAAGTGCCCCGCCTCGTGGGTCGGGCACACCGGCGTGGGTAATTTTCACACGCCCGTGTGGATTTTCAGATATGCTAGAACCGCAGGTTTTCTTTAAAATCATTTCAGGTTTCTTCATCTTTTCACCCTCATACGTTTTGAGAACATATCTTTGCTCTCTCCTGACCTCTCACCGCTCGCTTTTAGAGGGTTGTTAATTGAGTTTTTCTGCCGCTTTTCTTGTCTTTCATTCTCATTTTTGTCGGTAAGGTTCTCTTTCTCTTTTCTTTGCCAATCTTCATTTATTTTTGCGAAAGACCAGGCGTCATCTTCCCCAAACGAACGAAAAAGCAGATGTACTAGTTATTGACACCGACACTTGAGGCGCCATTACCTTCTTTGTTCTTATTTTTTTCGCATTTTATTTTTCTCGCATTTTTATTTTTTTGGATTTGTATACTCAGAAAGGATTTTCCCTCTGAGTTTAGTTTCATTTTGTTGTCTCGAGTTGTATTCATTGCTCTATCTTTTGTATACTCGAGTTGTTTTTGTTTTATTGAGCTTCACTGAACCCCCTCATGTATGCGTGCAGATGGCCTTGTCATCATGGGAATTGAGACTTTGTCATGGGCACGGCCAAGTTGCTTCGGCACTTGCCCGTGTGAGCTTCACAACCGTTCGGAACATTACGCCCAAGTACTTAGCTCCATCAAACGCCACACAAGGAGTCAGGAGAATATTGTTTTGATTGCTTCCCCCACATATATTCTTCATTGATATACATTATGAGTGGGCTTGCATGTGTACATTGAGGACAATGTACAACTTAAGTGTGGGGGGGAGTTTCATAGTGCACACATCTTTTTTTATTGTTCTGGATTGTTATATGCTCACATAGCCAATGGCGGTTCACCTTAGTTGCAATGATTGCATTCTTGAGTTTAGGAGAATTATTAACATTGAATGGTTTCATGCTCTAGTTCTTGCTTGAAATTTTAGGAATTTTCGCCCGATTTACACTTAGTGCACTACTCATTTTTTTAAACTCTTTTTGGAAACTCAAGTTCGATGTTAAAGGGACTAGTTATAGTTGTTTCTTGTGTTAAATTAAAAAAAAAGAGAAAATGAAAAGAAAGAACAAAATAGTTTTATTGTTTAGTTGTGCTATTGTGTGGAAAGAGCTACCACCTATGAAGTATGAAGCTACTCTCATAAGTCGGATACTAGTTATGCCCTAATGAGAGAAAGAGCTATCTCATGGGATGAGTGAAAGCTACCACCCCGGTAGAAAGAGCTACCACCTCGAAAGTGTGAAAGCCACCTTAGGGGCCGCTTGGGAAAGGGCTACCTTAGACGATGTGTGAAGCTACTACCATTTTTGAAAGGTTCGTTGTTTTCTTGTTGTAGATAAATAAGTCCCTTATACTTAGAGCTTTGAGGAGTATACTTTGGGTTGACTTGAGTGAGTTCACACACTTACACGATTTCGGGTTTGTTGTTCTTTTTTATTCAAGTTTTTAGCTAGAGCATTGATTTTTCATATTTAGTGTTGAAATTTCCCTTTCTTGTAGAATGCTCTCTTTGTATGCTTTGGTGAACCTAAGGCCAAGCACTTCCAATATTTCCTTCATCCATGCGCATAACATTTTAATTTTTGCTTGATGACAAGCAAAAGATTAAGTGTGGGGGAGTTTGATAAGTGCTTGTGCGATATGAATGCGAAGCATTATTTCCTTATGTTGAGCATTACTTTCCTCGGGTTTTTACACTAATATGTGTGTTTTTATGTTACTTTCGTGCATGTAGGGTTGTGAAACCAATTATGATGGAAAGAAGTCAATGTGGATCACAATGCACTGATTTTGGACGAAATCTTCCTAAATTTCAAACGCGAAGATATAAGTCGGGTGTGAGATGCTAGAGTGTGTGCCTAACTCCCCCTATTTGAGTTTACACAACCATTTGGAGGGGCACAAGGGCAGTCACACTCAAGCATTCCGACTTATGCACATAAAACAAGATCTCCATCATCTTATCCATCATTGAAGAAGCAAAGTGATCCACGGCATAAACGTGTGCCCCGTTTATGTTACCTCGATGAAAAGTGGATTCAGGAGTATTTTTGGCATATTAATGTAGCAGGTACTGTAGAAAATCACTGTAACAGTTACTGTTCACAGCCGGCCGAAAATTGCAGAAACAGAGAATCCACACGGGCGTGTGGAAATTATCCACGGCCGTTTGGAAATTCCGCACGGGCACGTGTTCTGTACACGCCCGTGGAGTCACCCGATTCCAGCCCTATTTAAAGCCGATTCAACCCCGATTTTGGTATTCTTTTCTCCATCTTTTCCCCAACTTGTGAGAGGACTTCGGCTAGGGTTTCAAGGGGTATTGGCCATGGTTTTGGAGAAGTTCTACGGCTCCGACATCATGATTCCATTAGGAAGAAGGTTGGTAGGGGAGCTTCGATCGAGGCGTATCCTATACCGGATGAAGGAATCTTTGGACGACGAGTAGAGAACTCTCCACAAGACCATCGACATGACCATCGAGGTGGTTTCTTTATGGATTCATTACTTTTACATTAAATTTCTTTGATTGTATTAAGCTCCATGGAGAGCTAAACCCCTAGTGGGTACTTGGATGATTGTGAACCCTAGGATGTATTCGTTTCATTGAACTTCTTTATTATGCTTCCAATAAATTGATGTTTATAGTGAGTTCCAACCTTGAATGCTTGATTGTATGAACATTTCCCCTAGAGTGACACTAGGGTTGAGAGTTCTTGTTGGTAACCTTGTGAGTGAGTGACACACCATGAGCGTTAGACAAAGCTAGGTTGGAGAGGGTTGAGAGGGTGAGTCGAGAGGTACACGAGCGTCCCCTTTCCCCTCCGACGTGATAGATTCTACCTCCGTTCCTTGAGTTCTTTGCGGCCATAATAGAGTGAGTGGTCTAAGGGATGAACCTCCGCTAGGGCCTAGTTGCGCGTGCAATGGAGTGAAGCGTTGAGAGGATCTTAGTATCTAGGGCTTAATTGTGGCTAGGGACCTTCCGCCTGGACCAAAGGGTTAGGTCTATATTTAGGAAGAGATTTATCACTTGGAATCCCTAGAGTTCATTGCAACTCTATGCGAGTGCGAGGTGTTGAGATTGTTCGATTTCTCCTCCGGGACATGTATAGAGTTAGCCATAGTTGACTTTAGATTTGGGACTATGTATGTAAGGATTTCCACGACTCACCATTGCATTGATTAGGAAGCATAATAGAGAGTTCTTGCACTTGAAGCGATTATCCTAGGTGAAGCATTATCCGAGTACCCCATCTTTATCGATTGCCTTACCCTCTTCTTACTTTTGCTCTTTCACTTGTTGATTTTATTGTTGAGAATTGAATCAATTTCACACCTATCACAATTGGTCTTCCACATAGCTAAGAATCGAATTAAGTGTCTTTACTCCCTACTCTGTGTGGATTAGACCCCGCTCACCCGGCATTATTACTTCGACAAACCCGTGCACTTGCGGGATATAAGCAAGGGGAACTTGTCAAGTTTTTGGCGCCGTTGCCGGGGAGTAGGCGTTTAGAGATACTTTGCACTTTGTTTTCTTAGCTATTTACCCTTCATTCCATCTCACATCTCTTCTCTATCACCGTTCTTATTTGTTTTAAAAAAAAAGAAAAAAAAAAGAAATTTCTTTCACAGTTTCTTATTCTTCCATCATTCTCATTTCTTTTCTTTTGTCATGTTTTACTTTTTCTTGCAAGGATTTTAAATGATGATTGACCCAGTCGTTCTCTATATTTGCAGGTCGAAGCTCTCAGTAAAAAAGTTGATAGAATTATTACTTCACGACAACAAAACATTCCATGTTACAACGCATATCATCCAACTGAAGTGGGCTACCCAAACGTATTATGGGATAGTGGTGAACAACATTGGGAGGCACCTCAAGAGGAATGTCAAACGGGTGAGATACTCGGAGAGGATGCATTTCAGTTACAAAGAGTATTAGCTAACTTTATTGAAGCATCCGATGTCTGCGACCAAAATATGCAGACCACACGAAGATGTCATGAAGCCTCCTATAAAAACCTTGAGCATCAACTAGGAGGGATACTTGACACACTCTCCAGGGAACAACAATTATTTGAGCAAGCAAGTCAAGTTCCTTATAGAGAAGATTTGGTAGTGAATGACAATGAAGAAGTGGGGCGGAACGAGTATGATGTTGTCGAGATTGAGAGGATACAAGAAGAACTGTTCACTCAATATGATGATTGTTTGAGTGGACAGTATGTTTGTGAGCAAGAAATGATGCAAGGAGAGTTGGCGAAGACAGATTGTTTTCAAGTTGAAATTGAAGAAGAAGCAACTACTAAGGTAATGGAACACGCATCTCTCTTTGGGATTGATCAATTCATAAATTGCAAGAAAGAGATTTTGGGTTTGGAAGAAGATGTGGGTAGGAGATTGAAGCCATCCAATGACCCACCTGTGCTACGCATGGACAATTCCCAACCCAAATTGTTTCCTTGGAGGCCAAAGGTAAGATGGTTGGACTCTCCAACAAATATTCCACCCCGGCAAGTAGATTTTTGGTTTAAAGGAAGTAGCTATGCAATATCTAGTCGTGAGGAACACACTCTTTTCAAGCCCCCATAAGGTAAGGAAGAGGTACGTCAAGCTAAGTGACGTAAAACAAGCGCCTCTTGGGAGGCAAACCCAAGCAATTCATGCTTTTCCTAGTTTTTTTAGTTTAGTGTTACATGAATAAGAGCTTGAGTGTTGGTGTTTTGATTCTTATATGCCATTGTTATGCTTTTCTTGTGGACCGTTGGTGTTATCTTGTGTTTTCATGTGTTTTTGGTGAAGTTTTGGTCGTTTGAGCTATTTCTCATGTTTTTTTCACTCGGTAAAACTTACATATTAGGGTAGGCTCGAGTGTGTAAACATGTTAAAAAAATTTTTCTGCAGAGCTCGCAGAATTTTTCTAAGGCATCCGAGAGAAAACACACGGGCGTGTGGAATTTCCGCACGCCCGTGGATTTGCACTGCGAGCTCATCCAGAGAAGGCACAGGGGCGTGCGGCTGCCCCTGTGAACAACCATGCGACTATCACACGCCCGTGGGTAATTTTTCGCACGGGCGTGTGACTTCTGCAGAGTTGGGCGGTTTATCCCGAGAGCACAGGGGGTGTGGACTCGCTCCTGTGGGCGACCTTGTGAACCACACACGGGCGTTCGTAATTTTCGCATGCCCGTGCGAATCTCTGCAGAGGATCTCTCCATCCCGAGAAGACACAGGGGCGTGCGTTTGCCCCTGTGAGTTGGGCCTGTGAATGTCCACGCCCGTGTGGAACTTTTCGCACGGGCGTGGGTCGTAGAGAATTTTCTCGATTGCATGGAGAGTCCACGTAGGGCGCAAGTGCCCTCACGTGGGTCGGGCACACCGGCGTGGGTAATTTTCACACGCCCGTGTGGATTTTCAGATATGCTAGAACCGCAGGTTTTCTTTAAAATCATTTCAGGTTTCTTCATCTTTTCACCCTCATACGTTTTGAGAACATATCTTTGCTCTCTCCTGACCTCTCACCGTCGTTTTAGAGGGTTGTTAATTGAGTTTTCTGGCCGTTTTCTTGTCTTTCATTCTCATTTTGTCGGTAAGGTTCTCTTTCTCTTTTCTTTGCCAATCTTCATTTATTTTGCAGCACCAGCGTCATCTTCCCCAGCAACAGAAACAGATGTACTAGTTATTGACACCGACACTTGAGGCGTCATTACCTTCTTTGTTCTTATTTTTCGCATTTTATTTTCTGCATTTTATTTTGGATTTGTATACTCGTAAAAGGATTTTTCCCTCTCGAGTTTAGTTTCATTTTTGTTGTCTCGAGTTGTATTCATTGCTCTATCTTTTGTATACTCGAGTTGTTTTTTTGTTTTTATTGAGCTTCACTAAACCCCCTCATGTATGCGTGCAGATGGTCTTGTCATCATGGGAATTGAGACTTTGTCATGGTCACGACCAAGTTGCTTCGGCACTTGCCCGTGTGAGCTTCACAACCCTTCGGAACATTACGCCCAAGTACTTAGCTCCATCAAACGCCACACAAGGAGTCAAGAGAATATTGTTTTGATTGCATCCCCCACATATATTCTTCATTGATATACATTATGAGTGGGCTTGCATGTGTACATTGAGGACAATGTACAACTTAAGTGTGGGGGGGAGTTCCATAGTGCACACATCTTTTTTTATTGTTCTTGATTGTTATATGCTCACATAGCCAATGGCGGTTCACCTTAGTTGCAATGATTGTATTCTTGAGTTTAGGAGAATTATTAACATTGAATGGTTTCATGCTCTAGTTCTTGCTTGAAATTTTAGGAATTTTCTCCCGATTTACACTTAGTGCACTACTCATTTTTTTTAAACTCTTTTGGAAACTCAAGTTCGATGTTAAAGGGACTAGTTATAGTTGTTTCTTGTGTTAAATTCAAAAAAAAAAAAAAATGAAAAAATGAAAAGAAAGAACAAAATAGTTTTATTGTTTAGTTGTGCTATTGTGTGGAAAGAACTACCACCTATGAAGTATGAAGCTACTCTCATAAGTCGGATACTAGTTATGCCCTAATGAGAGAAAGAGCTATTTCATGGGATGAGTGAAAGCTACCACCCCGGTAGAAAGAGCTACCACCTCGAAAGTGTGAAAGCCACCTTAGCGGCCGCTTGGGAAAGGGCTACCTTAGACGATGTGTGAAGCTACTACCATTTTTGAAAGCTTCGTTGTTTTCTTGTTGTAGATAAATAAGTCCCTTATACTTAGAGCTTTGAGGAGTATACTTTGGGTTGACTTGAGTGAGTTCACACACTTACACGATTTCGGGTTTGTTGTTCTTTTTTATTCAAGTTTTTAGCTAGAGCATTGATTTTTCGTATTTAGTGTTGAAATTTCCCTTTCTTGTAGAATGCTCTCTTTGTATGCTTTGGTGAACCTAAGGCCAAGCACTTCCAATATTTCCTTCATCCATGCGCATAACATTTTAATTTTTGCTTGATGACAAGCAAAAGATTAAGTGTGGGGGAGTTTGATAAGTGCTTGTGCGATATGAATGCGAAGCATTATTTCCTTATGTTGAGCATTACTTTCCTCGGGTTTTTACACTAATATGTGTGTTTTTATGTTACTTTCGTGCATGTAGGGTTGTGAAACCAATTATAAAGGAAAGAAGTCAATGTGGATCACAATCCACTGATTTTGGACGAAATCTTCCTAAATTTCAAACGCAAAGATATAAGTCGGGTGCGAGATGCTAGAGTGTGTGCCTAACTCCCCCTATTTGAGTTTACACAACCATTTGGAGGGGCACAAGGGCAGTCACACTTAAGCATTCCGACTTATGCACATAAAACAAGATCTCCATCATCTTATCCATCATTGAAGAAGCAAAGTGATCCACGGCATAAACGTGTGCCCCGTTTATGTTACCTCGATGAAAAGTGGATTCAGGAGTATTTTTGGCATATTAATGTAGCAGTGCATCGAGAAAATCACCGTAATGCGATTCTGCTCACGACGGCCGAAAAATTGCGAGAACAGAGAATCCACACGGGCGTGTGGAAATTATCCACGGCCATTTTGGAAATTCCGCGACGGGCACGTGTTCAGACTACGCCCGTGGAGTCACCCGATTCGACCCTCTATTTAAAGCCGATTCAACCCCGATTTTTGGTATTCTTTTTCTCCATCTTTTTCCCCAACTTGTGAGAGGACTTGGCTAGGGTTTCAAGGGGTATTGGCCATGGTTTTGGAGAAGTTCTACGGCTCCGACATCATGAATCCATTAGGAAGAAGGTTGGTAGGGGAGCTTCGATCGAGGCGTATCCTATACCGGATGAAGGAATCTTTGGACGACGAGTAGAGAACTCTCCACAAGACCATCGACATGACCATCGAGGTGGTTTCTTTTATGGATTCATTACTTTTTACATTAAATTTCTTTGATTGTATTAAGCTCCATGGAGAGCTAAACCCCTAGTGGGTACTTGGATGATTGTGAACCCTAGGATGTATTCGTTTCATTGAACTTCTTTATTATGCTTCCAATAAATTGATGTTTATAGTGAGTTCCAACCTTGAATGCTTGATTGTATGAACATTTCCCCTAGAGTGACACTAGGGTTGAGAGTTCTTGTTGGTAACCTTGTGAGTGAGTGACACACCACGAGCGTTAGACAAAGCTAGGTTGGAGAGGATTGAGAGAGTGAGTCGAGAGGTACACGAGCGTCCCCTTTCCCCTCCGACGTGATAGATTCTACCTCCGTTCCTTGAGTTCTTTGTGGCCATAATAGAGTGAGTGGTCTAAGGGATGAACATCCACTGGGGCCTAGTTGCGCGTGCAATGGAGTGAAGCGTTGAGAGGATCTTAGTATCTAGGGCTTAATTGTGGCTAGGGACCTTCCGCCTGGACCAAAGGGTTAGGTCTATATTTAGGAAGAGATTTATCACTTGGAATCCCTAGAGTTCATTGCAACTCTATGCGAGTGCGAGGTGTTGAGATTGTTCGATTTCTCCTCCGGGACATGTATAGAGTTAGGCATAGTTGACTTTAGATTTGGGACTATGTATGTAAGGATTTCCATGACTCACCATTGCATTGATTAGGAAGCATAATAGAGAGTTCTTGCACTTGAAGCGATTATCCTAGGTGAAGCATTATCCGAGTACCCCATCTTTATCGATTGCCTTACACTCTTCTTACTTTTGCTCTTTCACTTGTTGATTTTATTGTTGAGAATTGAATCAATTTCACACCTATCACAATTGATCTTCCACATAGCTAAGAATCGAATTAAGTGTCTTTACTCCCTACTCTGTGTGGATTAGACCCCGCTCACCCGGCATTATTACTTCGACAAACCCGTGCACTTGCGGGATATAAGCAAGGGGAACTTGTCAAGTTTTTGGCGCCGTTGCCGGGGAGTAGGCATTTAGAGATACTTTGCACTTTGTTTTCTTAGCTATTTACCCTTCATTCCATTTCACATCTCTTCTCTATCACCGTTCTTATTTGTTTTAAAAAAAAGAAAAAGAAATTTCTTTCACACTTTTTTATTCTTCCATCATTCTCATTTCTTTTTCTTTTTGTCATGTTTTTACTTTTTTTCTTGCAAGGATTTTTAAATGATGATTGACCCGATCGTTCTCTATATTTGCAGTGTCGAAGCTCTCGAAAGAAAAAGTTGATAGAATTATTACTTCACGACAACAAAACATTCCATGTTACAACGCATATCATCCAACTAAAGTGGGCTACCCAAACGTATTATGGGATAGTGGTGAACAACATTGGGAGGCACCTCAAGAGGAATGTCAAACAGGGTGAGATACTCGGGAGAGGATGCATTTCGAGTTACAAAAGAGTATTAGCTAACTTTATTGAAGCATCCGATGTCTGCGACCAAAATATGGAGACCACACGAAGATGTCATGAAGCCTCCTATAAAAACCTTGAGCATCAACTAGGAGGGATACTTGACACACTCTCCAGGGAACAACAATTATTTGAGCAAGAAAGTCAAGTTCCTTATAGAGAAGATGTTGTAGTGAATGACAATGAAGAAGTGGGGCGGAACGAGCAAGATGTTGTCGAGATTGAGAGGATACAAGAAGAACCGTTCACTCAATATGATGATTGTTTGAGTGGACAGTATGTTTGTGAGCAAGAAATGATGCAAGGAGAGTTGGCGAAGACAAATTGTTTTCAAGTTGAAATTGAAGAAGAAGCAAGTACTAAGGTAATGGAACACGCATTTCTCTTTGGGATTGATCAATTCATAAATTGCAAGAAAGAGATTTTGGGTTTGGAAGAAGATGTGGGTAGGAGATTGAAGCCATCCAATGACCCACCTGTGCTAAGCTTGGACAATTCCCAACCCAAATTGTTTCCTTGGAGGCTAAAGGTAAGATGGTTGGACTCGCCAAGAAATATTCCACCCCGGCAAGTAGATTTTTGGTTTAAAGGAAGTAGCTATGCAATATCAAGTCGGGAGGAACACACTCTTTTCAAGCCCCCATAATGTAAGGAAGAGGTACGTCAAGTTAAGTGACGTAAAACAAGCGCTTCTTGGGAGGGAACCCAAGCAATTACTGATTTCCTAGTTTTTAGTTTAGTGTTGCATGAATAAGAGCTTGAGTGTTGGTGTTTTGATTCTTATATGCCATTGTTATGCTTTTCTTGTGGACAGTTGGTGTTATCTTGTGCTTTCATGTGTTTTGGTGAAGTTTTGGTCATTTGAGCTATTTCTCATGTTTTTCACTGGTAAAAGTTACATATTAGGGTAGGCTATGAGTGTGTAAACATGTTAAAAAATTTTCTGCAGAGCCTGCAGAATTTTCTAAGGCATCCAGAGAAAACACACGGGCGTGTGGAATTTCCGCACGCCCGTGGATTTGCACTGCGAGCTCATCCAGAGAAGGCACAAGGGCGTGCGGCTATCCCTGTGAACGACCATGCGACTATCACACGCCCGTGGGTAATTTCCGCACGGGCGTGTGACTTCCTGCAGAGTTGGACGGTTTATCCTGAGAGCACACAGGGGTGTGGACTCGCTCCTGTGGGCGACCTTGTGAACCACACACGTGCGTGGGTAATTTTCGCACGCCCGTGCGAATCTCTGCAGAGGATCTCTCCATCCCGAGAAGACACAGGGGCGTGCGTTTGCCCCTGTGAGTTGGGCCTGTGAATGTCCACGCCCGCGTGGAACTTTCGCACGGGCGTGGGTCGTAGAGAATTTTCTCGATTGCATGGAGAGTCCACAGGGGCGTGCGTCTGCCCCTGTGGGTCGGGCACACCGGCGTGGGTAATTTCCACACGCCCGTGTCGATTTTCAGATATTCTAGAACCACATGTTTTCTTTAAAATCATTTCAGGTTTCTTCATCTTTTCACCCTCATACATTTTGAGAACATATCCTTGCTCTCTCCTGACCTCTCACCGTCATTTTAGAGGGTTGTTAATTGAGTTTTTCGGCCGTTTTCTAGTCTTTCATTCTCATTTTGTCGGTAAGGTTCTCTTTCTCTTTTCTTTGCCAATCTTCATTTATTTTGCAGCACCAGCGTCATCTTCCCCAGCAACGGAAACAGATGTATTAGTTATTGACACCGACACTTGAGGCGTCATTACCTTCTTTGTTCTTATTTTTCGCATTTTATTTTCTGCATTTTATTTTGGATTTGTATACTCAGAAAGGATTTTCCCTCTGAGTTTAGTTTCATTTTGTTGTCTCGAGTTGTATTCATTGCTCTATCTTTTGTATACTCGAGTTGTTTTTGTTTTATTGAGCTTCACTGAACCCCCTCATGTATGCGTGCAGATGGCCTTGTCATCATGGGAATTGAGACTTTGTCATGGGCACGGCCAAGTTGCTTCGGCACTTGCCCGTGTGAGCTTCACAACCCTTCGGAATATTACGCCCAAGTACTTAGCTCCATCAAACGCCACAGAAGGAGTCAGGAGAATATTGTTTTGATTGCTTCCCCCATATATATTCTTCATTGATATACATTATGAGTGGGCTTGCATGTGTACATTGAGGACAATGTACAACTTAAGTGTGGGGGGGGGGAGTTTCATAGTGCACACATCTTTTTTTATTGTTCTTGATTGTTATATGCTTACATAGCCAATGGCAGTTCACCTTAGTTGCAATGATTATATTCTTGAGTCTAGGAGAATTGTTAACATTGAATAGTTTCATGCTCTAGTTCTTGCTTGAATTTTTAGGAATTTTCGCCCGATTTACACTTAGTGCACTACTCATTTTTTTTAAACTCTTTTGGAAACTCAAGTTCGATGTTAAAGGGACTAGTTATAGTTGTTTCTTGTGTTAAATTCAAAAAAAAAAATGAGAAAATGAAAAGAAAGAACAAAATAGTTTTATTGTTTAGTTGTGCTATTGGGTGGAAAGAGCTACCATAATAAGTCCGATACTTGTTATGCCCTAATGAGAGAAAGAGCTATCTCATGGGATGAGTGAACACTACCACCCCGGTAGAAAGAGCTACCACCTCGAAAGTGTGAAAGCCACCTTAGCGGCCGCTTGGGAAAGGGCTACCTTAGAGGATGTGTGAAGCTACTACCGTTTTTGAAATGTTTGTTGTTTTCTTGTTGTAGATAAATAAGTCCCTTATACTTAGAGCTTTGAGGAGTATACTTTGGGTTGACTTGAGTGAGTTCACACACTTACACGATTTCTGGTTTGTTGTCCTTTTTTATTCAATTTTTTAGCTAGAGCATTGATTTTTCGTATTTAGTGTTGAAATTTCCCTTTCCTGTATAATGCTCTCTTTGTATGCTTTGGTGAACCTAAGGCCAAGAACTTCCAATATTTCCTTCATCCATGCGCATAACATTTTAATTTTTGTCTGAGGACAAGCAAAAGCTTAAGTGTGGGGGAGTTTGATAAGTGCTTGTGCGATATGAATGCGAAGCATTATTTCCTTATGTTGAGCATTACTTTCATCGGGTTTTTACACTAATATGTGTGTTTTTATGTTACTTTCGTGCATGTAGGGTTGTGAAACCAATTATGAAGGAAAGAATCCAATGTGGATCACAATGCACTGATTTTGGATGAAATCTTGCTAAAGTTCAAACGCGAAGATATAAGTCGGCTGTGAGATGCTAGAGTGTGTGCCAACCTCCCCGTATTTGAGTTTACACAACCATTTGGAGGGGCACAAGGGCAGTCACACTCAAGCATTCCGACTTATGCACATAAAACAAGATCTCCATCATCTTATCCGTCATTGAAGAAGCAAAGCGATCCACGGCATAAACGTGTGCCTGTTTATGTTACCTCGATGAAAAGTGGATTCGGGAGTATTTTTGGCATAGTACTGTAGTAGGTTTCTGTAGAAAATTACTATAGAAAACCACTGTAACAGTTACTGTTCAGAGCCCGCCGAAAATCGCAAAAATAGAGAATCCACACGGCCGTGTGGAAATTCCGCACGGGCGCGTGTTCTGTACACGCCCGTGGAGTCGCCCGATTCCAGCCCTATTTAAAGCCGATTCAGCCCCAATTTTTGGTATTCTTTTCTCGATCTTTTCCCCAACTTATGAGAGGACTTCGGCTAGGATTTCGAGGGGTATTGGCCAAGGTTTTAGAGAAGTTCTACGGCTCCGACATCGTGATTCCATTAGGAAGAAGGTTGGTAGAGGAGCTTTGATCGAGGCGTATCCTATACCGGACGAAGGAATCTTTGGACGACGAGTAGAGAACTCTCCACAAGACCATCAACACAACCACCGAGGGGGTTTCTTTATGGATTCATTGCTTTTACATTCGATTTCTTTGATTGTATTAAGCTCCATGGAGAGCTAAACCCCTAGTGGGTACTTGGATGATTGTGAACCCTAGGATGTATTCGTTTCATTGAACTTCTTTATTATGCTTCCAATAAATTGATGTTTATAGTGAGTTCCAACCTTGAATGCTTGATTGTATGAACATTTCCCCTAGAGTGACACTAGGGTTGAGAGTTCTTGTTGGTAACCTTGTGAGTGAGTGACACACCACGAGCATTAGACAAAGCTAGGTTGGAGAGGGTTGAGAGAGTGAGTCGAGAGGTACAGGAGCGTCCCCTTTCCACTCCGGTGTGATAGATTCTACCTCCGTTCCTTGAGTTCTTTGCGGCCATAATAGAGTGAGTGGTCTAAGGGATGAACCTCCGCTGGGCCTAGTTGCGCGTGGAATAGAGTGAAGCGTTGAGAGGATCTTAGTATCTAGGGCTTAATTGTGGGTAGGGACCTTTCGCCTGGACCAAAGGATTAGGTCTATATTTAGGAAGAGATTTATCACTTAGAATCCCTAAAGTTCATTGCAACTCTATGCGAGTGTGAGGTGTTGAGATTGTTCGATTTCTCCTCCGGTACATGTATAGAGTTAGGCATAGTTGACCTTAGATTTGGGTATGTATGTAAGGATTTCCACGACTCACCATTGCATTGATTAGGAGGCATAATAGAGAGTTCTTGCACTTGAAGCGATTATCCTAGTTGAAGCATTATCCGAGTACCCCATCTTTATCTATTGCCTTACCCTCTGCTTACTTTTGCTCTTTAACTTGTTGATTTTATTGTTGAGAATTGAATCAATTTCACACCTATTAGAATTGATCTTCCACATAGCTAAGAATCGAATTAAGTGTCTTTACTCCCTACTCCTGTGGATTCAACCCCGCTTACTCGGGATTATTAATTCGACAAACCCGTGCACTTGCGGGATATAAGCAAGGGAACTTGTCATGGTCTCCCAAAATATGTCCAGAAAAACCCCCTTTGTTCTGCCCTAAAAGTCAGCTATTATACCACTCATGGCATACGGGTCGTATAGGGGTCGTATGGAGGTCATAAGGCACTCAAATAACCTAGATTCGCATTCCATACGGGGTGCATACGGGGTGCATATGGGGTCCATAAGGCCTTCATACAGCCCCCATAGTTGGTGGTATGGAAATCTGGGAAGACATCTTCAAATCATTCTATTGCTACAGTGCATATGGCCCCCATACTGGGTGGTATGAGGGTGGTATAAAATTGTTGTTTTCTTCTCTTTTCGCCTAAATGATATCTTCTTGTTCTCCATGGCTTTCTCATGCCCTACAAAGCAAATAGTAGACGATTAAGCACAAAACGGGCATCAAACCTCACAAAATACATGAAAAGTGAATATGATATTTATATGAAAACACCTACATTTAGACACTTATCAAATATCCCCACACTTAAGCGGTTCTTGTTCCCAAGCAAACCACTCATGAAAAACAAAAATACTGAAAAGTGGCTAAATGCACTTCCTCTGGCTCAAGCAAATATAAGATTCCAAAAGCAATGGACAATGATACATTGATGTTGAGTCATAGTCAATAAGCATAATAAAAATATCATGTCTCATCCCTTTTATGTCTGTGCCATGCAAGTGAATCTTATATCTCATTTGCCCTGATCTGATCTAGCCTAAGGACTTTAATAAGTATAGCTCTAGATGATAATCACTCGACTTACAAAGAATACTAATTCTTAAACTACTAAGTGCTACTCAATGGCCAAGTAAGATCCTTCTAATTCTATAGCTCGAAACTAAATCCACTTTCTTCTCAAAACCTATCTTAGGTACTCAAAAAGATCACTAGAGTTTTTTTTTTTATTTTCATTTCATCATTCATTTTTTTTTTTGAGTTTGACTAACGTAGACTGCACTAACATCATTTTGAAATCTTTCAGGAGGATGCACATGCTGGTTAGGCACAAGATGTCACGCCCCGTCTCGCGGGTCCCACTCATGACATACCGCCACGATAACCCAAGGGAGGTCCAACACTAACTCACCCCTAGATCACCGTAAGGCTAACCTGTTTCCTGTACAAAACCACTATAACAATAATAAACATTCTAGCAATCCAATATACCCAAATGTTCCTACACAACCCATCACTTTAATTTAAATCATGACAACAACCATTCACTTAGAGAGTATACATCTCATACACAACATAAAAGCTAACCAACATATATAAAAAGTATCAAAGAAGAAAGATACATATTAATATTAGGGTTGGTAATATCCTAGTGGATCCATCAACTACATGCCAAAATATATAAGCTTCATACACAGCTTAAGAAAATACAACTACTCTGCCAAGCACTTCACGCTTCTATCCCGCTGCTGTGCTGTCACCTGGGGGAGGGAAAATAAAGAGGGGATGAGTAACTAGGTTACTCAGTGAGTGGCTAAACATGGAGCTATATCCCATACATAATATATTAAAGTAAAAGGTAAAAAAAAATATTTCAATATACTTTGACTGTCAAGTATAAATTAAGATATAAAATTTACAACAATGAAATGCTCGATAAAACTATTTTAAATCATCACAAAATCCATATGAGTAAGAAATCCAAGTTTATACTTTGGCTTAGTAACTCATAATTCAAAAATGTATAAATCATCGATGAAAATAAACAAGTATATTTTAAATAGCCTCGAAAACCCTCCCTCGCTAACCGTGGCCGCGGTTAGGTCAGGAGCCACCAAGATGCACATATCTTGGCGTTGGCCGCTGGGAAGTTCGTGTGGTGTCTCCGAACAACCCAACTATATCCAAGTCAGGGCTCTGCGCTCCCACCTGAAATGGCATAACCGGTTTGACAGTATTCCATGCCACCTCTATACAGGTCGGCCCATGGAAACCATCCACACTCTTCTTTGCAGCAAAGTCATCGTCACCATCAAAAACCACCCCGTCAAGAACATGAAGGCCGTAGCCCACCATTTCCATGGATATGTTCAAGACCCCACGGGTGTTTGCATAGCAAAATCCCAAGATTTATAGCAACATAAAAAAAGTGTCCTTATTCAGGACTATATTTACAATTCATGAACAAGAGTCATCAATACGGATAAATATCATTCTGGCCCTTAGGCTTAATATACATACCAAAAAGGAAAGCAAAAAGTCTAACCATAAGATCACAAATATTCACAAATAATAGTCTCATCCCAAGAGTGAATGACTTGTTCAAAAATAATTCCAATAAAACCAATTTCATCAAGAATATCATACAAAACCTTCTTTTGAAAAATATAGTTCAAATGTATCATCATCACAATGAAATCATTTTTGGTTCGCATAAGCTTTTTATGAACATCCCAACAAGAACATCAAGTCCCGTGAAAAACACAAAACTTGAAATCATATATTATAAAAATATAGGGTTTTCTAGATCACAAATAATATATTGAATCTTTCCAATAATCATGGAAAAAAAGCCAAAGTATAGTTCATCATAATTTCCAAAATCACACTGAAAAATATTTCAAGAGTTTTTATTGGCAACAAGGAGTTTATCCTTCGAAATAAGCAAATTTAGTATTATAAGCATGCATGATTTATAGTCCATAATTTAGTAAATCCCACTCACAAACTTGGCGAGCTAACACCCTCCAGGGTTACTTGTCTATAATCTCTTTTCCTTTGCTTGAAGCTTCTCCTCCTAGAAGCCGTTAAACAACCAACAAAAAGCAAGATTCAACAACAATTCTACAACCAATTAAAAAGAAGGAAAAATGTGCTTAAAATAGGAGTAAATTGCTTCTATAGTTTTTCTAAGCACTCTAATAAGAAGATATAACAAGAATGAAACCTTTAAAATCCTCAAAATCAACAAAAAGAACAAAAGGACTTAACTTTGTTCGGTGCTACAGTAACCCGAACCTAGAAGTTGAAAGATCTCTCTCATTCTCATTGAATCTTTGATTTTACAACTCTAAAATGATTCTAAACTTTGAATCCATGGAAAATACAAGATTTTACACCATATAATGAAAATAAACTCACAAGGAAAGAGAGGAGAAAAGATGAAGAAGAAAGAAAGAATCAAACTCACCGATTCCTCTCTAAACCCTAATCGAACTCTTCTTGATGGAAGGAGATGAAATCTCCACTTCTTCCTTTGTTTTTGGGGATCAAAATGAGTGTTTTGAAGATAAGGAATGAAGGAAATGGGAGGAGGATGAAGAAGAAGAGAAAAAGATCTCAAGAAGGCTCTAGAATCTCCAAGAAACCATATATATATGCCATGGCTCACGGGCTGCCTTGCGGGCGCAAGGGAGGCCGTGAGACCATTTTCTGAAACCCTCACGGGCTCCATGCGCCCGCATGGAGGCCGTGAGGCTCACAGCCCAGCCCAAAAACAGCCCAAAAATTGAGTATTTTTCCTGAAATCCTCACGGGCTTCCATGCGCCCGCATGGAGGCCGTGAGGCTTGCAGGTGAGCTCTTTTTAAGTGTTCTCCTCCACCTTAACCTCCCAAAAACCTTAACTAAGGTCCTAACACAAAAGAACACTCAAAATACTTAAACAACAAGTTAAACTCAAGAGGCAAAACATAAGCAAAGTAAAGAAAAGTCAGACTCCCACACAAGAGCCACCCAACTACTCAATTACAGTCTACATAGACACATTCATGCTTCAAAAGCAGAGGAATACTGACATAAACTCTTTTTTTTTCTTTTTTTTCACAAGTTTTTTTTCACATTCACCCTAGATCACATGTTCAGAGTACTCTACATGATATAAAACTAGGATTAGCTCAACAAGACTTAGAAGTTCTTAAGAGTCCATTGAAGGATAGAAGTTAGTATTCTAAGGCCAAGTACTCAAAGTAGTGTAATACGCATACAAGAGAGTTAGAGTAGTCACATTGGCTATTCCTAGGGCATCCACAACAAATTCAGTACACATGACAATACTAGGGGTAAAAAAGGATTTAATAAAGCATAGAAACAAGTAACTAACATCAATCATTAATCCAAGCTAAAAGAATCTTACAAGAATTAACAAAGCCATCATAGGTAACATTAGCATGTAACAAATGGTACTAATACATGAAATACACCCATCCTCACACTTAGGGTTGTACATTGCCCTCAATGTACACTAATCATGAAAAGCATGCTAGATGAAGCAATGAAAATAATAGAGGATGGTGAAAACAAAACTTCCCCGGTTCATCTTGTGTTCGTCGTAAGGTATGACTCGACAAAAGGTGTGGTGAGCAATACATGTCTCGTCTGACCTCTATTTAAAATTAGGAAAGCTAACCAAATTCCCTCAATGCTCTACATGGCAAAAAGGGGACATCATCATTCCACAGAAATTGACAAATACAAACACAAGGGTGAAACTAGGGAGTAGTCAACAAAACACATAGATGAAAAGAAAATAAAGTTCAACAACACAAGTCGGTAAGGTAAAAACCATGCCAACTCATCAAAATACAAAACACAAAAGAAAGCAAACTAAAGTAGATAATGTGTGTCAATGCTCAAACGGGCTGCTACTTATCACAATCTGGTGCCGGTGGTGGTGGCATGGTGGCAGAAGAAGTGGTTACAGTGTGCGAGGATGAACCATTGTATGAGGTGATGAAATAGTGAAAATCCTCCTCGAGTCGACGCTATCCCTCAATGATCTAATAAAGCTGGCCATAAATCTCGCGCTGCTCCTGACAAACAGCCTGAATCTCTCCCTCAATTCCCCTCAGTCTCGTGTCGAAATCAGGTAATGATGTAGTACCGGGGGTAGGGGCAAGAGTGTCCTCAGACTCTTACTCTGTGTGCTCTGTCTCTTGCTGATTGGACTTGCTAGTGGACCGGGGACGTGTGGGTCTGCCACTCGCACGCTCGCTCACCACCAAGCCTATCACCCATATGTGGCCTTCCCAAGGGGTGCTACACCTCCTACAATGGTCATACCTTGAGTCTGCTCGAATAAACCCATGCCACGGATCAATCTAGTCACACAGGGCCCAGCAAATATAGGTCCGAATCGCGTATACGATCCCTGGTGAAGAAATGCATCGGAAACAAGGTGGCCAAGATAAGTAGGGCACTGCTCGAAGATACAATACATCGTGTAAAGATCAGACTATGTGACCACCCCCTTGCTATCAGTCCGGGCCTAAATAGAACAAGCAATCAAAGCATGAATGTATCTGTGTGCCGGTTTGTTATGCATGAGGCTTTTCGGGTCCAGTCACTACCTCCCAAGGTCGCCCAATAGCGGCTTCTACGCACATCACTTGGGAAATCAAGCTTAAGACGGTCACCAAGCATCGAATTGATAAACTCATCATCATAGATTCCCAAATACTTGGCAAAGTCCAAGTGGTGCATAGTACAAATTCTTCCAAAAGCTTGAAAATGGATGGTAACACATTTCCTATCATGCACGGATTGTGCATTGACAAGGTCCCCTTGCATATATCCCACAAGTGCATGGGTTTGTCGAAGTAATAATCCCGGATGAGCGGGTATCGAATCCACAGGGAATAGGGAATAAAAAATACTTAATTCGATTCTTAGCTATGTGAAAGATCAATGATGATAATTGTGACAATGATTCAGTTCTCAAAAGTAAAAGCAACAAGTAAGAGAGCACGAGTAAAGAAGGAGGTAAGGCAATCGATAAAGATGGGGTACTCGGATAATGCTCCACCTAGGATAATTGTTTTAAGTGCAAGAACCCTCTATTATGCTTCCTAATCAATGCAATGGTGAGTCGTGGAAATCCTTAATTATATAGTCCCAAATCTAAGGTCAACTATGCCTAACTCTATATATGTCCCAGAGGAGAGATTAGATAACCTCTCAACCTCGCACTCGCATAGAGTTGCAATGAGCTCTAGGGATTCCAAGTGATAAATCTCTTCCTAATTATGGACCTAACCCTTTGGTCCAGGAGGAAGGTCCCTAACCACGATTAAGCCCTACATACTAAGATCACCTCAACACTTCACTCCATCGCACGCGCAACTATGCCCTAGTGGAGGTTCATCCCTTAGATCATTCACTCTATTATGGCCACAATGAACTAGAGGAACAGAGGTAGAATCTGTCGCGTCAGAGGGGAAAAGGGACGCTCCTGTACCTCTCAACTCACCCTCTCAACCCTCTCCAACCTAGCTTTGTCTAACGCTCATGGTGTGTCACTCACTCACAAGGTTACCAACAAGAACTCTCAACCCTAGTGTCACTCTAGTGGAAATGTTCATACAATCAAGCATTCATGGTTGGAACTCACAATAAACATCAATTTATTGAAAGCATAATAAAGAGATTCAATAAAACGAATACATCCTAGGGTTCACAAATACCCAAGTACCCACTAGGGGTTTAGCTCTCCATGGAGCTAAGTACAATCAAAGAAATAGAATGTAAAAGCAATGAATCCATAAAGAAACCCACTCGATAGTCGTATCGATGGTCTTGTGGAGACTCTGCTACTCATCATCTAAGGATTCCCTCGTCCGGTATAGGATACGCCTAGACGGAAGCTCCCCTACCAACCTTCTTTCTAAGGAATGACGATGTCGGAGCTGTAGAACCTCTCCAAAACCCTACCCAATACCCCTCAAAACCCTAGCCGAAGCCCTCTCTCAAGTTGGGGAAAAGATGGAGAAAAGAATACTAAAATCGGGGTTGAATCGGCTTTTTATAGGGCTGGAATCGGGCGACCACACGGGCGTGGATACTTCACACGCCCAAGTGGAATTTCCACACGGGCGTGGATAATTTCCACACACCCGTGTGGATTCCCTGAAGTCCTGTTTTCTCGGCCGGCTGTGAACATTGCTGCTACAGTACTTACAACAGTGCTCTGCTACAGTACCTGCCTGAATAGCTTCCCGAATCCATACTTTCATCGGGGTAACACAAACAGGCACATGTTCACGATGTGGATCACTTGCTTCTTCAATGATAGACAAGTTGGTGGAGCTCTTGTTCTATATGCATAAGTCGGAATGCTAGAGTGTGACTGCCTTTGTGCCCCTCCAAATGGATGTGTCAACTCGAATACGAAGAGGTTGGCACACACTTTAGCATCTCACACCCGACTTATGTCTTCGCGTTTGAATCTTAGCAAGATTTCCTCCAAAATCGGTGTATTGTGATCCATATTGGCTCCTTTCCTTCAAAGTCAGCCTCACAACCCCACCTGCACGAAAGTAACATAAAAACACACATATTAGTGTAAAAACCTGAGAAAAATAATGTTCAACATAAGTAATGAACGCTTCACATTCATATCGCACAAGCACTTATCATGCATCTTGTCGTGCCTCAAAAGTACTCAAAACCTCCAAGGTTAATTGGCGAAAGGTTGGCTCATTAATGGCAAAAAGCTTATCCCAACAATTATGTGATAGCAACTCCTGGACTTGATTTTCTATCCCAAGGCTATCCACAAGCCCCCAATCGATGTAACACAACATTCCAAATGGTTTTCTCTTCAAGGTATCATGTTTCTCTCGATGATGGGCCCACTTGAAGATGGGTTCATCCGGTGTAAATGAGGGTTCGGTTGTTCTTGGGTGTTTGGAGGCGAGTCTTTTAGTGTGAGGAATCCCTACAATGAAGATAAACCTTGTTCAAGCTTATAGGGATACAAGACAAATCAAAATAAAATACAAGAGATAGAGGAAACAAATGAAAAATCAAAATTTTGTAGTCATACGGCCGTATGGGGACCGTATGGTCACTATTCATACAACATGAGTTTCCCCTATATTCATGGAATTGAAAACTTTTTACATAAATTTGAATGAAAATCCATCCATGAAATTCATATCATCCAAACTAAGCAAAATCTAAAAGAAATTCCACACAAAAGCTATAAGAATGCACAAGAAATGATAAAGATAAAACTAGGGCATTGAAAAAGCATACCGATGAAATCTTGAGAAAACAAGCTTTAAACTCGAGAAAAACCACTAGATGAAAGTCTCCAATGGATGGAGAGAATTTTTAGGAGAAAAAATGAGGAGATTTGGCCAATAAATGAGTGATAAAGAAAAGAGAAAATCGGTGGAAAGATGAGAGAAATGAGAGAATAGAAGAGAGAGAGAAGAGAGGGTATTTAAAAAGGGCAAGCACGCCGCATAAGGCCCCTATACGACCCCGTATGGGGGCCGTATTGCCCGAGAGGCATCTCTCGGCCGAGAGATCCTGGCACTCAGACGGCCCCATATGGGGGTTATCTGAGATGGCACAGAGCCACTGGATTCGCACTGTGTTCATCTCAAACGGCCTCCATACGCCCCAGTATGGCCGTATGGCTTTTAAAATCACTTAAAACTTCGAATGATGTAAAAATGAGATGGCAAGCTCGAAGACTCCCTAGATGATCTTGATCTAATTAATGGGTGAAGCTTGGAATGGTTTGAAATGGTGTCTTAGATCTTCACTCGAACTCCTTTTTCTTTTGTCCTCTCCTTCTTGGTGATGACGTGTGCTTATTTTCCACAAGTATCACCACTAAAAGGTGGCCAAAAAGTCTTAAGAAAGTGTGGTGGTAGCCCAAAGGGACAAGGAAAAGTCCCCTTATTTGCTACAGAAGAAGCCTTAAAGTACCCTCAATTTCTACAGTATACCGGGGTCTATACGGCCTTCATGTGGCCGCATGAGTTAGGCAAAATTCTCTATCCCAAAAAACCTCTAGGTGCTGTAGTAGCTGCTAAAGTGAAATTGCTATAGTACTCTAGCTACAGTAATCTGCTACAGCAAATACGCAATAGTACTACGAAACTTGGATTTTTTTTGTTTTTCACCCTTATCTTGTCCTCATGTTCTCTATGTCTTCTCTGTGCACTACAAAGCAAATAACAATCGATTAAGCATAAAACGGGTATTAATTCTTAAAAAAATGCATGCTATTCGTATAAATTATATATAGTAAATTACATATATTTAGGCACTTATCACTACTCTAGTGAGATCCTTTGGTAATGTATAGAATGTTTGATTTTTCAAGTAGGGGGAATTTATTACTCTAGTTAGCTGGTAAAGAATCTAGTATTATACACGTTCGTCTAATTTTCTTTAAAGCTTTAGAAGTTAGGTTACTGATAAGTGCTTGAATAGACATATTTTTCTATATGTTTTACATGCATTGAGCATCATTTTTACCATGGTTTATGTCTCATATAGTGTATTTGGTGTTCTTTTGTGCAACTAGGTCGTGAATGCCTTGAAGTGTTAAAAAGAAGCAAAGATATGCTATTGAGACACATTGTTGGGAGTTCTTGTTCAATTCAAGGACCAAGGTGGAGATGTGTGCCAACTTCCAATGAGATTCAAGCCAATGTGCTAGTTGGAAGGGCACATGGACATGCTCCTTCTCTTTGTGAAAGATGAGTCGATGAAAAAAAGTCTTATATCCTACCACATGGACATGTGACCGGTAATGTGGACACAAGAGATGAGTTTTTAGACCACGGTTGTGAAGAGACTATAGTAAAATACTGTAGCAGATGACACACCTCTTGAGTCTGTGAAACGCAAGATTATGGGTTGTCGAAGTAATAAATTACCCTAGTGAGTGGGTAGTCGTATCCATACAGAATATTACTCAGAAACGCAACTATTGCTATTTAACTATAGTGAAAATGATTGATGAGTTGTGTAAACAATATCAATGCATATAAAAATAAAGAAAAAGAAAAGAAAGCGCAATAGGAATAGGAGAGGCAATTGATAGAAAATGGGCCACCTTGACATTGCTCACCCTAGGACTACTTTTTCAAGTGCAAGACTAATCATTGTCCCTTCCAACTGATGTTTGATGAGTCGTGGAAATCCAAATACACACGATCCCAAACATATGGTCAACCGTGACAAACCCTACACTATACCTCGGCATAAAGGAATACTCTCGACACCTCACAATATGCAAGGTTGGTTAAAGCTCTAGTGATTTCAAGTGATAAACCCTATTCTCTAATATAAATCTAACCCTTTGGTCCAGGCGAAAGACCCCTAGCCACAAATAAGCCCCAGCACTAAGGATTACTTCAACACTTTACTCTATTACTTGCTCAACTAAGCCCCAATGGAGTTTGTCTCGTAGTACTTCATTCCATCATGACCGCAAAGAACTCTTGGAACGTGGATGTAGGATAAATCACACCGAAAGGAAAGGGGACGTTCTGCTACCTCTTGACTCACCCTCTTGATCCTCTTCAACCTAGCTTTGTCTATTCCTAATGGAGTGCTACTCATCCACAAGGATTACCAAGATGGATTCCCAACCCTAGTGTCACTCTATGGGAAAATCAATACAACAAGCATTCAAGGATGGAACTCAATTAAAACATTAATTAAAGAAGTATAATAAATGTCAATGAAACAAAATCATCCTAGGATTTACAAGTCCAAGCACCGACTAGGGGTTTAGCTCTTCATGGAGTAATACACAATCAATAATGAAATCAATAGTGAAAACATGCAATCCATAGATAAAATCCCCTTGTAATCCATATCGATGGTCTTATGGAGCCGCCTCATCTTCTCCAAAGGTTCCCATGTCAAGCCTAGGGCACACCTCACTGAATCGGTGATGACCAAAGCTCGCTCAATAACTCTCCTCCAAAGGAACGCGATGTTAAAGGCCGTAGAACTGCTCCAAAAACCCTAAGCAAAGCCTCTCCAAAACCTAGCCGTGAGAGCGTCCATCAAAACATCTCAAGTCACGGTATTTACAGGGGCTAAAATCGGGCATCCACACAGGTGTGTGGATTTCTAGATTTTGGTTTTCTGTAAGCTATAAACAATAACTGCTACAGTGATTTTGCTATAGTGTTTTCCAACATTGATTTCACTATAGTGATTTACTACAGTAACTGCTATATTACTTTGCCAAAATGCTCCGGAATCCATTCTTATCATCGAGGCCACATGAATGAGCACACATATATTCTGTAGATCATGTTGCGTCTTCGATAAAATGACATTGACAAAGATCTTGCTAGCATATCATAAGTCGGAACACATGAGTGTGACTGTCTTTGTGCACCTCCATTTTGTGTATTCTGATAAGT
The DNA here is from genome assembly GCF_009730915.1 of Dioscorea cayenensis subsp. rotundata. NCBI lineage: Eukaryota > Viridiplantae > Streptophyta > Magnoliopsida > Dioscoreales > Dioscoreaceae > Dioscorea > Dioscorea cayenensis. The sequence goes on along the minus strand of NC_052491.1, from coordinate 387,009 downwards.
GCTTGTGCGATATGAATGCAAAGCATTCATTCCTTATGTTGAGCATTACTTTTCTCGGGTTTTTACACTAATATGTGTGTTTTTATGTTACTTTCATGCAGGTAAGGTTGTGAGGCCGAGTATGAAGGCAAGAAGCCAATGTGGATCGTAATGCACCGATTTTGGAGGAAATCTTGCTAAGGTTCAAACGCGAAGACATAGGTCAGGTGTGAGATGCTAGAGTGTGTGCCAACCTCTTCATATTCTAGTTGGCACATCCATTTGGAGAAGCACATAGAATAAGAGCTCCACCAACTTGTCTATCATTGAAGAAGCAAGTGATCCACGACGTGAACGTGTGCCCGTTTACGTTACCCCGATGAGAGCATGGAATTCGGAGAATCCACACGGGCGTGTGGAAATTATCCACGCTCGTGTGGAAATTCCACATGGGCGTGTGAAAAATCCACAGGCCCACGTAGTCGCCCGACTCTAGCCCTATTTAAAGCCGATTCAGCCCTAATTTCAGCATTCTTTTCTCCATCTTTTCCCCAACATGAAAGAGGGCTTCGGCTTGGGTTTTGAGGGGTATTGGCTAGGGTTTTGGAGAGGTTCTACCGCTCCGACATCATGTGTCATTTGGAAGAAGGTTATTGGGAGAGCTTTCGTCGAAACCGATCCGGCGAGGTGTATCCTATACCGGACAAAGGATCCCTTGCGACGAGTAGAGGACTCTCCACAAGACCATCGACATGACCATCGAGGGGGTTTTTCTATGGATTCATTGCTTTTACATTCTATTTCTTTGATTGTATTTAGCTCCATGGAGAGCTAAACCCCTAGTGGGTACTTGGGTATTTGTGAACCCTAGGATATATTAATTTAATTGAATCTCTTTATTATGCTTTCAATTAATTGATGTTTATTGTGAGTTCCAACCTTGAATGCTTGATTGTATGAACATTTCCCCTAGAGTGACACTAGGGTTGAGAGTTCTTATTGGTAACCTTATGAGTGAGTGACACACCACGAGTGTTAGACAAAGCTAGGTTGGAGAGGGTTGAGATGGTGAGTCGAGAGGTACAGGAGCATCCCCTTTTCCCTCTGACGTGATAGATTCTACCTCCGTTCCTTGAGTTCTTTGCGGCCATAATAGATTGAATGGTCTAAGGGATGACCCTCCGCTGGGGCTTAGTTGCGAGTGCAACAGAGTGAAGCGTTGAGGTGATCTTAGTATGTAGGGCTTAATCGTGGTTAGGGACCTTCCACCTGGACCAAAAGATTAGGTCTATAATTATGAAGAGATTTATCACTTGGAATCCCTAGAGCTCATTGCAACTCTATGTGAGTGCGAGGTGTTGAGATTGTTCGATTTATTCTCCGGGACATGTATCGAGTTAGGCATAGTTGACCTTAGATTTGGGACTATGTAATGAAGGATTTCCACGACTCACTATTTCATTGATTAGGAAGCATAATAGACGGTTCTTGCACTTGAAGCGATCGTCTTAGGCGGAGCATTATTCGAGTACCCCATTTTTATTGATTGCCTTACCTTCTCCTTTACTAGTGCTCTCTTACTTGTTGATTTTACTTTTGAGAATTGAATCGTTGTCAGACTTATCACTATTGAATTTTCACATAGCTAAGAAGCGGATTAAGTATTTTTTTATTCCCTACTCCCTGTGGATTCGATACCCACTCATTCGGGATTATTACTTCGACAAACCAGTGCACGTACGGGATATACGCAAGTGGACCTCGTCAAGTTTCTGGCGCTGTTACCAAGGAGTAGGCGTTTAGAGATACTTTGCACTTTGTTTTTCATAGCTATTTCACCATATATTCTATTTCCTATCTTCTTATTCTATCATCGTTATGATTTCTTTTTCTTTCTTTTTGGGTGCAGCTCCATGTTATGACCCGAGGGAATCCCTCAATATTGGTTGAAGGAGATCCTGAGCTTGAACGTACACTTCAGAAAAAAAGGGAAAGAGCCTGTGCAAGAACAATGTAATTTAGCTTATTTGGAAGTGGAAGGATCTGAAAACATGGCAGAACAGAACGAGCAACAGCGAACATTATCCGATTATGGCATACCTTCAGTGTTGGGGACATAATTGAGTATTGTGCGTCCCCCGATTACTGCTCAGAACTTTGAGTTCAAGCCGGCATTCATCCACATGTTGCAGCAATCCGCACAGTTCAACAGTTTGGCCGATGAGGATCTAAACAGTCATATAGAGAGTTTTCTCGAGGTGTGTTATATGCTGAAGATAAACGGAGTGACGGATGATGCCATCAAGTTGAGAGCCTTCCCATTTTCCCTAAAGGGGAGAGCGAAGCATTGGCTACACTCATTACCTAGAGCATCGATTACCACATGGGAGGAGATGGTAGAAGCTTTTCTTGGCCATTATTTCCCTCCCAAAAAATCTGCAAAGCTTAGGAATGAGATATCATCCTTTGTTCAGTTGGAATTGGAGTCTCTATTTGAGACATGGGAAAGGTTCAAGGAGCTCCTGAGAAAGTGCCCACAACACAGATTCCCGGAGTGGATGATTGTTCAAACCTTTTATAATGGTTTGAACCCGAGTACAAGCCAACTCTTGGATGCGGTAGCAGGAGGTAGCTTAGGTTGCAAGACCCCCGATGAGGCTTGGCAGTTAATTGAAGAAATAGGGTTAAACAGCTACCAATGGAACGCTAGGGAGAAGAAAAAAGTGGCCGGTCTCCATGAAATTGATGCGGTAACTTCATTAGCGGCTCAAGTGGAGAGTTTGAGTAAGAAGTTAGATCTTCTAACTTCAAATAGAGTGGCGGCCGTGACTAATTGCAATGGGTGTGGTGGAGGACATGCTCCCTCCGATTGCCCTGTCTCTATTGGTGATGTTTCTTCGGTGGAGAACGTTGATTTCGTAGGTAATGGCATGAGACCTCAAGGAAACCCATATAGCAATACCTACAATTCGGGTTGGAAGAATCATCCCAATTTCTCATGGAGAAATCAGGGTCCACAAAAGGCCATGGGGCCACCAGGTTTCCAACAACAACAACAACAACAACAAGCCCCTTAGGTGAAAAACAGAGTCTCAGGTTTGGAAACCTGAATGACTGACTTATAGAAGCACTTGGCTAGATTTGTGCAATCTGCAAATACAAGGTTTGAATCAATCGAGGCTACACTTCGCAACCACACCTCTTCTTTGCATAACCTTGAAAATCAGGTGGGGCAAATTGCGAAGTCTCTCTCTGAAAGGCCACATGGAAGCTTGCCGAGCAATACAGAGACCAACCCTAGAGAGCATGTAAAGGCGATCACTTTGAAAAGTGGTCGTGAGGTTGAAGGTAGGCTTCCGGGTGAGAAGCCAAAAGAACATGCACCCGAGGTTATAGAGGTAGAAGAGGGGACTAGCAAAGAGAAAGAGGTGGCACCACCACCTTTCAAGCCAAGAATCCCCTATCCATCTAGATTGAAAAATGACCAAGGGGATGAACAGTACAAGAAGTTCCTGAGTTTGTTCAAGCAGCTCCACATTAATATTCCTTTTGTTGAGGCATTGGCCCAAATGACTAAGTATGCGAAGTTCTTGAATGACTTGTTGACTAACAAGAGGAAGTTGGAGGAAAGTGCTTCAGTGATTTTAGATGCTTCATGCTCGGCGGTATTGCAAAAGAACATGCCGAACAAGAAGAAAGACCCCGGAAGCTTCATCATTCCGTGTAATATTGGCAATTTAGGTGAGGAAATGGCATTGGCGGACTCAGGGGCTAGTATCAACGTCATGCCATACACTTTCTTTCAAAAGCTAGGCTTGGGCGAGCCGAGGCCTACTCGGATGACTTTGCAACTAGCGGACCGAACAGGGTGACATCCAAGAGGCATCATTGAAGATGTGCTTGTCAAGGTGGACAAGTACATTTTTCCTGTTGACTTTGTAGTACTAGATGTCGATGAGGATGCGGATGTACCCTTGATACTTGGGAGACCGTTCTTGCGGACTTCCAAAGCATTGATTGACATGGACGGCGGAGAGCTCACATTGAGAGTTGGAGATAAGAAGCTCACATACCGCCTTGCTGAAGCCATGCCGCATTACCTTTATTTCAATGACACTTTATACTTTCTAGACACTACTGATGAGATTGTTCTTGAATACATGCAGGAAATGTTTAATTCAGATCTGTATGAAGGTTTGTTCGACCAAGATGAGGGACATGACGATGTAATGATGCTTCGATCGACGTTAGAAGTACCATCTACCTCGGGGATCTTGAAGAAGGTGCTCCAAAAAATGAAGAGGGCTAGGAAACAAGCGCCTTAAGGTAGGACAAGGTACGTCAATCTTAGTGACATTAAACAAACGCTTCTTGGGAGGCAACCCAAGTGTTTACTATTTTCTTATCTTCTACTTTAGTTTGTTTGCATGAATAAATTGTTAAGTGTTGGTGTCTTGATTTTTAGATGCTTGTGCTGAGATTTTCTTGAGAACTTCGAATATTCATCATGTGTTTTCATGTGGAATTGGTGAAGTTATGTTGTTTGAGCTTTATTCCATGTTTTTCGCTGGTAAACCTCGCATACTAGGGCAGGTTCTGAGTGTGTAAACATGTTCAAAAACTTTTTGCAGAGCCTGCATGTTTTTCTAAGGCATCCAGTGAAAATGCCCGTGGAATTGTATTGTGATCATCCAGAGAAGGCACAGGGGCGTGCGGCTGCCCCTCTGAATGACCATGCAACTGTCACACGCCCGTGGGTAATTTTCGCACGGGCGTGTGAATTTCTACAGAGTTGGGCGGATTATCCCGAGAGCACACAGGGGTGTGGATTAGCCCCTGTGGGCGACCTTGTGAACCACACACGGGCGTGGATAATTTCCACACGCCCGTGCGAAATGCTGCAGAGGAGTTCTCTCCATCCCGAAAAAACACAGGGGCGTGTGGCTGTCCCTGTGAGTTGGGCATGTGAATGTCCACGCCCGTGTGGAATTTTCGCACGGGCGTGTAGAACACTTGGCAATTTTCTCGGATGTTCAGGGAAGCTTCAGGGGCATGCAGCTGCCCCTATGGGTCGGGCGCACGGGCATGGGTATATTCCACAAGGCCGTGCGAGAGCAGTCAGAGTCGAATGAGTGTTTTCCCGAGAGCGCACAGGGGCGTGTGTGTGCCCCTATGGCTCTCTTGTAATGAGGCGCACGGGCGTGGGCAATTTCCACACGCCCGTGTGGATGCACAGAATGGCAAGGGGCGCGAGTTCTTTTTAAAGAAGATTAGTTTCTCTCCCTTTTCAAGGGGTGCGAGTTCTTTTTACTCCATAGTGCCAATTTGGTAGGATTTTTGCGCGGTTTTCCGGCCGGTTCTTCATTTTCTCATTCCATCTCGTCAGGTAAACCCTATTTATCATTTTCTTTGCCAATTCATGATTTTCATCGATTAATCTGTTTAATAATGATTTGTTTCTTTAATTAGAAAGGTGGTTTAAGTTTAGAACGAAGTAGGAGTGATTTCACGATGTATTTTTGGATTCTTGAAGTGCGGCCGTGCGGATTTCAGGCCCTGTGGATGCACACGGGCATGCAGAAATTCCACACGACCGTGTGGATTTCTGCAGCCCGTGTGGATTTCTGCAACGTTAGTTTATCAACTTGTTTGATCGATTTCATTTCCAATTTTGCAGATTATGGCACCTCGGTCGAAGAAGCAAGCTGATAAGAGGCCGCGTGAGTCATCCCCTAAGTCTGAGGTCATGAGTTTCACGATTCCAGAGCATCAGGTTCGCTATGAGCGTTTATCGATACTCCAGTTCAAACAAACTCGATTCCAGGACACCAGTACACTGAGAGATCTACAGGAGGGAGATGAGTTCGCTAATGAGGTCGAGGATCTAGTTTCAGCAGGTGGTTGGTGACAGTTATTGACGATTAGAGAGCCTGCCATCCGAGAATTTGCACTGGAGGTGCTATCATCATTCGAGTTTGATAGATTGTACGCGAGCTTCGACAGTTTGGACACCATTCAGTTCAGAGTATTTGGACACCACCACAGCTTGAGCATTACTCAGTTTTCAGTTCTACTTGGCTTGTATGAGGAAGCATTCACAGATACGGAGAGCTTACAGAGTGCTATATGGTCAGGGTCAGTATGAGCCGGGGGTGTCCAAGGCCACGTGTCTTTCCTGACCTGCATACAGACATTTACATGCCATTATGAGTAGGTCGGTGAATGGTCGTGGTGATAACACTGGTGTTCTGAGACGACAGGAACTTCTGTACTTGTACTCGATGGTGTAGCGCGTATCAATTTACTTAGGGCACATCATGGCTGAGTACATCAAACATCAGGGGCACTATGCTAGATTGGGAGCGATCTTCTCCGGCCCTTACATCACGAGATTAGTATTGGGCATGGGTCTCTTGGACTCGATTCATGGGGCCGAGAAGATGAGTGTGCCTGCTCCCCTGAGCCTAGAGATGATGAGGTTGATGGGCATGGTCCGCAGGGTTAGGACAAGGGTTTTTGCTTTAGTGTTACCAGCTCCCGAGATAGACGAGGATGAGGGTGATGAAACCGGGGCATCTCAGCCCGCTCCCGAGCCTCAGCCAGCACCGATGGAGACCGAGGCACCTCCAGTGGTAGAGTAACCACCCCCCGTGCGTATGTTTTCACCATCTCGAGCTCATGATCATTTTGAGAGGCTCGAGAGTGCTTTGGGAATGATACGGACAGAGGTAGCTGAGGCTCGAGCCGAGATTGCAGAGATTAGGGCTACGCAGGCCACTCAGTACACAGAGTTAATGGCACGTTTCGACATATTACAGCCGATCTTAGAGCGAGACATCACCTCATCATTTGTCTTGCCGCCGAGGACTCCTCAGGCCCCCTCAGTTCCTCCAGCATCTCCATCCCCTACCCTAGCACCAGTGGATCCACCATGTGCATCTTCACCAGCAGCAGCATCGGAGCCTGAGGGAGACACTGACACTTGACTTTACTTTATTTTCCTTTTATGCATTTTATTTTTAGACTTGTTCACTCAGAAAGGATTCTCCTTCTGAGTTTATTTTCATTTTCCATCTCTAGTTGTATTCATTGTCTATCTTTTATACATACTCGAGTTGATTTTGTTTTCATTGAGCTTCACTGAATCCCCTCGTGTATGCGTGCAGATGGTCTTGTCATCATGGGAATTGAGACTTAGTCATGGACACGGGCAAGGAGCTTCGGCACTTGGCCGTGTGAGCTTCACAACCCTTTAGAACATTAGTCCCAAGGACTTAGCTCCATCAAACGCGACACTCGGAGTTAGGGGAGTATTGTTTTGATTGCTTCTCCCACATCTATTTTTGAATGAAATACATTTTGAGTGAGCTTGCATGTGTACATTGGGGACAATGTACAACTTAAGTGTGGGGGGGAGTTCCATAGTCCACACATCTTTTTTATTGTTCTTGATTGATATATGCTCACATAGGCAATGGCGGTTCACCCTAGTTACATTGATTGTATTCTTGAGCTTAGGAGAATTTTTAACATTGAATATTTTCATGCTCTAGTTTTTCTTGAATGTACTTGTTACACTACTAAATATTAGACACTTTTGGAAACTCAAGTTTCATGTTAAAAGGACTAGTTATTGTTGTTTCTTGTGTTAAATTCTAAAAAAAAATGAAAAGAAGGAACAAAATAGTTTTATTGTTTATTTGTGCTTGTTGGGTGGAAAGAGCTACCACCTATGAAGTATGAAGCTACTCTCATAAGTCGTATACTAGCTATGTCCTAATGAGAGAAACAGCTATCTCATAGGATGAGTGAAAGCTACCACTCCAGTAGAAAGAGCTACCACCTCGAAAGTGTGAAAGCCATCTTAACGGCCGCTTTGGAAAGGGCTACCTTAGAGGATGTGTGAAGCTACTACCATCTTTGAAATTGTTGTCACTTTTGTAGATAAATAAGTCCCTTGTACTTAGAACTTTGAGGAGTATACCTTGGGTTATTTTGAGTGAGTTCACAAACGTACACAGCCGGCCGAGAAAACAGGAATTCAGAGAATCCACATGGGCATGTGGAAATTATCCATGCACGTGTGGAAATTCCACATGGGCGTGTGAAAAATCCACAGGACCGTGTAGTCGCCCCACCCCATCCCTATTTAAAGCCGATTCAGCCCCGATTTCAGCATTTCTTTCTCCATCTTTTTCCCAACTTGAGAGAGGGCTTCGGCCAGGGTTTTGACGGGTGTTGGCTAGGGTTTTGGAGAAGTTCTATGGCTCTGACATCGCCCGTTATTTGGAAGAAGGTTACTGGGAGAGCTTTCGATGATACTGATCCGGCGAAGTGTATTCTAGGCCGGACAAAGGATCCCTTGCGACGAGTAGAGGACTCTCCACAAGACCATCGACACGGCCATCGAGGGGGTTTTCTATGGATTCATTGCTTTTACATTCTATTTCTTTGATTGTATTTAGCTCCATGGAGAGTTAAACCCCTAGTGGGTACCTGGGTATTTGTGAACCCTAGGATGTATTCATTTCATTGAATCTCTTTATTATGCTTTCAATTAATTGATGTTTATTGTGAGTTCCAACCTTGAATGCTTGATTGTATGAACATTTCCCCTAGAGTGACACTAGGGTTGAGAGTTCTTATTGGTAACCTTATGAGTGAGTGACACACCACGAGTGTTAGACAAGCTAGGTAGGAGAGGGTTGAGAGGGTGAGTCGAGAGGTACAGGAGCGTCCTCTTTCCCCTCTGATGTGATAGATTCTACCTCCGTTCCTCGAGTTATTTGCGGCCATAATAGAGTGAATGGTCTAAGGGATGACCCTCCGCTGGGGCTTAGTTGCGAGTGCAACATAGTGAAGCGTTGAGGTGATCTTAGTATCTAGGGCTTAATCATGGTTAGGGACCTTCCACCTGGACCAAAGTGTTAGGTCTATAATTAGAAAGAGATTTATCACTTGGAATTCCTAGAGCTCATTGCACCTCTATGCGAGTGCGAGGTGTTGAGATTGTTCGATTTCTCCTCCGGGACATGTATAGAGTTAGGTATAGTTGACCTTAGATTTGGGACTATGTAATGAAGGATTTCCACGACTCACTATTTCATTGATTAGGAAGCATAATAGAGGGTTCTAGCACTTGAAGCGATCATTCTAGGTGGAGCATTATCCGAGTACCCCATCTTTATCGATTGCCTTACCTTCTCCTTTACTCGTGCTCTCTTACTTGTTGATTTTACTTTTGAGAATTGAATCATTGTCACACTTATCACTATTGATTTTTCACATAGCTAAGAAGCGGATTAAGTGTTTTTATTTCTTACTCCCTGTGGATTTGATACCCGCTCATCCGGGATTAGTACTTTGACAAACCCGTGCACTTGCGGGATATACGCAAGGGGACCTTGTCATATTCGCTTGAGCACAATGGAGGTCGGCACACACCCACATGTGTTTGAGCATGACTCTTGTCTTCACATTTATCAAATCCAAGAACATCATCAACAATTGCATCCATGATCTATTTTGCTTTCTTTCATCCAACTTTGTCTCCATAACCCTACACGCACAAAAGAACACAAATACACACGAATAAGCGATAAAATATGATAAAAGTGATGCTCAATATAGGAAAAGAATACTTCATATTACTTATACCCAAGCACTTATCAAACTCCCCCATACTTAAGCTTTTTCTTGTCCTCAAGAAAAAATAAAACATTAAAGCCTCTAAGAAGGAAAATTGGAAGTGCTTGGCCTTAGGTTCACCAAAAGAATGTAAAGGAAGATTCTACAAGCAAGGAAAAATTCCAACACCAACTAAGAAAAATCGATGATCTAGCGAAAAACTTGAATCAAAAAGAACAATAACCCGATATCGTGTAAGTGTGTGTAAACTAATTCAAGTCAACCCAACGTATACTCCTCAAAGCTCTAAGTGAGAGAGACTTATTTATGTATTAAAAGAAAATAGTAGGTAGTAGCTTAACACATCCTCTAAGGTAGGCCTTTCCTAAGTGGCCACTAAGGTAGCTTTCACACTTTCGAGGTGGTAGCTCTTTCTACCGGGGTAGTAGCTTTCACTCATGCTATGAGATAGCTCTTTCTCTCATTAGGGCATAATTAGTATCTGACTTATAAGAGTAGCTTCACATTTTATAGGTGGTAGCTTCACAAGGCTTAATGAGTTAGTAACTATTTTTTTTCAAAGAAATTAAAACAAGAAACAAACTAAAAGTAGTCCCTTTAAACATCGAACATGAGTTTTGACAACGCCCCTTGCGTGAGACCCACAAGTTGATAAGTGCTTGTGTGATAAGAATACGAAGTGTTCTTTCCTAATGATGAGCATTACTTTTATCGGCGTTTAACTCTAAATGTGTGTATTTATATTACTTTCATGCATATAGGCTTGTGAAGTCGAATCTTAGATAAAGAAGCCAATGTAGATCGTGAGTGCACCATTTGGAGGAAATCTTGAGAAGGTTTAAACACGAAGACATAAGTTGGATTCAAGATACTAGAATGCGTGCCAACCTCCTTGTATTCAAGCTAGCACAATGATTTGGAGAGGCACAGAGGCAGTCACATTCTACATATTCTGGCTTGTGCATGTGTAACAAGATCTCCACCAATGTGTGCCCATTTATGTTAGCTCGATGAAAGCAAAGCCATCTACGACATAAACGTGTGCCCATTTATGTTACCTCGATGAAAGCATGGTTTCAGGAGTGTTTCAGACCGACACTAATAAGGTCCCCTTGCGTATATCCCGCAAGTACACGGGTTTGTCAAAGTAATAATCCCAGATGAGCGGGTATCGAATCCAAAGGGAGTAGGGAATAAAAACACTTAATCCGCTTCTTAGCTATGTGAAAGATCAGTAGTGATAAGTGTTACAATGATTCAATTCTCAAAAATAAAAACAACGAGTAAGAAAGCATGAGTAAAGGAGGAGGTAAGGCAATCGATAAAGATGGGGTACTCGGATAATGATCCGCCTAGGATAATCGTTTCAAGTGTAAGAACCCTCTATTATGCTTCCTAATCAATGCAATGGTGAGTCGTGGAAATCCTTAAATACATAGTCCCAAACCTAAGGTCAACTATGCCTAACTCTATACATGTCCCGGAGAAAGATTAGATAACCTCTCAACCTCGCACTCGAATAGAGTTGCAATGAGCTCTAGGGATTCCAAGTGATAAATCTCTTCCTAATTATAGACCTAACCCTTTGGTCCAGGTGGAAGGTCCCTAACCACAATTAAACCCTAGATAACAAGATCACCTCAACGCTTCACTCCATTGCACGAGCAACTAAGCCACAGTGGAGGTTCATCCCTTAGACCATTCACTCTATTATGGCCGCAAAGAACTCGAGGAACGGAGGTAGAATCTATCACATCAGAGGAGAAAGGGGACGCTCCTGTACATCTCGACTCACCGTCTCAATCCTCTCCAACCTAGCTTTGTCTAACACTCATGGTGTGTCACTCACTCACAAGGTTACCAACAAGAACTCTCAACCCTAGTGTCACTCTAGGGGAAATGTTCATACAATCAAGCATTCAAGGTTGGAACTCACAACAAACATCAATTAATTGAAAGCATAATAAAGAGATTCAATGAAACAAATACATCCTAGGGTTCACAAATACCAAGTACCCACTAGGGGTTTAGCTCTCCATGGATCTAAGTACAATCAAAGAAATAGAATGTAAAAACAATGAATCCATAGAGAAACCCCCTCGATAGCCATGTCGATGGTCTTGTGGAAAGTCCTCTAGTTGTCGTCCAAGGATTCCCTCGTCCGGTATAGGATACACCTCGACGGGAGCTCCCCTACCAACCTTCTTCCTAAGGAATGACGATGTCGGAGCCGTAGAACATCTCCAAAACCTTAGCCAATACCTCTCAAAACCTTAGCCAAAACCCTCTCTCAAGTTGGGGAAAAGATGGAGAAAAGAATGCTGAAATCGGGGCTGAATCGGCTTTTTACAGGGCTGGAATCGGGCGACCACGTGGGCCTGTGGATTTTACACACGCCCATGTGGAATTTCCACACGGGCGTGTATAATTTCCACACGCCCGTGTGGATTCTCTGAATTCCTGTTTTCTCGGCCCGCTGTGAACAGTGCTACTGCAGTACTATCGCTACAGTGTTCCGCTAGAGTACCTGGCCTAAAATACTTCCCGAGTCCATACTTTCATCGAGGTGATACAAACAGGCACACGTTCATGTCATGGATCGCTTTGCATCTTTAATGACGGACAAGTTGGTGGAAATCTTGTTCTATGTGCATAAGTCAGAATGCTTGAGTGTGACTGCCCTTGTGCCCCTCCAATTGGTTGTGCTAACTCAAATACGAGGAGGTTGGCACACACTCTAGCATCTCACACCCGACCTATGTCTTCGCGTTTGAACCTTAGCAAGATTTTCTCCAAAATCGGTGCATAATGATCCACATTGGTTTCTTTCCTTCATACTCGGTCTCACAACCCTACCTGCACAAAAGTAACATAAAAACACACATATTAGTGTAAAAACCCGAGAAAAGTAATGCTCAACATAAGGAAAGAATGCTTCGCATTCATATCACACAAGCACTTATCAGATACTGTAGTAAAATACTATAGCAGGTATTGTTCACTACCGGCCGAAGAAGGAGACATCCAGAGAAGCCACATGAGCATGTGGAAATTCCACACGCCCATGCATTAATTGCACACGGGCCGTGTGAAATATTCACATGGGCATGTGGATTCCCGATTCCAACCCTATTTAAAGCCGATTTCAGTCACGATTTTCGAATTCTTTTCTCCATCTTTGCCCCAACTTGAGAGAGGGCTGCGGCTAGGGTTGTGAGAGATATTGGTTAGGGATTGGGAGAGGTTCTACGGTTCTGACATCGCCCTCCGTTTGGAAGAAGGTTAGTGGGAAAGATTTCGTCGGCACCGATCCGGTGAGGTGTATCGTACACCAAACAAAGGGACCTTTGGACGAGTAGAGGACTCTCCACAAGACCATTGTTATGACTATTGAGGTGGTTTTCTATGGATTCATTGCTTTAACATTCGATTTCATTGATTGTACTTAGCTCCATGGAGAGTTAAACCACCTAGTGGGTACTTGGATTGTGAATCCTAGGATGTATTCATTTCATTGAACCTTGTTATTATGCTTTCATTAATTGATGTTTTTATTGAGTTCCAATCTTGAATGCATTGATTGTATGATTACTCCCTTAGAGTGAGACTAGGGTTGAGAGTTCTTTTTGGTAACCCTTGTGAGTGAATGACACACCACGAGAGTTAGACAAAGCTAGATTTGAGAGGGTTGAGAGGGTGAGTCGAGACATAACAGAGTGTCCCCTTTCCCCTCCGGTGTGATTTATTCTACATCCAATTCCTTGAGTTCTTTGCAGTCATAATAGAGTGAATGGGCTAAGGGATGACCTTCCACTGGGGCTTAATTGCGAGTGCAATATAGTGAAGGGTTGAAGTGATTTTAGTATCTAGGGCTTAATTGTTGCTAGGGACCTTCTGCCTGGACCAAAAGGTTAGCTCTACATAAAGGAAGGGGATTTATCACTTGGAATCCCTAGAACTCATTGTAATTCTATATGAGTGTAAGGTTGAGAGATTGTTCAATTTCTCCTCCGGGACATGTATAGGGTTAGGTATGGTTGACCTTAGATTTGGGACCATGTATTAAAGGATCTCCATGACTCATTAATGAATTAGTTAGGAAGCATAATAAAGGGTTTTGCACTTGAAGTGATTGTCCTAGGTGGATCAATATCTGAGTACTCAATTTATATCGATTGCCTTACCTATCCTTTACTTGTGCTCTCTCTTGTCTCTTTTACTTTTGTGTGCATTACATCTTACCGCACAAATCACTATTCATATTTCGCTTAGTTAAGAAACAACTTAAGTATTTTTACTCCTATTCCCTGTGGATACGATACCCACTCACCTGGGATTTTATTACTTGACAAACCCGTGCACTTGCGGGACATGCGCAAGGGACATTGTCATGTTTTTGGCGCCGTTGCTGCGGAATAGGTGTTTAGAGATACTTTGCACTTTGTTTTCTTAGCCATTCATTTATTCATTCTATTTCACATCTTCTTTTCTATCATTGTTCTGATTTGTTTTCTTTCATTTTGTGCAGCTCCAGGTTCATGACCCGAGGAAACCCCTCAATATTGATTGAAGGAGATCCGGACCTCGAACATACACTTAGAAGAAAAGGGAAAGAACCTGTGCAAGAACAGTCTAATCTAGCTGATTTGGAAGTTAAAGGATCAGATAATATGGCGGAACAAAATTAGCAACAGAGGACATTATCCGATTATGCCAGACCGTCAGTATTGGGGACATAATCGAGTATTGTGCGTGCCCTGATTACAGCTCATAACTTCGAGTTGAAGCCGGCATTCATCCACATGTTGCGGCAATCCACACAGTTCAATGGTTTGGCCGATGAGGATCCAAACAGTCATATAGGGAACTTTCTCGAGGTGTGTGATATGCTCAAGATAAACGGTATGACGGATGATGCCATCAAGTTCAGAGCCTTCCCATTTTCCTTAAATGGGAGAGCGAAGCAGTGGCTACACTCATTACCTAGAGCATCAATTACCACATGGAAGGATATGGTAGAAGCCTTTCTTGCCCATTATTTCCCTCCCGAAAAATCTGTAAAGCTTAGGAATGAGATCTTGTCCTTTGTACAGTCAGAATTTGAGTCTCTATTTGAGATGTGGGAAAGGTTCAAAGAGCTCCTGAGAAAAGACCCGCAACACGGATTCCCAGAGTGGATGATTGTTCAGACTTTTATAACAGGTTGAATCCGAGCACAAGGCAACTCTTAGATGCAGCAGCAGGAGGTACGTTAGGTAGCAAGAACCATGGTGAGGCCCATCAATAATTGAAGAAATGGGGTAAATAGCTACGAACGGAATGCTAGGGAGTGGAAGAAGATGGCCGGGATTCATGAGATAGATGCAGTAACTTTATTGGCGGCTCAAGTGGAATGATTGAGTAAGAAGTTAGATGTTCTCACTTCTAATAGAGTGGCGACCATGACTACTTGCAACGGGTGTGGTGGAGGACATGCTCCCTCTGATTGCCTGATCCCTATTGGTGATGCATCTTCGGTTGAGAATGTTGATTTTGTTGGTAATGAGATGAGGAATCAAGGGAATCCATATAGCAACACCAACAATCCGGGTGGGAAAAATCATCCCAATTTCTCATGGAGTAACCAAGGTCCACAAAAGGCCATGGGGACACCGGGTTTCCAACAACAACAAGCCCCAAACATGGAGAACCAAGTTTCCGGTTTGGAGACCCGAATAACTGATTTGGAGAAGGCCTTGACTAGATTTGTGTAATCATCAGATACAAGGTTTCAATTAGTTAAGGCTACACTTCGCAACCACACCGCTTCTTTGCACAACCTTGAGAATCAAGTGGGGCAGATTGCGAAGTCTCTATCAGAGAGATCATAAGGAAGAGTAAGTTAAATGAATACCGGAGACGAATATGCAAGGGTGAAATGGATGGAGATCTCAATCAGTAAAAGTGGGGTATTCGGGCAATGATCCCCTAGGATTCAGGTATTAGGTACTGGATAAGCAAAGTGTTTCTATGAAGAGTAAGTTAAGTCGTGGAAATCCAAATATAATCGGCTCTGGCCTCCCGATCTCCGATACTAGTCTCCTACGAGGTCCCAGTGGAGAAATCGCTCAATCTCAACACCTCACACCACATATGACCGCAAAACACTCTAGGGATTCCAAGAGGTGTATCCGATTCCTAAAGATTGATGCAACCCTAATTCCCGGCGAAGGATCCTAACCCGCTACAAGGTCCCGGTGGAGAAATCTCTCAATCTCACGGCTCACACCAAATATGGTTGCATAGAGCTTAGGGAACAGAGAGAGAATACACCAATTAGAGGGAAAAGGGGATGCTCACTATCTCATGCTCACTATCTAATGGATACCTCTCTCTCACCAAGGTAACAAATCATGAAAACCAAATGACCAAAAGATCAATAAGGCAAGCAAGCATAGACAATCAAGATTAAAACTTAATCAAACTCGGATTAAATAGAAACACTAAGCAAATCCACAAAAGATAAGAATCCTAGGGTTCACAAGCCCAAATACCCTCTAGGGTTTTAGCTCTCCATGGAGCAACATGCAAAACACACCATCAATGAACTGATGGCCTTGATGGAGAGCTTCGACATCTTGAAGGACCCACTCCGAAGCTAGGTTCACCGGTGGCTTCCTTGATGCTATGACGGAGGAGGAATCGCTCAAAGTTGGTGACGAAGCGCCTCCAAATCCAAAAAGACCTCCTCTCCAAACCCTAGCCGTCTCACCCCTCAAGAGCCACACAAAAGATGAGAAAGAATAGGGCAAAATGCCTATTTATAGGCCTTACACCGTGTTTGTCACGTGCCCCTACGCGCCCATGTGGATTTTCCACGCGCCCGCCTGGGCTGGAGGAATTTCCACGTGAGCGTGTGAACAGTACTTTGCTACATTGCTTTCACAAAACGTGGTCCAAACACTCTTCTCTTGAGGCCACATATCCGGGCACACGTTCATGTGGTAGGCTAAAAAACTTCTCTTCATTGACGTATCTTTGAGAGGTCTTGCAATCTTCAAAAAGAGAAGGAACATGAAGATGTGGCTGCCTTTGTGCCCTTCGAACTAGTGAATTGACTTGAACCTTCTTGGAAGTTGGCACACATCTCCACGTTTATGAACTCCTTTCGTGTCTTGGTCCTTGAATTGAACAAGACCTCCCAACATTGTGTCTTTATAGCCTATCTTTGATTCCTTTTTAATCTTCAAGGCATTCACAACCTATATGCATAAAAGAACACCAAATACACAATATGAGACATAAACAATGGTAAAAATGATGCTGAATGCACGTAAAACATATATAAAAATATGTCTACTCAAGCACTTATCAACTCTCAACCCTAGTATCACTCTAAGGTAAAATCCATTTAACAAGCATTCAAGATTGGAACTGAATTTAAGATATCAATTAAAGAAAAATATAATAGAATGCTCAAAGAAACAATATCATCCTAGGCTCTACAAGTCCAAGTACCCACTAAGGGTTTAGCTCTCCATGGCGTAAAATACTATCAATAATGAAATCGAAAGTAAAAACATGCAATCCATAAGTAAACCCTCTTGATATTCATTTCGATGGTCTTATGGAGTACGTCTTCTCCAAAGGTGTCCTCGTCAAGTTTACGGCACAGCTCACCTAATCGATGTTGACCAAACCTCCCCCAATAACTATCTTTTGAAGGAAAGCGGTGTTGAAGGCCATAGAACTACTCCAAAACTCTTTCCAAAGCCTTTCTAAACCCTAGCCATGAGCACCTCCAAAGATGTGGAAAGGTGGGCCTAAGGATGGAAAGAAGATCCCCCCAAACGGCTGAAATCGTGACTTAAATAGTGTTGGAATCGAGCATCCACAGTATTTTACTACAGTAAACTGCTACAGTGCGTCACTGAAATGCTCCAGAATCCACACTTTTCATTGAGGCGACATGAATGGGCACACCTTCATTCAGTAGATCGCTTCGCGTCTTCCATAAAAGTTACATTGATGAAGATCTTGCTAGCATTGCACAAGTCAGAAACACACGAATGTGACTGCTTTTGTGCCCCTCTAAATGATATATTTGCTTGAACACCATGGAGGTTGGCAGACAATCACATGTATTTGGCCATAACTTGTGTCTTCATGTTTGTTCACTCTAAAAATTCATCAACAAAGTGCATCCATGATCTATTTTGGTTTCTTTCTTCCATATCTGTATCCACAATCCTACATGCACAAAAGTAACACAAAAACACAAATATGAGCGATAGAATCTTATAAAAGTAATGCTCATCGTTAGAAAAGAATAATTTGCATTACTATTATACAAGCTCTTATTAGAGCCCTGTGTAGCGCGAACCTCAGTTAAATCTGACTATAGCACCCCCACCGCATGCTCGAGGCTCTCAAAATGACCATGGGCTCGAGAAGGAGAAAAGATACACACTAGAGGTGGCTCTTGTTCTGTAAGGGATGCTCCTATCTTCGTAGGCTCTAGCTATAGCTCAGGAGCAGGCTAAGATCCCTCTTCTGCGTTACCCTCATCCTCTGCTGGCTTTTGTGGGGACATGATCATAACATATACTCCATCGTTGTATCTACAGATCATCCCCATAAGTCTCATTATCTCTAGGCCGAGAGATAATGGTACAATCGTCTTCTCGGCCCATCTGATCGCCTCTAACAAACCCATCCCGATAATGAGCCGAGTGATGTATGGGCCCGAGAAGAGCACCTCAACCTTGCCATACTGACTCTAATTTCTCAGGTACTCTGCCACAATGTACCACAGGTGAAGTGGCTCACTCTATAACATTGAGTAAAGATACAACAACTCCTGGCGACTCAACACCCCTATACTGTCACCACGGTCGTTTACTGATCGACTAAGAATGGCGTAGATGTAGTGGTAAGCTGGCTAGAAGAGGCATGTGGCCTTCGACATTCCCGGCTCATACTGACACTTAGTGAGTCATGGAAATCCTAAAATATATGGTCCTAAAGGTTCCCTTGTCAAGCCTAGGGCACACCTCGCCTGATCGGTGCAGACGAAAGCCCCCCCAATAACTCTCTTCCAAAGGAATGAGGTGTCGATGACCGTAGAACCAGTCCAAAAGCCTTGCCAAAGCCCCTCTAAACCCTAGCCACAGGCCTCTCCAAAGTTGGGGAAAATATAGAGAAAAGATGGAAAGAAGGATTCCCAAATTGGTACAAGTCGCGACTTTATAAAGGGCTACAATCGGGAATTCACACGGGCGTGTGGAATTTCCACACGCCCATGTGAATCTACAGAACTTGGTCTTTTAGCGGCCTATGAACAATAACTACTACAGTAAATTGCTACAATAATTTACTACAGTGCCTGCTACAGTACTCTATCAAAAAACACTCCCAAATCCACACTTTTCATTGAGGCAACATAAATGGGCACACATCTATGCCATAGATCGCGTCGCTTCTTCAATAAGGGATAACATTAATGAAGATCTTGCTATCATTGTACAAGTCAGAATAGGCAAATCTGACTGCCTTTGTACCCTCCAAACCATCTAATTGCTTGAGTGCATGAAGATTGGCACACATTCATGTATCTTCGAGCACAACTTGTGTTTTCACATTTGTTCACTCCAAGATTCCATCAACTAAGAGCAATCGCAATCTACTTTGGCTTCCTTCCTCTGTATTTGGCTCCACAACCCTACATGCACACAAGTAATACAAATACACATATATTAGAACTAAAATCTGATCAAAGTAATGCTCATCGTAAGAAAAGAATACTTTGTATTACTAATACACAAGCACTTATCAAATCTCTCCACACTTAAGCTTTTGCTTGTACTCAAGGAAAAATAAAACACTGAAGCATAGAAGAAGGAAATATTGAAATATTGAAAGTTCTTGGCCTTAGGTTCACCAAAGCATGCAAGGAGAGCATTCTACAAGTAAGGTAACTTTCAACACTAAATGTGAAAAATCAATGCTCTAGCTAAAAACTCGAATGAAAAAGGACAGCAAACCTGAAATCGTGTAGGTGTGTGTAACCTTACTCAAGTCAACCCAACATATACGCCTCAAAGTTCTAAGTATAAGGGGCTTGTTTATCTACAAAGTAACACAAAACAATGATATGGTAGTAGCTTCACACATCCTCTAAGGTAACCCTTTCCAAAGTGGCCACTAAGGTGGTTTTTACATTTTCGAGGTGGTAGCTCTTTCTACCGGGGTGGTAGCTTTCACTCATCCCATGAGATAGCTCCATCTCTCATTAGGGCATAACTAGTATCTGAGTTATGAGAGTCACTACATACTTCATCGTTGATAGCTCTTTCCATCCCAAATTCACAACTAAAACAAGTAACTTTCTCTTTTTTTAGCAAAATTAACACAAGAAGAAAAAACTAACTAGTACCTTAAATATCAAACTTGAGTTCCCAAAAGTGTTTAACGAGCGAGTAGTGCAACAATTGTCAATCGAGCAAAAATTCTTAGAAATTCAAGTAAAAACTAGAGCATGAGAACATTAAATGTTAAAAATTCCCCTAAACATAAAAATACAATCATTACAACTAAGGTGAACTACCATTTGCTATGTGCACATGTATTTTAATCAAAACTTGTGTAATGAACATATGTAATGTAAACTCCGCCCCTACACTTAAGATGTACATTGCCCTCAATGTAAGCAAGCAAGCACAATAGGATAAAAATCAATCAAAAGCAAATCACTCTTTCCACCCCCTATGTACAAATAACAAACAATTTCCGAAATTTTTTCAATTTTTTCTGATTTTTTATTTTTCTTTAAGAATAGAACTAGCACTCTAAAGTCCCAAAAATAATGAACTAGAGTCTTCATAGGTCTAATGAGTGAGAAAAGTGCATAAAGAGCTATCGGACAAAAGTATTCAAGAAAATTGGATGAAAAATAGAGCATGATAAAATCTAATGTTTAAAATTTCCAAAACACTAATAATTAAACTCTTAACCCTAAGGTGAACCTTCATTGGCAACAAGAGCATGCTCATGAAAACACAAGTAAAAGTCATGTATAAGATGAACCCTCCCCCACACTTAAGATGTACATTGCCCTCAATGTACGCATGCAAGCACAATAAGGATAGTATCAATGGAAAGCAACATGTTTGAGGGAATGCAATAAAAACAATACTCCCTTGAACTCCTCATTAAACATTTGGTGAAGTCTAACTCATGGGCCTATTGTATGGGTTGTGAAGCTCACACGATCATGTGACAATGTCACATGATCGTGTCTATGACTAAACATCATCAACATCACTCTCAAGGCCATCTGCACGGAATACAAGGGGTTCAGTAAAGCTCAACAAAATAGAAAATAAAATATGAGTTCATACAACAAGAATAATAAAGTACATACTCGCAACACAAAATAAAAAAACATGAAGATAACTCTAAGAAAGGGAAACCTTTATGAGTACAAAAGTCAACAGACGATGAAGCTGAATGCGATCAAGTTGCTTTAGAATCTGTGCCTGGTTCTCAATGATTGTAGCCACAACAGCCTCGAGTAGAGCCAGACGCTCGTGAAGTCGAGTGGAAGATGGCTCAGAATCGGCTGATGAACTTGTGCTGCCTCGGTGATCCCGGGCTCGGCTATAGGGGTGCCTCTATAGCCTCAGCAGGCTCTTCATCGTCCTCAGATGATGGCTCTACTAATGCATATCCACCTGAACATGTGCATCTTACAATGCCCATCAAGCGGAGAGTGACTAGCTCGAAGGTGCTGGGGTACTAATCCTCTCCTCGCCTCTGACTTAGCGGATCAGACCCATCTTGAACACGAGAGGAGTGATATAGGATCCCATAAATAATGCTCCTATCTGCAAATACTCACTCTCGTGGTAAAGGTAGTCTGTGATAACATATCCCAAATGGATGGGCACTCTCTGCGCCATGGAGTGGATATACAAAAGATCAGTCCTACGAAGTGAGCCTGTACCATCTCCATGACCCGTCACTTACCGGCTGAGAATAGCATGAATATACCTATACGACAGTTATGTTAGTAGAGAGGCCTTTGACTGGCCCAGGATATACTGGTGGGCACCACATAGATCATAAAAAACCTGGACTAGAGTGAGATCATAAGGGTAGTCGATAGGCAGATGTGTGTACTTGATGGTGCCAACATAATTAAGCCGAGTAACATTGAAAAACTCGGGTCGATTCATCCCATGTGGCTGACCAAAGGCTCATAAATTAATAGAATCCTTCGTGTCAAAGTCAGTGTCGGCCATGGTACGGTCAAAGTTAAATGAGGCAAGAACCCCCAAAGTAATGTCTCGGTGGACGGGCTCCTGAATGGAGAATAGTCAGTCCCAACCTCCCACACTAAAAAGCTCTCAAACCACATTAGCAAGACTAATCTCCTCTAGTGCATCTCAATCAATAAAGCGTGACTGTCCAATCTTGAGATGCTGGAGACGCTTGAACCTCTACTGATGAATAGGATTAGGAAACTCAACTTCTGGTGATGGCGTTGGCTCCCTATCATGGCGAGGACATTTTTGAGCTAATTTCATGGTCTGTGGTGTCATACCTGCGAAGAAAATATTGAAAAAAGTTAGTTCAACATGAATACGATGTAAACCAGGCACCACTTGCCTGAGGGCAGTGAGCCAAGGGAAGAAATATGGCTAGTTGGTCACTGTCCATGTCCACGCGGGTGCGTGGGTAGGCCACGTCATAAGTGCTTGTGTATAAGTAATATAAAGAATTCTTCTTTTATATTGAGAATCACTTTTATTAGATTTTATCGCTTATTCATGTGTATTTGTATTCTTTTGTGCATGTAAGGTTGCGGAGATAAAGTTGGATGAAAGAAAGCAAAAGTAGATCGTGGATGCAATTGTTGATGAAGTTCTTAGATTGGATAAACGCGAAGACACGAGTCATGCTCAAAGACATATGGGTATGTACAGACCTCGATTGTGCTTAAGCGAATACATACAGTGGAGGGGCACAAAGCAAGTCACACTCATGTGTTCTGACTTATGCAATGCTAGCAAGATCTTCGTCAATGTGATTTCATTAAAGACGCAACACGATCTACCGCATAGATGTGTGCCTATTCATGTGGCCTCGATGATAAGAGTTGATTCAGGAGCTGATAAGTGGTTGTGTATTACTAATACGAAGTATTCTTTTCTTACGATGAGCATTACTTTTCTCAGATTTTATCATTAATGCATGTGTATTTGTGTTCTTTTGTGCATGTAGTGTTATGGAAACAAATATAGAAAAAGAAGCCAAAGTAGATTGCGAGTGCACTTAGTTGATGAAATCTTGAAGTGAACAAACGTGATGACACAAGTTGTGCTCAAGGACATGTGAGTGTGTGCCAACCTCCGTGGTGTTCAAGGAAATATGCAAATTAGAGGGGCACAAAGGCAGTCACAATCATATGTTTCTAACTTGTGCAAAGCTAGCAAGATTATCGTCAAATGTGCTTTTTATTTTCAAGATACAATGCAATCTACAGCGTAGACATGTGCCCGTTTATGTTGCCACAATGAAAAGTGTGGATTCGGGAGTATTTTGGTAGAGTACTATAGCAGATTAATGTAGAAAATCACTATATTGATTTATTGTAGCAGTTACTGTTCACAGACCGCAAAAAAATCGATTTACTGGATATTCACACGGGCGTGTGGATGCCCGATTCCGGCCCTATCTAAGTCGCTATTTCAGTCCGATTTTAGAATCCTTTTTTCCATCTTTTGGCTATCTTTTCTCCATATTTGGAAGCGCCCACGGCTAGGGTTTGGAGAGGCTTTGGCTAGGTTTTGTAGGGGTTTACGGCCTTTGAAATCGCCTTTCCTTCGAAAGAGAGTTATTGGGGTTTCTTTCGTTGGTACCGATCCGGCGAGGTGTGCCCTAGGCTTGACGAGGGGACCTTTCGTAGAAGACGCGGCCACTCCACAAGTCCATCAACACAAACACCAAGGGGGTTTTATTCACGGATTTGATATTTTTACTTTTGATTTCATTATTGATTGTATTTTTCTCGATGGAGAGCTAAACCTCTAGTGGGTACTTGGGCTTGTAAAACCTAGGATGATATTATTAATTGAGTTCTAATCTTGAATTCTTGTTGAGTTGATTTTCTGTTAGAGTGACACTAGGGTTGAGAATCCATTTTGGTAATCCTTGTGGATGAGGGACTCACCATGAGGGTTAGACAATACTAGATTGGAGAGGGTTGAGAGGGTGAGTTGAGAGGTAGCGGAATGTCCCCTTTCACCTCCGGTGTGATTTGTCCTACCTCCACATTCCAAGAGTTCTTTGCGGTCATAATAGAGTTAAGTGCTAAGAGACAAACTCCTTTGGGGCTTAGTTGCGCAAGCAATAGAGTGAAGTGTTAAAGTAATCCTTAGTATCTGGGGCTTAATTGTGACTAGTGGTCTTTCGCCTGGACCAAAATCATTAGATCTATTTTAGGAAATAGGGTTTATCAGTTGGAATCCCTAGAGCCTAAAGCAACCTAGAACAGTGTGAGGTGTCGAGACTGAGAGATTTCTCCACTGGGGTATAGTGTAGGGTTAGTGATGGTTGACCTTAAGTTTTGGGACTGTGTGTTTAAAGATCTCCACGACTCATTAAGCGTTAATTAAGGAATATAATGATTGGTCTTGCACTTGAAAAAATAGTCCTAGGGTGAGCAATGTCTGAGTACCCCATTTATCATCGATTGCCTCTCCAATCTTTTACTTGTGCCTCATTCTTCTTTTCTTATTTCTATTTGCATTATTTCTTATTCACATCATTATCGATTCATCTTCATCATAGTTAAATACCAATCTTCGTATTTCTAATCACTATTCCCTGTGGATTCCACTACCCACTCACCGGGGTATTTTTACTTCGACAAATCCGTGCACTTGCGGTGCACACGTGAAAAGGTGATTTGTTAGGTTTTTGGCGCCGTTGCTGGGGAGTAGGCATTTTAGAAACACTTTGCACTTTGCTATTTTAACTATTCATCACCCGTTCTATTTCATATCTTCTTATTCTTCCATCGTTCTGATTTGTTTTTCTTTCTTTGGTTACAGCTCTGATAGCGCCCCTTGCGTATATCTCGCAAGTACATATGTTTATCGAGTAATAAAATCCCAGGTGATTAGGTATCGTATCCACAGGGAGTAGGGAATAAAAATACTTAAATTGTTTCTTAACAAAGTGAAAGAAGAATAATGGTTTTGTTAACAAGATGTAATGTAAACAAAAATAAAATAGACAAGAAAGAGAAGTACAAGTAAACGAGAGCTAAGGCAATCGATATAAATTGGGTACTCGGATATTGATCCGCCTAGGACAATCGGTTCAAGTGCAAAACCTCTATTATGCTTCCTAACTAATGCATTAATGAGTCGTGGAGATCCTTCAATACATGATCCCAAATCTAAGGTCAACCATGCCTGACTCTATACATGTCTCGGAGGAGAAATCAAATGATCTCAACACCTCGCACTCGTACAGAGTCACAATGAGTTATAGGGATTGCAAGTGAAAAATCCTTTTCCTAGATGTAAGCCTAACCCTTTGGTCCAGGTGGAAGGTCTTTAGTCACAATTAAGCCCTAGGTGCTAAAATCACTTCAACACTTCACTCTGTTGCCTCTGCAACTAAGCCCCAGCGGAAGGTCATCCATTAGCCCATTCACTCTACTATGACCGCAAAGAACTCGAGGAAATGGAGATAGGATAAATCACACCGAAAGGGAAAGGGGACGCTCTACTACCTCTTGACTCAGCCTCTCAACCCTCTCCAATCTAGCTTTGTCTAACTCTCGTGGTGTGTCACTCACTCACAAGGGTTACCAATAAGAACTCTCAACCCTAGTGTCACTCTAAGGGAGTATTCATTTAATCAAACATTCAAGATTGGAACTTAATTAAAGCATCAATTAATGGAAGCATAATAAAAGGTTTAATGAAATAAATACATCCTAGGGTTCACAAATCCAAGTGGCCACTAAGGGGTTTAGCTCTCCATGGAGCTAGTTACAATCAACAATGAAATCAAATATAAAAGCAAGTAATCTATAGAAACCCCTCTCGATAGTTGTGGCGATGGTCTTGTGGAGAAGCCTCAACTCTTCCAAAGGTCCCTTTGTTCGACCTAGTATACACCTTGCCAGATCGATGCCAATGAAAGATCTCCCACTAACCTTCTTCTAAATAGAGCACGATGTCGAGTCATAAAACCTCTCCAAATCCCTTTCCAATACCTCTATAAACAGCTTCATTGGTGAAGATCTTGCTATCAATGCACAAGCCGGGATACTCGAATGTGACTGCCTTTGTGCCTATCCAAATCATTGTGCTAACTTGAATACAAGGAGGTTGGCACACATTCTTGCATCTTGAACCTGACTTATGACTTCGCATTTGAACCTTCTCAAGTTTTCCTCCAAATATTGCGTTCACGACCTACATTTTCTTCTTTCTTTAACATTCGGCTTCACAACCCTATACGCATGAAAGTAACATAAATGCACACATATTAGCGCTAAAACCTGATAAAGTAATGCTCATCATAAGTAAAGAATACTTCACATTCTTATTACACAAGCACTTATCAAACTCCCGCACAATTAAGCTTTTGCTTGTACTCAAGCAAACATTAAAACATTGAAGTATATACAAAAGAAATATTGGAAGTGCTTTGCCTTAGGTTCACAAAACCATGCAAAGAGAGCATTTATTAGTAAGGGAAATTCAACACTAAATACGAAAAAAATCAATGCCTAGCTAAAAAGATGAATAAAAAAAGGATAACAAACCCGAAGTCGTGTAAGTGTATTTAAACTCACTCAGGTGAACCCAAGGTATACTCCTCAAACTTCTAAGTATAAGGGACATATTTATCTACAAAAAAGTAACAAAAATTAAAAAGAAGGTCGTACTTCACACATCCTCTAAGGTAGTCCTTTCCAAAGCGGCCGTTAAGATGGCTTTCACACTTTCTAGGTGGTAGCTCTTTCTACCGGAGTGGTAGCTTTCACTCATCCTATGAGATAGCTCTTTCTCTCATTAGGGCATAACTAGTATCTGACTTATGAGAGAAGCTTTATACTTTATAGGTGGTAGCTCTTTCCACCCAGCAAGCAAAACTAAAAAAAATAAAACTATTTAGTTCTTTCTTTTCCTTTTTCCATTTTTTTTGAAATAGTTAACAAAAGAAACAACTTTAACTAGTTCCTTTAACATCAAACTTGAGTTTCAAAAAGAGTTTAAATAGTGAGTAATGCAACAAGTGTCAACAGGGAAAACATTCCTAGAAATTCAAGCAAGAATTAGAGCATTAGAACATTCAATGTTAAAAATTCTCCTAAACTCAAGAATACAATCATTGCAACTAAGGTGAACCTCCATTGGCTATTTGAGCATGTATATCAATCAAAAACTAATATAAAGCAGACATGCATTATGAAATTCCCACCTCCCCTCCCCCCACACACACTTAAGTTGTACATTTTGGCAATGTACATATGCAAGCTCACTTATAATATATAAAACAAGAATATATGTGGGAGAACCAATAAAAACAATACTTCCTTGACTCCTAGTGTTGCATTTTATGGAGCTAAATCCTTGGGAGTGTTATTCCAACGGGTTGTGAAATATACACGGCCAAGTGCCGAAGCACGTTGGCCATGTCCATGACTAGATCTCAGTTACCATACTAACAAGACCATCTGCACGCATACACAATGGGATTTAGTGAAGCTCAACAAAATAAAATAGCGTGAGTATATAAAAGATGAAGCAATGAATACAACTTGAAACATCAAAACAAAACTAAACTCAGAAGGAAAGTCCTTTCTGAGAATAATAAATACATCTTCCCTCTAGACCTAGCCGCTGTTGAAGCTCCATCTACAAATGGATAAGACTTTTGTCTTAATGTATATGAATCTTAGAATAATAAATACAATAAATAATGATGAATTGAAAAAAGAGAAAATCCTTTAGCTAGATAAGGGGCGGATGTAGCCAAGTGGATCAAGGCAGTGGATACATGACAAGATCCCCTTGCGTATATCGCGCAAGTGCACGAGTTTGTCGAAGTAATAATCCCGGATGAGCGGATATCGAATCCACAAGGAGTAGGGAATAAAAACACTTAATCTGCTTCTTAGCTATGTGAAAGATCAGTAGTGATAAGTGTGACAATGATTCAATTCTCAAAAGTAAAAACAACAAGTAAGAGAGCACGAGTAAAGGAGGAGATAAGGCAATCGATAAAGATGGGGTACTCGGATAATGCTCCGCCTAGGACAATTGTTTCAAGTGCAAGAACCCTCTATTATGCTTCCTAATCAATGCAATGGTGAGTCATGGAAATCCTTAAATACATAGTCCCAAATCTAAGGTCAACTATACCTAACTTTATACATGTCCCGGAGGAAAGATTAGATAACCTCTCAACCTCGCACTCAAATAGAGTTGCAATGAGCTCTAGGGATTCCAAGTGATAAATCTCTTCCTAATTATAGATCTAACCCTTTGGCATAGGTGAAAGGTCCCTAACCACAATTAAGCCCTAGATACTAAGATCACCTCAACACTTTACTCCGTTGCACGTGCAACTAAGCCCAGTGGAGGGTCATCCCTTAGACCATTCACTCTATTATGGCAGCAAAGAACTCGAGGAATGGAGGTAGAATCTATCACATCACAGTGGAAAGGGGACGCTCCTGTACTCTCGACTCACCCTCTCAACCCTCTCCAACCTAGCTTTGTCTAACACTCGTGGTGTGTCACTCACTCACGAGGTTACCAACAAGAACTCTCAACCCTAGTGTTACTCTAGGGGAAATGTTCATACAATTAAGTATTCAAGGTTGGAACTCACAACAAACATCAATTAATTGAAAGCATAATAAAGAGATTCAATGAAACAATTATATCCTAGGGTTCACAAATACCCAAGTACCCACTAGGGGTTTAGCTCTCCATGGAGCTAAGTACAATCAAACAAATAGAATGTAAAAGCAATGAATCCATAGAGAAACCCCTCGATAGTTGTGTCGATGGTTTTGTGGAAAGTCCTCTACTCGTCATCCAAGGATTCCCTTGTCCGGTATAGGATACGCTTTGGCGGAAGCTCCCCTACCAACCTTCTTCCAAAGGAATGACGATGTCAGAGTCAAAGAACCTCTCCAAAACCCTAGCCAATACCTCTCCAAACCCTAGCCGAAACACTCTCTCAAGTTGGGGAAAAGATGGAGAAAAGAATGCTGAAATTGGCTTTAAATAGGGCTGCAATCGGGCATCCACACGGTCCTGTGGATTTTTCACACACCCCTGTGGAATTTCCACACGGGCGTGGGTAATTTCCACATGCCTGTGTGGATTCTCTGGAATTGTGATTTTCGGCCGGCTGTGAAAAGTGGTTCGCTACAGTTATTTGCTATAGTGATTTGCTACAGTAGCCTGCTACAGTGCTCTGCCAAAAAATACTTCCGAATCTACTTTTCATCGAGCTAACATAAATGGGCACACGTTTATGCCATGGATCACTTTACTTCTTCAATGACGGATAAGTTGATGGAGATCTTGTTCTATGTGCATAAGTCGGAATGCTTGAGTGTGACTGCCCTTGTACCCTTCCAAATGGTTGTACAAACTCAAATACGGGGAGGTTGGCACACACTCTATCATCTCGCACCCGACTTATATCTTCGCATTTGAACTTTAGCAAGATTTCATCCAAAATCGGTGCATTGTGATCCACATTGGCTTCTTTCCTTCATAATTGGTTTCACAACCCTACCTGCATAAATGTAACATAAAAACACACATATTACTGTAAAACTCGAGAAAAGTAATGTTCAACATAAGGAAAGAACACTTCGCATTCATATCGCACAAGCACTTATCAATACACGTCGAAATGAAATGCAAAAGTAAAGAAATGAAAAGCAGAATCAAGTGTCGTGGTCGTCAGGTCCCTGCTTTGCTGCTGATGGTGGTGCTAGACCAAAGGGTGCCGATGGAGGTGGTGAGGGTGTTGCTGGAGGGGCTGGAGGTCTGCCAATCAATAGCTGTTGTAACACGTCAAAACTGGCCACCATCTCGGTATATTATGCTGACTGTATCACCTAAATCTTGATGATCTCAGACTACAATACACTCACAGTGCTCTCGAGCCTCTCAATAGGATCATAGGCTCTGGTAAGGGTAATCGTGCACCCTGAGGTCTAGCTCGCCATCAGTGCGGAATTCTCTGCTGCATCCCCTCTACCCTCGGCGCTCTCAGTGGTGGATGTGGCCAAAATGTAAACTCCAGGCCCATATCTATGTACTAATCCCATCATCCTAAGAGTATCAAGTCCAAGTGGAGAAGGAATAACTGTCTTTTAGGCATCCTGAATAGCATCCACGAGGACCATCCCCCGAATAAGTCTAGTGATGCAGGGACCAGCAAATAATACTTCTGCTTTACGATTTTGGCCCTGGTATCGTAGGTGGTCTGCCACAACGTGCCTCAGGTGAATCGGCAAGGTCCAGACTATGGAATACAAATAAAGTAACCTCTGCCGGCTCAAAACTGTTATATGGTTGTCTTGGTCATCCACAGATCTGCTAAGGACGGCAAATAAATACCTATAGCTCAACCAGCACAAATATGTGGCCTTGGACACTCCCGATTCATACTGCCCCTATCTGCTCAAGGCTTGGTAAGCTTGCGGTGGGGTCAAGGTGCCAAGGTAATCTGTTGGCAACTGTCCATACTTCTTAGTATCTGTGTATGTCTCGTCATACAAGCCCATACGAATTGAAAACTCAGTGGCACTTATGTTAAAATGACGTCCGAATGCTCTGAAACATATGGCATCCACAGTGTCAAATCTCCTATATAACTGATCAAATTCAAAAGACTCCAACACCTCTAGCGTCAATGCACGGAAAGTTGGCTCTCGGATAGTCAATAATCTTCTCCAGCTTCCTACTGGTAGCATTTTATCAATCTCATCAGATAGCTTGTCACTCCGCCGAATCTCTCTCAGCACACTCAAAACCACAAAGCGAGACTAACCAAAACTTAGTGATGATAATCTCTCAAAGCGAGCCTAATGCTCGGGATTCTA
Organism: Dioscorea cayenensis subsp. rotundata; assembly: GCF_009730915.1. Lineage (NCBI taxonomy): Eukaryota > Viridiplantae > Streptophyta > Magnoliopsida > Dioscoreales > Dioscoreaceae > Dioscorea > Dioscorea cayenensis. Next base: position 356,240 of record NC_052491.1, on the reverse strand, counting down.
GAATTCCATGTGTACTGGTTCGGGTGGGGTCTCTTTGGGATGCTTAACTTCATGCTTGTTCAAATGAGGTGCCATACCTGTAAGAATTGACGAGAAAACGATCAACGAAGCTCTAGAAATAATATTGCACAATTCCACATGAGCCTGTGGAAATTCTCCATAACCGTGTGTATCTGTGTGGCGTGAAAATTACACGGCTGCAAGTCAATACTCCCAAAACACACCTTAAAATTGCGTCTAAGCTCTTTCCAAGCATGTATAAACCATTATAGAGTGAAAATTACCACAACTCAACACTTTTAATCCAATAAAAACAAGCATTTGAGAATAATAGAGAGAGTAAAAGGTTTACCGATGAAATGGGTATGAAAACTTCGAATTCAACATGTAAATTGTCTGCAAATCCCTCTAAAACAGCGGTACAAGGTTGAGAAAATGATCAAGAATGGTTTTTGAGTGTATAGAAGGGTAATGGATGAAAACTTCAACGAGATTTTTAAAGGAAAATCGCGTCTCTTGGAATTCTACACATCCAAATGGGCGTGCAAACATTACCCACGCCCGTGTGCCTCCACTAGAGATAGCCACAGGGGCAAACACACGCCCCTGCGCACTCTTGGGAAAACACAATATCTCTAAATGCAACCGCACAAGCATGCGGAAATTACCCACGCCCGTGCGCCCGACCCATAGGAGTGGCCGCACGGCCCTATGGCTCCTCTGTCCAACCAAGAAAATTCTCAAACTGTTTCGCACGCCCGTGTGGACATTCCGCACCGGCATTGATCATTACTTGGCAGTTCAAAGTGGCAGATGCATGTCCCTGTGGAGAGCTCTTCTGCAGAGATCCACACGGGCATGCGGGAAATACTCACGCCCGTGCGTTTGTCATAAGTTCACCGACAGGGGCGAGTCTATACCCCTGTGTGCTCTCGGGAAAAATTGCTAACACTCTATAGAAAAACACACATCCGTGCGAAAAAAACCCACGGGCATGCGGGTCTCACAAAGTTATTCACAGGGCATATCCATGCCCCTGTACCTTCTCTGGACAAGCTCACAGTGCAAATCCACGAGCATGTGCAAATTCCACACGTCCGTGCGTTTTAGAAAATTCTGGAACATGTAAACACACTCAGAGCCTGTTCTATTATGGAAACTCTACCAGTAAAAACATGAGAAAGTAGCTCACACAACCAAAAACTTCGCCAAATCCACATAAAAGAGCGATGACATCAAAAATCCACAAGAAAACACACAGTAATGTGTCAAAACATATACACACCAACACTGAACACTTTATTCATGCAAACACTAAAGTAGCAACTAAGAAAACAGTAAACACTTAGGTTTCCTCCCAAGAAGTGCTTGTTTAACGTCACTAAGCTTAACATACCTTGTCTTACCTCACGGGGGTTCATAGATGAAGGTTGTCCTCTTACCCATAACTTGAAAGCATGATGAGAAAAGTCTCTTGAAGGTAGACGGGGAGTTATTGGGCTTGGTACCACTTAACAAGTGTTCATCCAACTTGTTCAGTTCACGCATATCCCCAACAGCCTTAGGCCATTTCTTGTGGAGTCTCCTCACCCTCTTCATCTTCCGGAGCACCTTCTTCATTATTCCTGGAGTAGATGGTATGTGTTCCTCCAGACCAAGCATCATTTCTTCTTCATTGTCCATCTCTTGGTCAAACAAACCCTTGTACAGGTCCGGATTGAACATTTTCTTCATGTATTCATCAACAATTTCATCAGTAGTGTTAAGAAAGTAAAGAGTATCATCAAAGTTAAGAGAATGTTGCATGGCTTCAGCGAGGCAGTATGTGAGTTATCATCTCCAACCCTCAGTGTCAACTTCCCGCTGTCATGTCGATCAATGCCTTGGAAGTGCGCAAGAATGGCCTCCCAAGTATCAATGGACCATCCGCATCCCCATCGACGTCCAACACCACAAAATCTATAGGAAATATATATTTATCAACTTTGACAAGCACATCTTCAATGATCCCCCTCGGATGTCTCAATGTTCGGTTGGCCAATTGCAATATCATCAGAGCAAGCCTAGGCTCTCCCAATCCTAGCTTCTGAAAGAAGGAATATAGCATGACGTTGATACTGGCCCCTGAGTCCGCCAAATGCCATTTCCTCACCCAAGTTGCCAATGTTGCACGGAATGATGAAGCTTCCTAGGTCTTTCTTCTTGTTCGGCATATTCTTTTGCAAGACCGCTGAGCAAGATGCATATAGAATCATGGAGGCACTCTCCTCCAATTTACTCTTGTTGGTTAATAGGTCCTTCAAGAATTTTGCATATTTAGGCATTTGGGATAATGCCTCAATAAAGGGAATATTGATGTGGAGTTGCTTAAACAAACTCAAGAACTTCTTATACTGTTGATCCTCTTGGTCATTCTTCAATCTAGAGGGATAAGGGATTCTTGGCTTGAAAGATGGGGCCACCACCTCCTTCTCTTTGGTTGCTCCCTCCTCAATCTCTTTGACCTTGGTTGCATCTACATTGGGCTTCTCACTCAGAAGCCTACCCTCAACCTCACGACCACTTCTCATAGTGACCATCTTCACATGCTCTCTAGGATTGGTCTCTGTATTACTTGGCAAGCTTCCTTGTGGTCTCTCCGATAGAGACTTTGCAATTTACCCCACTTGATTCTCAAGATTGTTCAAGGAATCAGTGTGGTTGCGAAATGTAGCCTCCATTGATTGAAACCTTGAATCTGATGATTGGACAAATCTAGTCAACGCTTTCTCTAAATCAGTCATTTGCGTCTCCAAGCCTGAAACACAGTTCCCCATGTTTGTGGCTTGTTGTTGTTGGAATTCTGGTGGTGCCATGGCCTTTTATGGTCCTTGGTTGCTCCACAAAAAATTGGGATGATTCTTCCAACCTAGATTGCAGGTGTTGCTATATGGATTTCCTTGGTTTCTCATTGCATTACCTACAAAGTTAACTTTCTCCACCAAAGATGCATCACCAATAGAGATTAGGCAATCAGATGGAGCATGTCTTCCACCGCACCCAGTGCAAGTAGTCACAGCCACCACCCTATTAGAAGTTAGAAAATCTAACTTCTTACTCAATGATTCCACTTGGGTCGCCAAAGAGATTACCGCAACTATTCCATGATGCCCGGCCACCTTTTTGCTTTCCTCACATTTCATTGATAACTATTCATGGCCATGTCTTCCACTAACTGTTGAGCTTCTTCTTAGGTTTTACTCCGCATTGTACCTCCTACGGCGGTATCTAGCAATTGCCTTATACTCGGATTCAACCCATTGTAGAAGGTTTGGATAATCATCCATTCGGAAAGTCCGTGTTGTGAGCACCTCCGCAAAAGATCCTTGAAGTGCTCCCATGTCTCAAATAATGATTCCATCTTAATCTATACAAACGACAATATCTCATTGAGAAGTTTGGCCGATTTCCCAGGAGGAAAGTACCTAGCAAGAAAAGCTTCGACCATCTCATTCCAAGTCATGATGGAGGCTTTGGGCAAGGAATGAAGCCACTGCTTGGCTCTTCCCTTGAGAGAGAATTGGAAAGCACTCAATCTAATAGCATCATCCGATATACCATTAATCTTCAGCATATCACAAACTTCCAAGAAGTTCTCAATGTGGTTGTTTGGGTCCTCATTGGCCAAACCGTTGAACTGCACTGATTGCTAAATCATTTGGATGAATGACGGTTTCAGCTCAAAGTTTGGAGCAGTGATCGGGGGTCGCACAATACTCGATTATGAACAATACACGGGCCTGTGGAAATTCCACATGGGCATGGATAATGTCCACAAGCACATGTGGATTCTCTGAACTTCATTTTTTTAGCCGGTTGTGAGCAGAACCTGCTACAGTAATGGTCTGAAACACTCCCAAATCCATGTTTTCATTAAGGTAACATAAATGGGCACACGTTTACGTTGTAGATCGCCTTGCTTCTTCAATAAACGGCTTCAGTGGTGAAGATCTTGCTATCAATGCACAAGCTGAGAGACTCGAATGTGACTGTCTTTGTGGCCATCCATATCATTGTGCTAACTTGAATACAAGGAGGTTGGCACACATTCTTGCATCTTGAACCAGACTTATGACTTCGCGTTTGAACCTACTCAAGATTTCCTCCAAATTGTGCATTCATGACCTACATTAGCTTCTTTCTTTAACATTTGGCTTCAAAACCCTTTATGCATGAAAGTAAATAAATGCACACATATTAGCGTTAAAACCTAATAAAAGTAATGCTCATCATAAGGAAATAATACTTTGGATTCTTATGACACAAGCACTTATCAAGCTCCAGGTTATGACTCGAGGAAACCCTTCGACATTGGTTGAAGGAAATCCGGACATTAAACGAAGAATTCATAGAAGGAGGAAATAACCTATGCAAGAATAGTCTAATCAAGCTGAGATAGAATGGCAGAGCAGAATGAACAGAAGATGACGCTCTCAGATTTTGCCAGACCAGTAGTTCTTGGCACACAATCTAGCATTGTGCGTCTACCGATTACAACTTTGAATTTTGAGTACAAGCCAGCATTCATCCAAATGTTACAGCAGTCGGCATAGTTTTATGGTTTGGTTGATGAGGATCCAAACAATCACATAGAGAACTTCTTGGAATTGTGCGACATGTTTAAGATCAATGGTGTTACGGATAATGCTATCAAGTTGAGAGCCTTACCATTTTCCTTAAAACGGATAGCGAAGCAATGGCTACATTCATTACCTACATCATCGATCACTACATGGGAGGAGATTGTAGAAGCCTTTCTTGCCCGATATTTCCCTCCAGGAAATCTGCAAAGCTTAGGAATGAAATATCCTCTTTAGTGTAAAGAAAATTAGAGTCTCTATTTGAGACATGGGATAGGTCCATGGAGCTCCTGCAGAAATGTCCTTAACATGGGTTCCCCGAATGGATAATCATTTAGACTTTCTATAATGGGTTGAACCCGTCCACAAGACAGTTACTTGATATTGCAGCAGGGGTACCTTAGGGAGCAAGACCCCAGAAGAAGCTAGCTTTCTCATTAAAGAAATGTCTATGGCCAGTTATTAGTGGAATACAAGAGACAGGAAGAAAGTAGGCGGACTTCATAAGATTGATGCAGTTACTTCAGTGGTAGCCTAAGTTGAGTCTCTGAGCAAGAAGTTAGACAGTCTAACTTCTAATAGAGTGGCGACTGTGACTAGTTACACAGGGTGTGGGGGAGGAAATGGTCCATCTGTTTGCCCAATTTCTATTGGTGGTACATCCTAGATAGAACAAGTGGATTTTATGGGTAATGCAATGAGAAACTAAGGCAATCTATATAGCAACATCTACAATTCGGGTTGGAGGAGCCACGTGAATCTTTCATGGAGTAATCAAGGGCTACAAAAATCCATGGCACCAACCGGTTTCCAACAACAACAACAAGAAGTCCCCAACATGGAAAACTGAGTTTTAGGGTTGGAAAATCTTATGACCAATCTAGAGAAGGCTTTAACCAAGTTCATCCAATCATCGGATACAAGATTTCAATCGGTTGAAGCCACACTTCACAACCACATAGCATCATTGCACGACATGGAGAATCAAGTGGGGCAAATTACAAAGTCTCTATGGGAGAGACCTCAAGGGAGTTTACCTAGCAACGCCGAAATCAATCCAAGAGAACATATGAAGGCGATCACTTTGAAAAGTGGTCATGATGTTGAAAGCATAACTCCTAGTGAGAAGACCAATATAGAAGCACCTGAGGTCATAGAGGTTGAGGAGAGAACTAAAGGAAATGAGGTAGCACCCCCACCTTAAAAGCCAATAATCACTTATCCTTCAAGATTCAAGAATGACCAAAATGATGAATAGTACAAGAAGTTTCTGGGTCTATTCAAGCAATTGCACATCAACATCCTATTTGTGGAGGCGTTCTCTCAAATGCCTCGGTATGCAAAGTTTCTCAAGGACCTCTTAACCAACAAGAGGAAGTTGGAGGTGAGTGTATCTATGATCTTAGATTCTACTTGTTCGGCGATGTTGCAAAAGAATATTCCAAACATGAAGAAAGACACTAGAAGCTTCATCATTCCGTGCAACATTGGTAACATGGGTGAAGAAAAGGCATTGGCGGATTCAGGGGCTAGTATCAACGTCATGCCTTATACATTCTTCCTAAAACTAGGCTTGGGAGAGCCTAAGCCCACTCGGATGACATTATAATTGGCGGACCGAACGGTGAGACATCCGAGGGGCATAATCGAAGACGTACTTGTGAAGGTTGACAAATATATATTTCCTATGGATTTTGTAGTATTGGATATTGATGAGGATGTCAATGTTACACTGATACTTTGGAGTCCGTTCTTGCGTACCTCTGACATGACCAAATATGCGTGTAAACCATAAGTGCACGGGTGTCGAAGTAATAAATCCCAGGTGGGTGGGTATCGTATCCATAGGGAATAGTGAATAGAAACACAATGATTACTACCTAACTATGATGAGAATACATTGATGGTATGATGAATGAGAGTGATATAAAAAGAGATAAAAGAAATAAGAGAGAGAAGCATAATAATTGAGAGGGAAAAGGCAATCGATGTAAATGGGGTACTCGGATATTGTTCCGCCAAGGAATATTGCTTCAAGTGCAAAACCAACTATTATGCTTGATAACTAATGCATTAATGAGTCTTGGAGAACCTAAGATACATGGTCCCAAATCTAGGGTAAACCATGCCTAACTCTATACATGTCTGACAAAATCCCCTTGCGTATATCCCGCAAGTGAACGGGTTTGTCAAAGTAATAATCCCGGGTGAGCGGGTATCGAATCCATAGGGAGTAGGGAGTAAAGACACTTAATTCGATTCTTAGTTATGTGGAATATGAACAATGATAAGTGTGATAATGATTCAATTCTCAACAATTAAAAGCAACAAGTAAGAGAGCAAAAGTAAGGAGGAGGTAAGGCAATCGATAAAGATGGGGTACTCGGATGATGTTTCACCTAGGATAATCGCTTCAAGTGCAAGAACTCTCTATTATGCTTCCTAATAAATGCAATGGTGAATCATGGAAATCCTTACATACATAGTCGCAAATCTAAGGTCAACTATGCCTAACTCTATTCATGTCCCGGAGGAGAGATTAAATAACCTCTCAACCTCGCACTAGAATAAAGTTGCAATGAGCTCTAGGGATTCCAGGTGATATATCTATTCCTAATTATAGACCTAACCCTTTGGTCCAGGCGGAAGGTCCCTAACTACAATTAAGCCCTAGATACTAAGATCCCCTGAACGCTTCACTCCGTTGCACGCGCAACTAAGCCCCAGCAGAAATTCATCCCTTAGACCGTTCACTCTATTATGGCCTCAAAGAACTCGAGGAATGGAGGTAGAATCTATCATGTCGAAGGGGAAAGGGGACGCTCTTGTACCTCTCGACTCACCCTCTCAACCCTCTCCAACCTAGCTTTGTCTAATGCTCGTGGTGTGTCACTCACTCACAAGGTTACCAACAAGAACTCTCAACCATAGTGTCACTCTAGGGAAAATGTTCATACAATCAAGCATTCAAAGTTGGAACTCACAATAAACATCAATTTATTGAAAGCATAATAAAGAAGTTCAATGAAACGAATACATCATAGGGTTCACAATCACCCAAGTACCCACTAGGGGTTTAGCTCTCCATGGTACTAAGTACAATCAAAGAAATCGAATGTAAAAGCAATGAATCCATAAAGAAACCCCCTCGATGGTTATGTCGATGGTCTTGTGGAGAATCCTCTACTCGTCACAAGTGATCCTTTGTCCGGCCTAGAATACACCTCGCCGGATCGGTGCCGACGAAAGCTCTCCCAATAACCTTCTTCCAAACGACGCGCGATGTCGGAGCCATAGAACCTCTCCAAAAACCTAGCCAATACCCCTCAAAACCCTAGCCGAAGCCCTCTCTCAAGTTGGGGATAAGATGGAGAAAAGAATAACAAAATCGGGGCTGAATCGGCTTTAAATAAGGCTGGAATCGGGCGACTCCACGGGCGTGGACGGTACACGCGCCCGTGAGGAATTTCCACACGGCCGTGGATAATTTCCACACGCCCGTGTGGATTCTCTATTTCTCTGATTTCTCGGCCGGTTGTGAACAGTGCTGCTACAGTATATGCTTCATTGTTGCTGCAGTGCTCTGCTACAGTCTTTGACCTAAATAACTTCCCAATTCCATATTTTCATCGGGGTAATGCAAACGGGCACACATTTACATCGTGAATCACTTGCTTCTTTAATGATATACATGTTGGTGGAGCTCTCGTTCTTATGTGCATAAATCGGAATGCTCATTCTTATGTGCACACTCTAGCATCTCACACCTGACTTATGTCTTCGCGTTTGAACCTTAGCAAGATTTCCTCCAAAATAGGTGCATTATGATCCACATTGGCCTATTTCCTTCATACTCGGCCTCACAACCCTACCTGCATAAAAGTAACATAAAAATACAGATATTAGTGTAAAAACTTGAGAAAAGTAATGCTCAACATAAGGAATGAACGCTTCGCATTCATATCGCACAAGCACTTATCAATGTCCCGGAGAAGAAATTGAGCAATCTCTCAACCTCACACTCGCATAGAATCGCAATGAGTTCTAGGTATTCCAAATGATAAACCCTATTCCTATGTGTAGACCTAACCCTTTGGTCGAGGTGGAAGGTCCCTAGTCACAATTAAGCCTTAGGTGCTAAAATCACTTAAACACTTCACTCCGTTGGCTCTGCAACTAAGGCCCAGTGAAAGGTCATCCCTTAGCCCATTGACTCTACTATAACTATAAAGAACTTGAGCAAATGGAGGTAGGATGAATCAAATCGAAGGGGAAAGGGGATGCTCCTCTACTTCTCGACTCACTCTCTCAACCCTCTCCAATCTAGCTTTGTCTAACCCTCATGGCATGTCACCCATCCACAAAGGTTACCAATATGGACTCTTAACCCAAGTGTCACTCAAAGGGAGAAATCATTCAACACGCATTCAAGATTGGAACTCAATTAAAACATCAATTAAGGAAAGCATAATAAAAGATTTCAAGAAACAATAGCATCCTAGGGTTCACAAATCCAAGTACCCTCTAGCGGGTTTAGCTCTCCATGGAGCTAGTTACAATCAACAATGAAATTGAATGTAAAAATAACTAATCCATAGTAAAACACCCTCGGTGTTCATGTCGATGGTCTTGTTGAGTGGCCTTGTCCTCTCCAAAGGTCACCTTATCAAGCCTAGGGCACACCTCGCTGAATCGGTGTCGATGAAAGCTCCCCAATAACTTTCTTCCAAGTGGAGCACGCTGTTGAAGCCAGAGAACCACTCCAAAGCCTTGCTAAAACCCCTCTAAACCCTAGCTGCCACCCTCTCTCAAGTTGGTAAAAAGATGGAGAAAAGAATGCTGAAATCAGGGCTGAAATCGGCCTTAAATAGGGCTGGAATCGGGCATCCACACAGGCCTGTGGATGTTCCACACACCCCATAGAATTTCCACACGCCTGTTTGGAATTTCCACATGCCCGTGTGGACTCTCTGGAATTCTGATTTTTGGCAAACTATGCACAGTAAATGCTACAACAAATTGCTTCAGTGATTTGCTACAGTAACTAGCTGCGGTGCCACCCGCTAAAAAACACTCCCCAATCCACTTTTCATCGAGGCAACATAAATAGGCACACGTTTATGCCATAGATTGTGTCACTTCTTCAATAAATGGGCTCATTGGCGAAGATCTTGCTATCATTGCACAAGTTGAGATACGCAAATATGACTGCCTTTGTCCCCCTCCAACTCATTGTAATGGCTTGAATATATGGAGGTTGGCACACATTTACGTATCTTAGAGCCCTACTTGTGCCTTCGCGTTTGTTGCTTCTAAGATTCCACTAAATAGTGTGTTTATGATCTACTTTTGGCTTCTTTTATTAATACTTAGGTTCACAACGATACATGTGCAAAAGAACACAAATATACATAAATCAACGCTTAAACCTGCTAAAAGTAATTCTCATCATAAGGAAAGAACACTTCACATTTTATCACACAAGCACTTACCAACTTCCAAGGCTCTTATCAACATGGACAGTGAAGAGTTAACTTTATGAGTTGGGGATGACAAGCTTACATACCGTCTCGCTGAAGCTATGAGACATTCTCTAGACTTTGATGATACTCTTTATTTTCTTGACACAACTGATGACCTGATAGATGAATATGTGCAGGAAATGATGAATCTGGACCCATATGAAGGGGTGCTAGATCAAGGAGCGGAGAATGAAGATGTCTTGATGCTTTGTCTAGAAGAGAAGATGCAACCTACCCCGGAGATGATGAAGAGTGTGCTTAAAAAATGAAGCATTCAAGGAGATGTCACAAGAAACGCCGCAAGGCTAATGGGGATATGAAAGAATAGAGTAAGGATGACGAACACTTGTGCGGTAACAACCTCGAAAACTCCTCCTCTACCTTCAAAAGATTATATTCATCATGCTTTCAGGTTGTGGGTAAGAGGAAAACCTTCATCTAAGTGACATTAAACAAGCGCTTCTTGGTAGGAAACCTAGCCCACGCCGGCGCGTGGAAAATCCACATGTGCGCGTGGGGGCACATGACAGACACGGTCTAAGGCCTATAAATAGACGTTTTGCCCTATTCTTTCTCATCTTTTATGCGGTTCTTGAGGGGTGAGATGGCTATGGTTTAGAGAGAAGGTCTTTGCGACTTGGGGGGTGCTTTATCACCAACTTTAATCGATTCCTCCTCCTTCATAGCATCAAGGAAGCCACTGGTGAACCTAGCTTCGGAGAGGGTCCTTCAAGACGTTGAAGCTCTCCATCAAGGCCATCAGTTCATATATAAGGGGGTTTATATCTATGGTTTTAATGTACTTTCATTCATTGATGGTGTGTTTTGTATGTTGCTCCATGGAGAACTAAAACCCTAGAGGGTATTTGGGCTTGTGAACCCTAGGATTCTCATCTTGTGTGGATTTGCTTTGTGTTTCTATTTAATTTAAGTTTGATTAAGTTTCATTCTTGATTGTTTAATGCTTGCTTGCCTTAATTATTTTGTAGTTATTTTGTTTGCATGATTTGTTACTTTGGTGAGAGAAAGATCTCCATTAGGGTTAGAACCTCAAGATTGAAGAGGGTTGAGAGGGTGAGTCATGAGATAGTGAAGTATCCCCTTTCCCCTCTGATTGGTGTATTCTATCTCCATTCCCTAGACTCTATGCAACCATATTTGGTGGGAGGCATGAGATTGTTCGATTTCTCCGCCAGGACCTTGTAGGGGGTTAGGATCCTTCACCGGGAATTAGGGTTGGATCAATATTTAGGAATCAGTTACACCTTTCAAAATCCCTAGAGTGCTTTGCGGTCATATGTGGTGTGAGGTGTTGAGATTGAGCGATTACTCCATCGTGACCTCGTGGGGGGCTAGTATCGGTGATCTGGAGACATATCCGATTATATTTGGATTTCCATGACTTAACTTAATCATCATTGAAACACTTTGCATATCTGGTACCTAATACCAGAATCCTAGGATGATCATTTTCCGAATGCCCTAATTTTACTGATTGAGATCTTCCTTTATTTTACCCTTGCATATTCATCTCCGGTATTCAATTCTTTGCACATTAGATCATCACACTATCCCATTATCATTAGGCTAGAGAACAGAGGAGAAGTTACTACTAATAGCCCTGTTCCCTATGAATTTGACTACCCGATTCACCGAGTAATTATTACTTCGACACTCATGCACTTGCGGTTTACATGCATATTCAGACTTGTGTGCAGTCACACGAGCCTGGATAATTTCCACATACTTGTGTGAATGTACAAAATTTAAAAGGCCCTGATTTTATTTTATAAATCTTTTGCGCCTTCTTATTTTTACACTTCTCCACACCAAAAGAATCCCTCCTGACTTCACACCATTTTTTTAGAGAGACTTCACTCTAGTTTTCTGGCAAATTTCAACGTTTTCATCTTCATCATGTTGGTAAACCCTCATTCTCTCTTTTCTTGCCATACTTGATTTTATTCGATTAAACTAGTGAATGTGCTTCGTTTCTATGCTAAAGTGGTTATTGCATGTTTAAAATGAATGTAGAAATGAATTTGATGTATTTTCATGGATTTTTGCATAGTGGCCATGCGGCTTTCATGCCCCTTGGATCCACACGGGGATGTGGAATTTCCAGACGGCCGTGTGGATTTCTGTAGTGTTGTTCTATGAGTTTAACTGATCCGTTTTTGTTTCAAAACTTGCAGATATGGCTTCTAGAGCAAAGAAAGTGGCCGAAAAACATCCTCGTGAGCTGTCCCCAGAGCTAGAGATTATAGAGTTCGCTATTCTAGATCACCAGGCTCCGTTTGAGTGATTATTGAAGCTCAAGTTCTGTCAGACACGATTCTCTGACTTGAGCTCACTCAGGGAGGTATAGTTGGCTGATGACATGGCCGATAAGGTTGAGCAGTTTCTTATTGTAGGTAGTTGGCGCAAATTGCTATCTATTCATGAGCCTGCCATTCATTTGCTAACGTTGGAGGTTTTAGCATCATTTGAGTTTGATCGATCATATTCTCAATTTGACTGTAGTGACACCATACAGTTTTGAGCATTTGGACACCATTACAATATGAATGTCACGCAATTTTTGGTCAAGCTTGGGTTATACGATGAGGACTTTACTGCCATAGAGGAGTATGATCGTTTACCCACTGACTACCCCGTAGCTTGACACCGCGGTGAGCATACAGAGCGTTGTGCGAATAGGGACAGTGTGAGCCCAGGGTACTAAAAGCTACTTGTTTATCTCGATCGAGTTAGAGATATATTCATGCCATCCTGAGCATATCAGTGAATGGCCGTGGCGATAGTACCAGAGTTTTGAGCAGACATGAGCTTCTATACTTATACTCCATGGTACAGAGCGAGTCGTTGCATCTAGGACACATTATGGGCGAGTATTTGGGACATCAGAGGCAGTATGCAAGAGTGGGGGTGATCTTCTCAGGCCCATATATCACTAGACTTATCATGGGGATGGGTCTTCTGGATGCTATCAAGGGGTTAAGAAGACGATAGTTACAGCACCCCTCAGCCTAGAGACCATGCGTATGATGGACATGATCAGAAGATATAGAGATGGGGAGTATGTGCTAAATATGCCACCACCAAAGCCAGTTGAGGTCAAGGGAGTTGCAGCAGAGCGGTCTCATCCTTTTTTCGAGCCACAGGAGGAGCATATGGAGGCCGAGGGATAACTTGCAGCCTAGGAGCCACCTTTAGTTCGGATCTTCTCACTAACTCGAGCCCATGATCATTTTGAGATGCCGAGAGTGTGGTAGGGGTCCTCTAGTCTGATTTAGCTGAGGTTAGCGCGCTACCAACAGTGAACCACACAGAAGTAACGGCACGCCTTGACATCATACAGCTGATTCTTAAGCGAGACACGACATCACCCTTTGTGATGAGACCAAGAACCCCTCAGGTATCTCCAGCACCACCATCACCAGTAGCAGTACCGATAGATCCACTAGCATAACCAGTAGCACCAATAGCAGCAGCAGAGCTGACAGCCGATGACACTGACTCTTGAGGCATCTTTAGTTTTCTTTGTTTTTTATTTCTCATATTTTACTTCTGTATTATATTTTGGACTTGTACTACTCAGAAAGGATCATCCTTCTGACTTTAACTTTTATTTTCATTGTTACGAGTTGTATTTCATTTTCATATCTTTATATACTAGAGTTTATTTTATTTTTATTGAGCTTCACTGAACCCCATTATGTATACGTGTAGATAGTCTTTTGAGTATGGAATTTGAGGAGTAGTCATGGACATGGTCAAGGTGGTATTCACATGACCATGTGTGCTCCACAACCTATTGGAACTCAACTCTCAAGGAAAATAGCTCCATCAAATGTACCATTAGGAATTTAAGGGAGTATTGTTTCAATTACCGACCTTTACATGTTATCTTAAGTGTTATACTTTTTATTGTGCTTACATGCGTACATTTAGGGTAATGTACATCTTAATTGTTGTGGAAGGTGGGGGGGAGTTCACATTACACATGTATATTACACATGTTTTGACAGAAATTATATACTCACAGAGCCAATGGCTGTTCACCTTAGTTGCAATGTCCGTATTCTTAAGTCTAAGAGAATTTTTAACATTGACTATTTTCATGCTCTAGTTTTTACTTGAATTTCTAGGAATTTTTGCTCGATTGACACTTGTTGCACTGCTCGCTCTTGAAACATTGTGGAAACTCAAGTTTGATGTTTAAGGGACTAATTATTTTTGTGTCTTGAGTTAATTTAAAAAAAATAATTGGAAAAAGAAAGAAAAAAATGGTTGTTGTGGTTGTGCATGTGGGGTGGAAAGAGCTACCACCTATGAAGAATAAAGCTACTCTCATAAGTCGGATACTAGTTATACCCTAATGAGAGAAAGAGCTATCTCATGGGATGAGTGAAAGCTACTACCCTGGTAGAAAGAGCTACCACCTCGAAAGTGTGAAAACCACCTTAGTGGCCGCTTCGGAAAGGGCTACCTTAGAGGTTGTGTGAAGCTACTACCGTCTCTTTGCTTTGTCTTGTACATAAATAAGTCCCCTATGCTTAGAACTTTGTGGAGTATAGGTTTTGTCTCATTGAGTGAGTCTACACACACTCACACAATTTGAGGTTTTTTGTCCTTTTTAATTCGAGTTTTTAGTTAGAGTATGGACTTTTCATATTTAGTGTTGAAATTCTCCTTACTTGTAGAATACTTCCCTTGCATGCTTTGGTGAACCTAAGGCCAAGCACTTTCAATATTTCCTTCTTCTTTACTTCAATGTTTTATTTAAGCTGGAGAACAAGCAAAAGCTTAAGTGTGGGAGAGTTTGATAAGTGCTTGTGTATTATTAATACAAAGTATTCTTTTCTTATGATGGGCATTACTTTTCTCAGATTTTATCGCTAATGCATGTGAATTTGCATTCTTTTATGCACGTAGGGTTATGGAGAAAAATATAGAAGAAAGAAGCTAAAGTAGATTGCGAGTGCACTTGGTTGATGAAATCTTGGAGTGAGCAAATGTGAAGACACAAATTGTGATCAAGGACATGTGAGTGTGTGCCAACCTCTGTGGTGTTCAAGGAAATATGTAAATTGGAGGGGCATAAAGGTAGTCACACTCAAGTGTTCCAACTTGTGCAAAGCTAGCGAGATTGTCATCAAATGTGCTTTTATTTGAAGATGCAACGCAACCTACAACGTAGACGTGTGCCCATTTATGTTGCCTCTATGAAAAGTGTGCATTCAGGAGTATTTTGACAGAGTACTATAGCAGATTAATGTAGAAAATTACTGCAGCAATTTACAGTTGTAGTTACTGTTCACAGGCTGCAAAAAATTGATTTCCTGGAGATTCACACAGGCGTGTGGAAATTTTACATGCCCGTGTGGATGCCCGATTCTAGCCCTATTTAAATCACAATTTCAGCCAGATTTCAAAATCCTCTTTTCCATCTTTTGGCTATCTTTTCTCCATCTTTGGAGGCGCCCACGTGGCTAGGGTTTGGAGAGCCTTTCACTAGGTTTTGGAGGGTTTGCGGCCTTTGAAATCACATTTCCTTTGGAATAGAGTTATTGGGGGAGCTTTTGGGGCACTGATCCAGTGAGGTGTGCCCTAGACTTGATGAGGGGACCTTTGGAGAAGACGCGGCCGTTCCACAAGACCATCGACATGAACACCAAGGTGTTTTTTACTCATGGATTTCATATTTTTAATTTTGATTTCATTACTGATTATATTTTGCTCCATGAAGGGCTAAACCCCTAGTAGGTACTTGGGCTTGTAAATCCTCGGATGATATTGTTTCTTTGACCTCTTATTATGCTTTCATTAATTGATGTTTTAATTTAGTTCCAATCTTGAATGCCTGTTGAGTTGATTTTCTCTTTGAGTGACACTAGAGTTGAGAATCAATTTTGGTAATCCTTGTGGATGAGTGACGCACCATGAGGGTTAGACAATGCTAGATTGGAGGGGTTGACTGGTGATAAGTGCTTGTGTGATAAGAATGCGAAGTGTTCTTTCCTTATGATGAGCATTACTATTACCAGGTTTTAGTGCTAATACTTGTGCATTTGTGTTACTTTCATGCATATAGGGTTGTGAAGCATAATGTTAAAGAAAGAAGCCAAACATGAAGACATAAGTCGGGTACAAGATGCCAGAATGTGTACCAACCTCAGTGCATTCAAGCTAGCAAAAATTTAAGTATTTTTACTCCCTACTCCCTGTGGATACGATACCCACTCACCTGGAATTTTATTACTCGACAAACATGTGCACTTGTGGGACTTACGCAAGGTGCGTTGTCAAGTTTTTGGTGCCATTGCTGGGGAGTAGGCATTTAGAGATACTTTGCACTTTGTTTTCTTAACTATTCGTTCATTCATTTTATTTCACATCTTCTTTTTCTATCATCATTCTGATTTGTTCTTTATCTTTTGGTACAGCTCTAGGTTATGACCTGAGCGAACACTTCGATATTAATTAAAGAAGATCCTGAACTTGAATGTACACTCCAAAGAAAATGGAAAGAACCTGTGCAAGAACTATCAAATCTAGATGAAGTGGAAGTTGAAGGATCTTACAACATGGCTAAGCAGAATGAATAGCAAAGAACATTATCTGATTACGCGTGACCATTAGTACTGAGGACATAATCTAGCATTGTGCGACCCCCGATTATAGCTCTGAATTTTGAGCTGAAACCAGCATTCATCAAGATGATTCAGTAGTCAGCGCAGTTCAATGGTTTTGCTAATGACGATCCTAACAACCACATAGAGAACTTCTTGGAAGTTTGTGATATGCTAAAGATCAACAGTGTATCGAATGATGCTATGAGATTAAGGGCTTTCCCATTTTCTCTCAAGGGAAGAGCCAGGTAGTGGCTTCATTCCTTGCCAAAAGCATCCATCATGACATGGAATGAAATGGTCGAGTCTTTTCTTGCTAGATACTTCCCTCCTAGGAAGTCGGCCAAGCTTCGCACTGAGATATTGTCGTTCGTGCAGATGGATTTGGAATCATTGTTTGAGACATGGGAGCATTTCGAGCACCTTTTGCGGAGGTTCCCACAACATGGATTTCTTGAATGGATGATTATTCAAACTATCTATAATGGGTTGAATTTGAGTACAAGGCAATTGCTAGATGCTACCGTGGGAGGTATAATGGGGAGTAAAACACCGGAAGAAGCCTGACTATTAGTAAAAGACATGGCCATGAACAGTTATCAGTGGAATGCGAGGGAAAGGAAAATGGTGGCCGGGTTCCATGAAATAGATGCAGTCACTTCTTTGGAAGTCCAAGTGGAATCATTGAGTAAGAAGTTAGACCTTTTAAATATGAATAGAGTGGCGGCCATGACTACTTGCCCAGGTGTAGCGGAGGACATGCTTCCTCCGATTGCTCTATCTCTATTGGTGATGTATATTCAGCGGAGAAAGTCGACTTTGTGGGTAATGCAATGAGGAACCAAGGTAATCCATATAGCAACACCTACAATAAGGATTGGAAGAGTCATCCCAACTTTTCATGGAGCAACCAAGGGCAACCAAAGGCCATGGCACCACTTGGTATCTGACAACAATGACAACGCCCTTTGCGTATGTCCGCAAGTGTACGGGTTTGTCAAAGTAATAAAATCCCAGATGAGTGGGGTATCCTATCCACAGGGAGTAGGCAATAAAAACACTTAAATTGTTTCTTAACTAAATGAAAGATGAATAGTGATATGTGTGACAAGATGTGAAATAACAAAAGTAAAATAACAAGAAAGAGAGCACAAGTAAAGGAGAAGATAAGGCAATCGATTTAAATGGGGTACCCGGATATTGTCCCACCTAGGATAATCATTTTAAGTGCAAGAACCCTCTATTATACTTTCTAGCAGATGCAATAATGAGTTGTGGAGATCCTTAAGTACATGGTCCCATATCTAAGGTCAACCATGCCTAACTCTATACATGTCTTGGAGGAGAAATTGAATAACCTCTCAACCTCGCACTCATATAGAATTTCAATGAGTTGTAGGGATTCCAAGTGATAAATCCACTTCCTAGATGTAGACCCAACCCTTTGGTCCAGCTGGAAGGTACCTAGCCACAATTAAGCACTAGGTGCTAAAATCACTTCAACGTTTCACTCCGTTGCACCCGTAACTAAGCCCCAGCGAAAAGTCATTAACAAGATCCCTTTGCTTATATCCCGCAAGTGCACGGGCTTGTCGAAGTAATAATCCCGGGTGAGCGGTGTCGAATCCACAGGGAGTAGGGATTGAAAATACTTAATTTGATTCTTAGCTATGTGGAATATCAATAGTGATAAGTGTGAAATTGATTCAATTCTCAACAATAAAAATAACAAGTGAAAGAGCAAAAGTAAGAAGAGGGTAAGGCAATCGATAAAGAATGGGGTACTCGGATAATGCTTCACCTAGGATGATCACTTCAAGTGCAAGAACTCTCTATTATGCTTCCTAATCAATGCAATGGTGAGTCGTGGAAATCCTTACATACATAGTCCCAAATCTAAGGTCAACTATGCCTAACTCTATACATGTCCCAGAGGAGAAATCGAACAATCTCAACACCTCGCACTCGCATAAAGTTGCAATGAGCTCTAGAGGTTCCAAGTGATAAATCTCTTCCTAAATATAGACCTACCCCTTTTGGTCCAGATAGAAGGTCCCTAGCCGCAATTAAGCCCTAGATACTAAGATCCTCTCAATGCTTCAAACCATTGCACGCGCAACTAGGCCCCAGTGGAGGTTCATCCCTTAGACCATTCACTCCATTATGGTTGCAAAGAACTCGAGGAACTTAGGTAGAATCTATCACGTCGGAGGGGAAAGGGGACGCTCCTGTACCTCTCGACTCACTCTCTCAACCCTCACCAACCTAGCTTTGTCTAACGCTAGTGGTGTGTCACTCACTCACAAGGTTACCAATAAGAACTCTCAACCCTAGTGTCACTCTAGGGGAAATGTTCATACAATCAAGCATTCACGGTTGGAACTCACAATAACCATCAATTTATTGAAAGCATAATAAAGAAGTTCAATGAAACGAATACATCCTATGGTTCACAATCATCCTAGTACCCACTAGGGGTTTAGCTCTCCATGGGACTTAATACAATCAAGGAAATCAAATGTAAAAGTAATGAATCCATAAAGAAACCCCCTCGATGATCGTGTCGATGGTCTTATGGAGAGTCCTCTACTCGTCGTCCAAAGATTCTTTCGTCCGGTATAAGATACGCCCCGATCAAAGCTCCCCTACCAACCTTCTTCCTAATGGAATCACGATGTCAGAGCCGTAGAACTTCCCCAATACCTTGGCCAATACCCCTCGAAACCCTAGCCGAAGTCCTCTCACAAGTTGGGGAAAAAATGGAGAAAAGAATAATGAAATTGGGGCTGAAATCGGCTTTAAATAGGGCTGGAATCGGGCGACTCCACGGGCGTGTACGGAACACGCGCCCGTGCGGAATTTCCACACAGCCGTGGATAATTTCCACACGCCCGTGTGGATTCTCTGTTTCTGCGATTTTCTGGCGGCTGTGAACAGTATCTGCTACATTACTATGCCAAAAATACTCCCGTATCCACTTTTCATCGAGGTAACATAAACGGGCACACGTTTATGCCGTGGATCGCTTTGCTTCTTCAATGACGGATAATATGATAGAGATATTGTTTTATGTGCATAAGTCGGAATGCTTGAGTGTGACTGCCCTTGTGCCCCTCCAATTGGTTGTGTAAACTCAAATACGGGGAGATTGGCACACACTCTAGCATCTCGCACCCGACTTATATCTTCGCGTTTGAACTTTAGCAAGATTTCGTCCGAAATCAGTGCATTGTGATCCACATTGGCTTCTTTCCTTCATAATTGGTTTCACTACCCTACATGCACGAAAGTAACATAAAAACACACATATTAGTGTAAAAACCCTAGGAAAGTAATGCTCAACATAAGGAAATAATGCTTCGCATTCATATCGCACAAGCGCTTATCAGTCATCATTTAGCCCATTCACTCTACTATGACCACAAAGAACTTGAGAAAATGGAGGTAGAATAAGTCACACCGGAGGGGAAAGGGGACGCTCCGCTACCTCTCAACTCACCCTCGCAACCCTCTCCAATCTATATTTGTCTAACTCTCGTAGTATGTCACTCACTCACAAGGGTTACCAACAATAACTCTCAACCCTAGTCTTACTCTAAGGGAGTATTCATACAATCAAGCATTCAAGATTGGAACTCAAATAAAACATCAATTAATTGAAATTATAATAAAGAGGTTCCATAAAACGAATACATCCTAGGGTTCACAAATACCCAAGTACCCACTAGGGGGTTTAGCTCTCCATGGAGCTAATTACAATCAATGAAATCAAATGTAAAAGTAAATAATCCATAGAAAATCCGCTTGATAGTCGTGGCAATGGTCTTATGGAGAGTCCTCTACTCGTCCAAGCGTCTATTTGTCCGGCCTAGGATACACCTCGCCAAATCGGTGCCGATGAAAGTTCTCCCTCTAACCTTCTTCTAAACGGAGTGTGCTATCGGAGCCATAGAACCTCTCCAAATCACTAGCTAATAACTCTCAAGATTCTAGCCTTAACCCTCTCTCAAGTTGGGGAAAAGATGGAGAAAAGAATGCTGAAATCTGGGCTGAAATCTGCTTTTAAAGGCTGGAATCGGGAATCCACACGCCCCTGTGGATTTTTCACACGGGCGTGTGGAATTAATGCATGTCCATGTGGATTCTCTATTTTCATCCTTCTTCGACCGGCAGTGAACAGTACCTACTACAGTGTTTTGCTACAGTATTTACTACAGCCCCCTACTACAATACCTGCCTAAACCAGTCCTGAATCCATGCTTTCATCGAGGTTTATGTCATAGATTGCTTTGCTTCTTCAATAACGGACATGTTGGTGAAGATCTTGCTATACATGCACAAGCCGGAATGCTTCAATGTAACTGCCCTTGTGCCCTCCAAATCATTGTGTTAAATTGAATATGAGGAGGTTGGCACACATTCCCGCATCTCGAACCCGACTTATGTCTTCGCGTTTGAACCTTCTCAAGATTTCCTCCAAATGGTGCATTTATGATCCACATTAGCTTCTTTCTCTAATATTCATTCTCATAACCCTATCTGCATGAAACTAACATAAATACACACATATTATTGTTAAAACACGCTAAAAGTAATGCTCATCATAAGGAAAGAACACTTCGCATTCTTATCGCATAAGCACTTATGAAACTCCGCCACACTTAAGCTTTTGCTTTTCCTCAAGCAAAAATTAAAACATTATGTGAATAGATGATGGAAATATTGGAAGTGCTTGGCCTTAGGTTCACCAAAGCATACAAAGAGAGCATTCTACAAGTAAGGGAAATTTCAACACTAAATTTGAAAAATCAATGCTCTAGCTAAAAACATGATTCAAAAAGGACAACAAGCCCAAAATCGTATAAGTGTGTGAACTCACTCAAAACAACCCAAAGTATACTCCTCAAAGTTTTAAGTACAAGGGACTTATTTATCTACAAACAGTAACAAAATTTCAAAGATGATATTAGCTTCACACATTCTATGAGATAGCTCTTTCTCTCATTAGGGCATAACTAGTATCTGACTTATGAGAGTAGCTTCATACTTCATAGGTGGCAGCTTTTTCCACTCAACAAGCACAAATAAACAATAAAACTATTTTGTTCTATCTTTTCATTTCACCATTTCTTTCACAAATAACAAAAGAAACAACAATAACTAGTCCTTTTAACATCGAACATGATTTTCCAAAAGAGTTTAAAGAGTGAGTAGTGCAACAAGTGTCAATCGGGCAAAAATTCCTACAAATTCAAGCAAAAACTAGAGCATGAAGACATTTAATGTTAAAAATTCTCCTAAACTCAAGAATACAATCATTGTAACTAAGGTGAACCGCCATTGGCTATGTGAGCATGTATATCAATCAAAATTAATATAAAAGAGATGGGTGCACTATGAAACTCTCCCACCCACCCCTCACACACTTAAGTTGTACATTGTCCCCAATGTACACATGTAAGCTCACTCATAATGTATATCAATCAAGAACAAATTTGGGAGAAGCAATCAAAACAATACTCCCCTGGCTCCTAGGGTTGCATCTGATAGAGCTAAATCCTTGGGAGTGATGTTCCAATGGGTTGTGAAGCACACACGACCAAGAACCAAAGCACCATTGGCCGTGCCCATGACAAAATCTCAATTCCCATGATGACAAGACCATCTGCACGCATACACAAGGTGATTTAGTGAGGCTCAATAAAACAAAAACAACTCGAGTATATAAAAGATAAGGTAATGAATACAACTCGAGAACCAAAAATGAAAACAAACTCAAAAGGAAAGTCATTTCTGAGTATACAAGTCTGGAATAAAAATGCAAAAGTAATAAGATGAAAGAAAATAAATCAAGTGTTGGTGTCGCGCTCTAGCTCCTCTGCTGCTGTGAGTGCTAGATTGAAGGGTGCTAGTGGAGGTGGTGATGGTGATGCTGGAGGGGGCCTGAGGAGTCCTCGGCCGCAAGACAAATGACGAGGCAACATCTCGCTCTAAAATCTGCTTTAACATGTCGAAACATCCCATGAACTCTGTATACTGTGCAGCCTGCGCAGCACGAATCTCAGCAATCTTTGCTCAGACCTCAGCAACCTTTGCCCGTATCACCCACACAACACTCTCAAGCCTCTCAAAGTGATCATGGGCTTGAGATGGTGAAAGCATACCTACTTGGGGTGGGTCCTCTGCCACTAGAGGTGCCTCAGTCTCTATTGGTGTTGGCTGATGCTCGAGGGCAGGATGAGAAGCCTCGGCATCATCATCCCTCATCCTCAGCTATCTCTAAAACTGATAGAACCAAAAGCATAAACTCCTGTCCGAACCCTGTGGACAATAAAAATCAATCTTATTATCTCCGGGCTCAGGGGCGTAGGTGTACTCGTCTTCTCGACACCGCGAATCGTGCCCAAGAGGCCCATGCCCAAAACTAGTTTCTTAATGTAGATGCCCGAGAAGATCGCTCCTAATCTGGCATACTGCCCCTGATGTCGAATATACTTTGCCATGATGTGCCCTGGATGAATTGGTATGCGGTGCACCATCAAATATAAGTACAGAAGCTCATGCCTGCTCAGAACGTCAGTGTTATCACCAAGGCTATTCACAGACCTGATCAGAATGGTGTGTTAATATCAGTACATAGGTCGGGAAAGGCACATGGCCTTTAACACCTGATTGCTTCCCCGCAAGTGTACGGGATCGGCAAGTAATACCTCGCGTGTAGACACGAGGATCGTATTCCACGGGGCTAAGGATCTCCTATTACTCCTTCTCGAGCTATTATCTAGCCTAAGATCTCAAATGATGGATTTTTACTCTACTAAAGCAATTAAAACTAAAATGAGATTATGACCAAATTAGAGAGAACAAGCAATGGGCAAGCAAGAAATACAATATAATGCAAAGGCCTATGGATGTGGATCCCCTTGAGGGGTTATCATGCAACATGGATGATGATTTAAAAGATGCAAGGGTAAAATGGACCATGAGATTCCAAGTTTAGAACAACCCCAATTTCTCGCGATTGAACCCTAATCCCATACGAACATAGATAGGAATTTCTCCCAAATCTACATCCCCTACGATTGCATTAAGTATGAGGAAATCTCGCTTAGGAATAAACCTACTCTTCTTCGGATTAAACCTACATGGAGGGCTACCAAACACCCAATTTCTCGATGTGATGATACAAGTATCCCCTTCTAATCCATTCATGATCTAATACATGCGAGCAAGTCACATCTACATGCATCAATCATAAAAGAGCTACGGATTTCTCCTTAATGTAGCACTTAGCATGAAAACAATGGATTAGATCTCAAAATTACCCAAGCATAGAATTAAAAAGTAATCATCCAAAATACATGATAAAACCACCCCCAAGGTTCACCAACACCCGGTGGCCTTGGGGGTCCAGTGTGTCATCATCCCACAACAAGTAACATAATCAAGTAAAACACACAAGAAAAGCATGAGTGACACTCCCTAGATGAAATGGTGTAGGAGGAGGTAGAATGTATGCCGAATGATGCTTCCCTCGCCAAAGGAATGCCGAATGACGCTTCCTCTAGCCGCGGGTCTCCTTCCTTCAAAGCGTGGTAGATCTCCCTTTTGAATCATGTTGCTTCTTGCCTTGAGAGTCTTGGACCTTGGGCTTGGATGATCTTCTAGCTTCCTTGCCCTTCTTCTCCTCCCCAAGGTCGCCCAAAAAAACTTCTCAAGTGTCTCCCCAAAATCGGCCAAGAAAAGGTCTAGAAAAAGCCTAGTGAAAAAAAGTCCCAAATATCTCGCCCTAAAAGTTGGTATTTATACCCCCCCCCCCCGAGGCATACGGGTCGTATGGGGGTCGTATGGGGGTCGTATGGCACCCAAAAACCCTAGATTTGCGATCCATACGGGGTGCATACGGCCCCCATACTGGGTAGTATGAAATTCTTGGTTTCTTCTCTTTTTGCCCAGATGATATCTTCTTGTTCTCAATGGCTTCCTTATGCCCTACAAAGCAAATAGTAGATGATTAAGCATAAAACGGGCATCAAACCTCACAAAATACATGCAAAGTGAATACGATAAATATATGAAAACACCTACATTTAGACACTTATCAACACCCCTGGCTGATACTGGCCATGACCACACAACGCTTAGTAAGCTTTCTGCGCGGTCAACACTCCATGGCAATCAGTCGTGAATCGGGAATACTCCTCGATGTACGTAGAATGCCTCCTTATACAAGCCAAGCCGAACTAAAAACTAGGTGATGCTCATGCTATGGTAATGTCCAAATGCTCTGAACTGATCGGCATCGAGCCTGTTGAATCTCGCATAAGATCTATCAAACACAAATGATGATTAGACCTTAAGTGTAAGCTCACGGATGGCTGGCTCCCTATTCGACAATAACTGCCTCCATCCACCAACCAAAATGAGATCCTCGACCTCATCTACAAACTCATCTCCCTACTGTAAATCTCTTAATATGCTCATGCCAGGAATCGAGTATGTTCAAACCGAAGTCTTGACAAATGCTCAAAATGAGCCTGATGCTCTGGGATAGTGAATCTCATGCTCTCTGACTGGGGGATGACTCACACGGCTGTTTCTTAGCTTGTTTCTTTGACCGAGATGCTATAATCTGCAAAATTTAAAGGGAAATCGATTAAACCAATTAATAAAGTAATGCTGCAAAAATCCACATGGTCGTGCAGAATTTCTGCATGCCTGTTAAATCGCTTCTAAGTTCGTTCTAAACATGCATAATCATTCTAATTGTAGGAATGAAGCATTATTAACTAGTTTCATCAATTAAGATGAAGAATTGGTGAAGAAAACAAAACAAAAGATAGTGCTTACCGACGAGTTGAGATAGAAAACCTTGAATCGGTCGGAAAACCAAATAAAAATCCTTCCAAATCGGCAATGTGAGGTCGGGAAATGATGTGAGAGTGCTCTCAGACGAATGGAGAATGTTAGGATGAAGAGGAATGGTGATCTTTTAAAAGGAACTCACACCTCTTGGTGTTCTATACATCCGCACCACGTGGAGAAATTACCCACGCCCATGCACCTCCACATGTGAGAGCCACAGGGCAGACACATGCCCATGTGCCCTCTCGAGACATCACTCAATCTTTCTGAATGCAACCACACGGGCGTGTGGAAAATACCCATGCCCTTGCGCCCGACCCACATGGGTAGCCGCACGCCCTTGTATCTTCTCTGTCTAAGCGAGAAAAATTGCTAAGTATTCCGCACGGGCGAGCGAAAATTCCGCACGGGCATGGACATTCACAGGCCCAACTCACAGGGGCAAGCGCACGCCCTTGTGCCTTCTCGAGATAGAGAAAGCTCTTCTGCAGGGTTTCACATGGGCGTGCAAAAATTACCCACACCCATGCATTTTTCACAAGTTCACCCACAAAGGCAAGTCCATGCCCTTGTGTTCTCTCGGGATAAGTTGCCAAGTCTCTCCAGTGCACGCTCGTGCGGAAATTACCCACGGCCATGCGTAAGTCATGAGGTCGCTCACAGGGGCGAGTCCACGCCCTTGTGCTTTCTCTTGATGAGCTCGCAATATAGATCCACGGGCGTGTGGAAATTCCACACGCCCGTGCTGATAAGTTCTTGTGCGATAAGAATGCGAAGCATTCTTTCCATGTGTTGAGTATTACATTTCTTGGGTTTTAATGCTAATAAATGCGTATTTATGTTACTTTCATACAGGTAGGTTTGTGAGGCTGAATATGAGAGAAAGAAGCCAATGTAGGTCATAATGCACCAATTTAGAGGAAATCTTGCTAAGGTTCAAACGCGAAGACATAGGTCGGGTTTGAAATGCGGGAATTTATACCAACCTCCTCGTATTCGAGTTAGCACAATATGTTCCAACTTGTGCATATATAACAAGATCTCCACTAACATGTTCGTTATTGAAGAAGCAAAGCGATCCACGATATAAACATGTGTCCATTTGCGCTACCTCGATGAAAGCATGGATTCGGGAGTATTTTGGGCCAGTACTGTAGTACCTCGATTGTGGCCGCAAAGAGGCGTGTGTAATTTTCGCACGCCCGTGCGGATGTACAGAACTCCAAGAGGCGTGAGTCCTTTTAAAAGGATTATCATTTCTCTTCAACCTAATATCCTCCAGTTATCTGATAGCACTTCAACATTGTTTCCCGACCTCATATCGCCAATTTGGAGGGATTTAGCTTGGTTTTCTGGCCATTTTCAAAGCTTTTTCATCTCAACTCGACAGTAAGCCGTATGTAGATCGAAGTAAGAGTGTTGTAATGGTATATTTGTGGAGTTTTAAGCGTGATAGTGCGTTTCTTCATAGCCCATGGATCCACACAGGCGTGCAGAAATTCCGCACGACCGTGTGGTTTTCTACAGCTATGTTTCATTAACTAGGTTGATCAATTCTCTTCCAATTTTTACAGACTATGGCACCCAGGTCAAAGAAGCAAGCTGATAAGCGTCCGCAAGAGTCATCTCCTGAGTCCGAGAGCATGAGATTCACTATTCCCGAGCATCAGCCTTGTTTTGAGTATCTGTTGAGACTTTGGTTCAGACAAACTCGATTCTTAGACACGAGTATATTGAGAGATTTATAGCAGGGAAATGAGTTCACTGATGAGGTCGAGGATCTCATTTCAGTGGGTGGTTGGAGGCAGTTATTGTCGATTAGAGAGCCAGCCATCCGGGAGCTTATACTTGAGGTTCTGTCAACATTCGAGTTCGACAGATCTTATGCGAGATTCGACAACCTTGACGTACTTTAGTTCAGAGCACTTGGACATCACTATAGTCTGAGCATTACTTAGTTTTCAATTTGGCTCGGCTTATACGAGGCGGTATTTACAGACACTGAGGAGTACTCAATATTACCGACAGATTATCCTAGAGCTTTGACCGCACAGAGAGCTTAAAGTACATTATGTGGTCAGGTCCAGTATGAGCCGGGGGTGTCCAAGGCCACGTTCCTTTCCTGACTTGTGTACCGATATCTACATACCATCATGAGCAGGTTGGTAAAAGCCGTGGTGATAGTGCTGGCGTTTTGAGCCGGTAGGAGTGATAAGTGCTTGTACGATATGAATGTGAAGCGTTCTTTCTTTATGTTGAGCCTTACTTTTCTCGGGTTTTTACACTAATATGTGTGTTTTTATGTTACCTTTACGCAGGTAGGGTTGTGAGGCCGAGTATCAAGGAAAGAAACCAATGTGGATCATAATGCACCGATTTTGGAGGAAATCTTGCTAAGGTTCAAACGCGAAGACATAGGTCGGGTGTGAGATGCTTGAGTGTGTGCCAACATCCTCGTATTTGAGTTAGCACAACCATTTGGAGGGGCACAAGGGCAGTCACACTCAAGCATTCCGACTTATGAACATAGAACAAGATCTCCACCAACTTGTCCATCATTAAAGAAGTAAAGGGATCCACGACATGAACGTGTGCCCGTTTACGTCACCTCGATGAAAGTATGGACATGGAAAGTATTTTAGGCCAGGTATTGTTCACAGTCGGCTGAAAATTACAATTCCAAAGATGGTGGATCTCTCAAACTGCTTTATCAAGTTATCTAATTCATAGTTTTGCCCTTCAATCCTGGCGATGTACTCTTCAATTGATTCTTCTACTGGCTGTTGAGTTGTATACTACTCATGATGAGAATAACACCGTATGTCGCGCAATGCAACTGTTTGAACTTTTTGCTCCACGTTTTCAACCATTCTCATGATAGTGTCAAATGACTCAAACATGTTAATCATTTTCTGCAACCAAAAAGAAATAAGGAAAAGTTAGAATAATGATATAATAAGAAGATATGAAATAGAATGCATGGTGAAATAGCTAAGAAAACAAAATGCAAAGTATCTCTAAACGCCTACTCCCCGGCAATGGCGCCAAAAACTTGACAAGATCTCCTTGCGTATATCCCACAAGTGCACGGGTTTGTTGAAGTAATAATCCCTGATGAGCGGGTGTCGAATCCACAGGGAGAGGGGAATAAAAACACTTAATCCGCTTCTTAGCTTTGTGAAAAATCAGTAGTGATAAGTGTGACAATGATTTAATTCTCAAAAGTAAAAACAACAAGTAAGAGAGCACGAGTAAAGGAGGAGGTAAGCCAATCGATAAAGATGGGGTACTTAGATAATGCTCCGCCTAAGACAATTGTTTCAAGTGCAAGAACTCTCTATTATGCTTTCTAATCAATGCAATGGTGAGTCGTGGAAATCCTTAAATACATAGTCCCAAATCTAAGGTCAACTATGCCTAATTCTATACATGTCCCGGAGGAGAGATTAGATAACCTCTCAACCTCGCACTCGAACAGAGTTGCAATGAGCTCTAGGGATTCCATGTGATAAATCTCTTCCTAGTTATAGACCTAACCCTTTGGTCCAGGTGGAAGGTCCCTAACCACAATTAAGCCCTAGATACTAAGATCACCTCAATGCTTTACTACGTTGCACGCGCAACTAGGCCCCAGCGGAGGTTCATCCCTTAGACCATTCACTCCATTATGGCCGCAAAGAACTCGAGGAATGGAGGTAGAATCTATCACACCGGAGGGAAAAGGGGAGGCTCCTATACCTCTCGACTCACCCTCTCAACCCTCTCCAACCTAGCTTTGTCTAACGCTCGTGGTGTGTCACTCACTCACAAGGTTACCAACAACAACTCTCAACCCTAGTGTCACTCTAGGGGAAATGCTCATACAATCAAGCATTCAAGGTTGGAACTCACAACAAACATCAATTAATTGAAAGCATAATAAAGAGATTCAATGAAACAAATACATCTTAGTGTTCACAAATACCCAAGTACCCACTAGGGGTTTAGCTCTCCATGTAGCTAAGTACAATCAAAGAAATAGAATGTAAAAGTAATGAATCCATAGAGAAACCCCCTCGATAGTCATGTCGATGGTCTTGTGGAAAGTCCTCTACTCGTCGTCCAAGGACTATCTTGTCCGGTATAGGATACGCCTCGATGGAAGCTCCCATACCAACCTTCTTCCAAAGGAATGACGATGTCGGAGCTGTAGAACCTCTCCAAAACCCTAGCTAATACCTCTCCAAACAATAGCCGAAACCCTCTCACAAGTTTGGAAAAGATGGAGAAAAGAATTCTGAAATCGGGCCTGAAATCGGGCATCCACACGGTCCTGTGGATTTTTCAGACGCCCATGTGGAATTTCCACATGGGCGTGGGTAATTTCCACATGCCCATGTGGATTCTCTGGAATTATGATTTTTGGCTGGCTATGAACAGTGCTGCTTCAGTACTTTTGCTACAGTACCTGGCCTAAAATACTTCCCAAGTCCATACTTTCATCGAGGTGATGCAAACGGGCACACGTTCACGTCATGGATCGCTTTGCTTCTTTAATGACGGACAAGTTGGTGGAGATCTTGTTCTATGTGTATAAGTTGGAATGCTTGAGTGTGATTACACTTGTGCCCCTCCAAATGGTTGTGCTAACTCAAATACGAGGAGGTTGGCACACACTCTAGCATCTCACACCCGTCCTATGTCTTCGCGTTTAAACCTTACCAAGATTTCCTCCAAAATCGGAGCATTATGATCCACATTGGTTTCTTTCCTTCATACTCGGTCTCACAACCCTACCTGCACGAAAGTGACATAAAAACACATATATTAGTGTAAAACCTGAGCAAAGTAGTGCTCAACATAAGCAAAGAATGCTTCGCATTCATATCACACAAGCACTTATCAAACTCCCCCACACATAAGCTTTTGCTTGTCCTCAAGCAAAAATTAAACATTCTGTGCATAGATGAAGGAAATATTGGAAGTGCTTGGCCTTAGGTTCACCAAAGTGTACAGAGAGAGCATTCTATAAGTAAGTGAAATTTCAACATTAAATACAAAAAATCAAAGCTCTAGCTAAAAACTTGAATCAAATAGGACAACAAACCCGAAATCGTGTACGTGTGTGAACTCACTCAAAACAAAACGAGGTATACTCCTCAAAGTTCTAAGTACAAGGGACTTATTTATCTACAAAAGTGACAACAATTTTAAAGATGGTAGTAGCTTCACACATCCTCTAAGGTAGCCCTTTCCAAACCGGCCGCTAAGGTGGCTTTCACATTTTCGAGGTGGTAGCTCTTTCTACCGGAGTGGTAGCTTTCACTCATCCTATGAGATAGCTCTTTCTCTCATTAGGGCATAACTAGTATCCGACTTATGAGAGTAGCTTCATACTACATAGGTGGTAGCTCTTTCCACCCAATAAGCACAAATAAACAACAAAACTATTTTCTTCCCTCTTTTCATAATTCTTTTTTTTTCCAGAATTTAACACAAGAAACAACTATAACTAGTCCCTTTAACATCAAACATGAGTTTCCAATAGAGTTTAAAGAGTGAGTAGTGCACTGAGTGTAATTCGGGCAAAAATTCCTAAAAATTCAAATAAAACTAGAGCATGAAGGTATTCAATGTTAAAAATTCTCCTAAACTCAAAAATACAATTATTGCAACTAAGGTGAACCGCCATTGGCTATGTGAGCATGTATAACAATCAAAACTAATATAAAAGATATGTGCACTATGAAACTCCCCCCCCCCACACTTAAGTTGTACATTGTCCCCAATGTACACATGCAAGCTCACTCATAATGTATATCAATGAAAAATATATGTGGGAGAAGCAATCAAAACAATACTCCCTTGACTCCTAGTGTCACATTTGATGGAGCTAAGTCCTTGGGAGTAATGTTCCGACGAGTTGTGAAGCTCACACGGTCAAGTGCCAAAGCACTTTGGCCATGCCCATGACAAAGTCTCAATTCCCATGATTACAAGACCATCTGCACGCATACACGAGGGGGTTCAGTGAAGCTCAATAAAACAAAAACAACTCAAGTATATATAAAAGATAGACAATGAATACAACTTGAGATGCAAAATGAAAATAAACTCAAAAGGAGAATCCTTTCTGAGTGAACAAGTCTAAAATAAAATGCAAAATAAAAAAAATGTAGAAAAATAAAGTCAAATATCGGTGTCATGCTTTGTCGGCTCCTCTGCTACTTCTAGTGGTGGGGAAATATAAGGTGGATCCACCGGTGCTGGTATAGGAGATGGGGGTGCAGGCGATGCCGAGGGGGACTGAGGAGTCCTCGGTCGCAAGACAAATGAGGAGGCGACGTCTCGCTCTAAGATCTGCTGTAATACGTCGAAATGTGCCATGAACTCTGTGTACTGAGGAAACGTCTCACCGCACTCTCAAGCCTCTCGAAGTGATCATGGGCTCGAGATGGTGAAAACATATGTATGGGGGGAGCGTCATCTGCCGCCGAAGGTGCCTCGGTCTCCATCGATGCTGACTGAGGCTGGGGAGCAGGCTGGGAAGCCTCGGCATGATCACCCTCACCCTCAGCTATCTCTGGAGCTGGTAGCACCAACGCATAAACCCTTGTCTAAACTCTACAGACCATGCCCATCAATCTCAGTGTCTCTAAACTCAGGGGGGTAGGTATACTCGTCTTCTCAGTCCCACGAATTGCATCCAAGAGACCAATGCCCAGCACTAATCTCGTAATGTAGGGGCCCGAGAAGATCGCTCCCAGTCTAGCATAATGCCCCTGATGTCTGATGTACTCTGCCATGTTGTGTCCTAAGTGAATCGGTACGCACTGCATCATTGAGTACAAGTACAAAAGTTCCTGTCGGCTCAGAACACCAATGCAATCACCACGGCCATTCACCGACCTACTCATGATGGCATGTAAATATCTATATGCAGGTCAGGAAAGGCACGTAGCCTTGGACACCCCCGACTCGTACTGACCCTGACCACATAGCACTCTGTAAGCTCTCTGCGGGGTCAAGGCTCCAGGATAATCAGTCGGTAACTGATAGTACTCCTCAGTGTCTATGAATGCCTCCTCATACAAGCCAAGTAGAACTGAAAACTGAGTAACGCTCAAGCTATGGTGGTGTCTAAATACTCTGAACTGAATGGCATCAATACTGTCAAAGATCGAATAGGATCTGTCGAAATCAAATGATGATAAGACCTTTAGTGCGAGCTCTCGTATGGCAGATCGTTTAGTATACTCGTATCAAGGAATCGAGTCTGTCCAAAACAAACTCTCGACAGCCACTCAAAATGAACTCTGTGCTCTAGAATGGTGAAACTCATGTCCTCAGACTCGAAAGATGACTCACGCGGCCACTTATCAGCTTGCTTCTTCGACCGGGGTGCCATAATCTGTAAAATTTGAGAAGAAATCGGTCAAACAAGATGATAAAGCATTACTGCAGAATTCCACACAGTCGTGCGGAATTTCTGCACGCCCGTGTGGATGCACGGGGCATGAAAACCACATGGCCGTGCCACAAGAATAAAAAAATACAACTTAAAAATACTTCTAACTTTGTTCTAAACATAAATCATCTTTCTAATTGACCAAACAAAGCATTATTAACCAGATTCATCTATGAAAATCATGAATTGATGAAGGAAATCATAAATAGGGCTTACCAACGAGTTAAAATGAAAGAACTATGAATCGGCCGAAAAACCTTGC
This sequence comes from Dioscorea cayenensis subsp. rotundata, assembly GCF_009730915.1. NCBI lineage: Eukaryota > Viridiplantae > Streptophyta > Magnoliopsida > Dioscoreales > Dioscoreaceae > Dioscorea > Dioscorea cayenensis. The sequence continues at coordinate 322,890 of NC_052491.1, read as the reverse complement.
AACAATCCTACCAAATCGGTGCTAGGAGGTCGGGGGTTGATGTGAAAGTGCTCCCAGACGAATGGAGGGTGTGAGGGAGAAGAGAAACGACTATTCTTTAAAAAGAAGTCATGCCTCCTGGCATTCTGTACATCCACACGAGCGTGCGGAAATTACCCACGCCCGTGCGCCCCCACAGAAGAGCTTCACAGAGGTAGGTGCACCCCCCGGGCACTATCGGGAAAAACACTCACTGACTCTGAATGCTCTCGCACGGGCGTGCGGAAAATACCAACGCCCGTGCACACGACCCACAGGGGCAGCGACATGCCCCTATGGCTTCTCTAGACATCCTAGAAAAATTGCTAAGTGTTCCACATGCCCGTGCAGAAATTCCGCACGGTCATAGGCATTCACAGGCCCAGCTCACAGAGGTGATCACACGCCCTTGTGGCTTCTCGGGATGGAGAGAACTCCTCTGCAGAGTTTTGCACGGCCATGTGGAAATTACCCACACCCGTGCAGGTTTCACAAGGTGACCAACAGGGGCGAGTTCACGTCCCTGTGCACTCTCGGGATAATTTGACAAACTCTGCAGGAAATTACACGCCCGTGCGGAAATTACCCACGAGCGTGCGATATTCGCATGGTCATTCACAGGGACAGCTGCACGCCCCTGTGCCTTCTCTGGATGAGCTCGCAATACAAATACATGGGCGTGCGGAAATTCTACACGCCCGTGCATTTTCACTGGATTCCTTAAAAAAAACTGCAGGCTCTGTAGAAAGTTTCTGAACATGTTTACACACTCAGAGCCTGCCCTAGTATGCAAGTTTTACCAGCAAAACACATGGAATAAAGCTCAAACGACATAACTTCGCCAATTCCACATGAAAACACACGATGAATACTGAAAGCCCACAAGAAAATCTCAGCAAAAGCATCCAAAAATCAAGACACCAACACTTAACAAATTATTCATGCAAACAAACTAAACTAGAAGATAAGAAAATAGTAAATACTTGGGTTGCCTCCCAAGAAGCGCTTTCCTTATGTTGAGCATTGCTTTTCTTTGATGTATTACAGGAGCATCCCCTTTCCCCTCCGATGTGTTAGATTCTACCTCCGTTCCTCGAGTTCTTTGCGTCCACAATAGAGTGAATGGTCTAATGGATGACTTTGCATTCATATCACACAAGCACTTATCAAGCGTATCCTATACCGGACAAGGGAATCCTTGGACGACGAGTAGAAGACTTTCCACAAGACCATTGACACGACTATCGAGGGGGTTTCTCTATGGATTCATTGCTTTTACATTCTATTTCTTTGATTGTATTTAGCTCCATGGATAGCTAAACGCATAGTGGGTACTTGGGTATTTGTGAACCCTAGGATGTATTTGTTTCATTGAATCTCTTTATTATGCTTTAAATTAATTGATTTTTGTAGTGAGTTCCAACCTTGAATGCTTGATTGAATGAGCATTTCCCCTAGAGTGACACTAGGTTGAGATTTCTTGTTGGCAACCTTGTGAGTGAGTGACACACCACGAGTGTTAGACAAAGCTATGTTGGAGAGGGTTGAGAGGGTGAGTCGAGAGGTACAGGAGCGTCCCCTTTCCCCTCTGGCGTGATAGATTCTACCTCCGTTCCTTGAGTTCTTTGCGGCCATAATAGAGTGAATGGTCTAAGGGATGACCCTCTGCTGGGGCCTAGTTATGCATGCAACGGAGTGAAGCGTTGAGGTGATCTTAGTATCTAGGGCTTAATAATGGTTAGGGACCTTCCACCTTGACCAAAGGGTTAGGTGTATAATTAGGAAGAGATTTATCACTTGGAATCCCTAGAGCTCATTGCAACTCTATTCGAGTGCGAGGTTGAGAGGTTATCTAATCTCTCCTCCGGGACATGTATAGAGTTAGGCATAGTTGACTTTAGATTTGGGACTATGTATTTAAGGATTTCCACGACTCACCATTGCATTAATTAGGAAGCATAATAGAGGGTTCTTACACTTGAAACGATTGTCCTAGGAGGAGCATTATCCGAGTACCTTATAAGTGCTTGTGCGATATGAATGCGAAGTGTTCATTCCTTATGTTGAGCATTACATTTCTCAAGTTTTTACATTAATATGTGTGTTTTTATGTTACTTTTATGCAGATATGGTTGTGAGGCTGAGTATGAAGGAAATTGGCCAATGTGGATCATAATGCACCTATTTTGGAGGAGATCTTGCTAAGGTTCAAATGCGAAGACATAGGACAGGTGTGAGATGCTAGAGTGTGTGCCAACCTCCTCGCATTCGAGTGAGCACATCCATTTGGAGGGGCACAAAGGCAGTCACACTCGAGCATTCCGTCTTATGCATATAAGAATAAGAGCTCCACCAACATATATATCATTGAAGAAGCAAGTGATTCACGACGTGAACGTGTGCCCGTTTGCGTTACCCCGATGAAAGTATGGAATTGGGAAGTTAATCTCTCCTCCATGACATGAATAGAGTTAGGCATTGTTGACCTTAGATTTGGGACTATGTATATAAGGATTTCCATGACTCACCATTGCATTGATTAGGAAGCATAATAGAGAGTTCTTGTACTTGAAGCGATTATCCTAGGTGAAGCATCATCCGAGTACCCCATCTTTATCGATTGCCTTACCTACTCCTTACTTTTGCTCTCTTACTTGTTGCTTTTAATTGTTGAGAATTGAATCATTATCACACTTACCATTGTTGATACTCCACATAGCTAAGAATCGAATTAAGTGTCTTTACTCCCTACTCCCTGTGGATTCGACCCCGCTCACCCGGGATTATTACTTAGACAAACCCGTGCACTTGCGGGATATACGCAAGGGGACCTTGTCCAGTTTTTGGCGCGGTTGCCGGGGAGCTAGGCGTTTAAAGATACTTCGCACTTTGTTTTCTTAGCTATTTCACCACACATTCTAATTCATATCTTCTTATTCTATCATCGTTCTGATTGTCTTTTTCTTTATTTTTTGTGCAGCTCCAGGTTATGACCCGTGGGAATCCATCAATATTGATTGAAGGAGACCCTGAGCTTGAACGCACACTTAGAAGAAAAGGGAAAGAACCTGTGCAAGAACAGCATAATCCAGCTGATTTGGAAGTAGAAGGATCTGAAAACATGGGAGAACAAAATGAGCAACAACGAACACTATCCGATTATGCCAGACCTTCATTGTTGGGGACACAATTGAGTATTGTGCATCTCCCTAATTACAGCTCAGAACTTTGAGCTAAAGCTGGCATTCATCCATATGCTGCAGCAGTCCGTACAATTCAATGGTTTCGCCGATGAGGATCCAAACAGTCACATAGAGAGCTTCCTCGAGGTGTGCGACATGCTGAAGATAAATGGTGTGATGGATGATGCCATCAAATTGAGAGTCTTCCTATTTTCCTTAAACGGGAGAGCAAAGCAGTGGCTACACTCATTACCTAGAGCATCAATCACTACATGGGAGGAGATGGTAGAAGCTTTTCTAGCCCGTTATTTCCCTCCTGGAAAATCAGCAAAGCTTAGGAATGAGATCTCATCCTTTGTGCAGTTGGAATTGGAGTATCTATTTGAGACATGGGAAAGTTTCAAGGAACTCCTGTGAAAGTGTCCGCAACACGGATTCCCAGAGTGGATGATTGTTCAAACCTTCTACAATGGTTTGAACCCGAGTACAAGGCAACTCTAGGATGCGACGGCAGGAGGTACCTTAGGTAGCAAGACCCCCGATGAGGCTCGTAAATTGATTGAGGAAATAGGGTTAAATAGCTACCAGTGGAACGCTAGGGAGAAGAAAAAGGTGGCCGGTCTCCATGAAATTGATGCGGTAACTTCATTGGCGGCCAAAGTGGAGAGTTTGAGTAACAAGCTAGATCTTATAGCTTTTAATAGAGTTGCGGCCGTGACCAATTGCACCGGTTGTGGTGGAGGACATGCTCCCTTTTATTGCCCAATCGTCATTGCTGATGTTTCTTCAATTGAGATCGTTGACTTTGTAGGTAATGGAATGAGACCTCAAGGGAATCCATAGAGCAACACCTACAATTCAGGTTGGAAGAATCATTCCAACTTTTCATGGAGTAATCAAGGACCACAGAAGACCATGGGGCCATCGGGTTTCCAACAACAACAACAAGCCCCTCAAGTGGAAAACAGAATTTCAGGCTTGGAAACCCGAATGACGGATTTGGAGAAGCACTTGGCTAGATTTGTTCAATCGGCAAATACAAGGTTTGAATCAGTCGAGGCTACACTTCGCAATCACACTGCCTCCTTGCACAATCTTGAAAATCATGTGGGGCAAATTGCAAAGTCTCTCTCCGAAAGGCCACATGGAAGTTTACCAAGTAACACGGAAACCAACCCTAGAGAACATGTGAAGGCGATCACTTTGAGAAGTGGTCGTGAGGTTGAAGGGAGGCTTCTGAGTGAGAAGCTGAAAGAACACACACCCGAGGTTGTAGAGGTTGAGAAGGAAGCAAACAAAGAGAAAGAGGTGGCAACCCCACCTTTCAAGCCAAGAATCCCTTATCCCTCTAGATTGAAGAATGACCAAGGGGATGAACAGTATAAGAAGTTCCTGAGTTTGTTCAAGCAACTCCACATCAACATTCTTTTTTTTGAGGCATTGGCTCAAATGCCTAAGTATACGAAGTTCCTGAAAGACCTATTGACCAATAAGAGGAAATTGGAGGAGAGTGTTTCAGTGGTGCTTGATGCTTCATGCTCGACGGTGTTGCAAAAGAACATGGCAAACAAGAAGAAAGACCCGGGAAGCTTCATCATTCCGTGTAACATCGGCAACTTAGGTGAGGAAATGGCATTGGCGGATTCAGGGGCGAGCATCAACGTCATGCCATATACTTTCTTCCAAAACCTAGGCTTGGGTGAGCCTAGGCCTACTCGGATGACTTTACAATTGGCGGACCGAACGGTGCGACATCCGAGAGCTATCATTGAAGACGTGCTTGTCAAGGTGGAAAAGTACATTTTTCCGGTTGACTTTATAGTGCTAGATGTCGATGAGGATGCAGACGTACCCTTGATACTTGGGAGACCGTTCTTGCGGACGTCCAAGCCATTGATTGACATGGATGGCAGGGAACTCACATTGAGAGTTGGAGATGATAAGCTCACATACCGCCTTGCTGAAGCCATGCGGCATTCTCTCGATTTTGATGATACTCTATACTTTCTAGACACTACTGATGAAATTGTTGATGAATATATGCAGGAAATGTTCAACCCGGATCCGTATGAAGGATTGTTTGACTAAGAGGAGAGCAATGAAGAAGTAATGATGCTTGGTTTGACTGAAGAAGTAACATCTACCACGGGGATCTTGAAGAAGGTTCTCCAGAAAATAAAGAGGGCTCGAAGACGCCACCGAAAATGCTCCAAGACTGTTGGAGACGTAAAGAAGCCAAGGGAGTTGGACGAACCATTTCTTGGTGGTCCGAAGCCCAAGAGTACACCCTTTATCCTCAAGAGACTTTGCTCATCATGCTTTCAAGCCTTGGGTAAGAGGGCAACCTTCATTTATGAACCCCTGTGAGGTAAGAAAGATACGTCAAGCTTAGTGACATTAAACAAGCACTTCTTGAGAGGCAACACAAGTGTTTACTGTTTTCGTACCTGTTAGTTTAGTTTGTTTTCATGAATAAACTATTAAGTGTTGGTGTTTCAATTTTTAAATGCTTGTGCTGCAATTTTTATTGCGGGTTTTTCAAATTCATCGGGTGTTTTATGAAGAATTGGCGAAGTTTGGTCGTTTGAGTTCTATTTCATGTTTTTATCTGATAAATTTTGCATACTAGGGTAGGCTCTGAGTGTGTAAACATGTTCAAAATATTTCTATAGAGCCTGCAGTTTGTTTTTCTAAGTTATTCAGAAAAACACACGGGCGTGTGGAATTTCTGCACGCCCGTGGATGTGTACTGTGAGCTCATCCAGAGAGGGCACAGGGGCGTGCGGCTGCCCCTGTGGACGACCATGCGACTGGAGCACGCCCGTGCATAATTTCCGCACGGGCGTGTGAATTCCTACAGAGTTGGGCAGATTTTCCCGAGAACACGCAGGGGCGTCGACTCGCCCTGTGAGTGACCTTGTGATCCACACACGGCCGTGGGTAATTTTCGCACGCCCGTGCGATACTCTGCAGGTTGCTCCCTCCATCCCGAGAAAACACAGGGGCGTGCGGCTGCCCCTGTGAGTTGGGCATGTGAATGTCCACGCCCGTGGGGAATTTCCCCACGGGCGTGCGATATGAATGTGAAATGTTCATTCCTTATGTTGAGCATTACTTTTCTCAGGTTTTTACATTAATATGTGTGTTTTTATGTTACTTTTATGCAGGTATGATTGTGAGGCTGAGTATGAAGGAAATAGGCCAATGTGGATCATAATACGCCTATTTTGGAGTAGACTAGCTAAGGTTCAAACGCGAAGACATAGGATAGGTGTGAGATGCTAGAGTGTGTGCCAACCTCCTCGCATTCGAGTGAGCACATCCATTTGGATGGGCACAAAGGCAGTCACATTCGAGCATTTTGTCTTATGCATATAAGAACAAGAGCTCCACCAACATATATATCATTGAAGAAGCAAGTGATTCACAACGTGAACGTGTGCCCGTTTGCATTACCCCGATAAAAGTATGGAATTGGGAAGTTATTCAGGCCGAAGACTATAGCAGAGCACTGTAGCAACAATGACGCAAATACTGTAGCATCACTGTTTACAGCCGGCCGAGAAATTAGAGAAACAGAGAATCCACACGGCTGTGTGGAAATTATCCACGCCCGTGTGGAAATTCCGCACGGGTGCGTGTAGCATCCACGCCTGTGGAGTTGCCCGATTCCAGTCCTATTTAAAGCCGATTCAGCCCCGATTTTGGTATTCTTTTCTCCATCTTTTCCCCAACTTGAGAGAGGGCTTCGGCTAGGTTTTGAGGGGTATTGGCTAGGTTTTTGGAGAGGTTCTACGGTTCCGATATCGCGTGTCATTTGGAAGATGGTTATTGGGAGAGCTTTCGTCGGCATCGATCCGGCGAGGTGTATCCTAGGCCGGACAAAGGATCCCTTGCGACGAGTAGAGGACTCTCCACAAGACCATCGACACGACCATCGAGGAGGTTTCTTTATGGATTCATTGCATTTACATTCGATTTCTTTGATTGTACTTAGCTCCACGGAGAGCTAAACCCCTAGTGGGTACTTGGGTGATTGTGAACCCTAGGATGTATTCGTTTTATTGAACTTCTTTATTATGCTTTCAATAAATTGATGTTTATTGTGAGTTCCAACTTTGAATGCTTGATTGTATGAACATTTCCCCTAGAGTGACACTAGGGTTGAGAGTTCTTATTGGTAACCTTGTGAGTGAGTCAAGAGGTACAGGAGCGTCCCCTTTCCCCTCCGACATGATAGATTCTACCTCTGTTCCTTGAGTTCTTTGCGGCCATAATAGAGTGAATGGTCTAAGGGATGAACCTCCGCTGGGGCCTAGTTGCGCGTGCAATGGAGTGAAGCGTTGAGGTGATCTTAGTATCTAGGGCTTAATTGTGGCTAGGGACCTTCCTCCTGGACCAAAGGGTTAGATGTATAATTAGGAAGCGATTTATCACTTGGAATCCCTAGAGCTCATTGCAACTTTAATCGAGTGCGAGGTGGAGAGGTTATTTAATCTCTCCTCTGAGATATGAATAGAGTTAGACATAGTTGACCTTAGAATTGGGACTATGTATATAAGGATTTCCACGACTCACCATTGCATTGATTAGGAAGCATAATAGAGAGTTCTTGCACTTGAAGCGATTATCCTAGGTGAAGCATCATCCGAGTACCCCATCTTTATCGATTGCCTTACCTACTCCTTACTTTTGCTATCTTACTTGTTTCTTTTAATTGTTGAGAATTGAATAATTATCACACTTATCATTGTTGATACTCCACATAGCTAAGAATCGAATTAAGTGTCTTTACTCCCTACTCCCTGTGGATTCGACCCCGCTCACCCGGGATTATCACACTTATCATTGTCAGTACCCCATCTTTATCGATTGCCTTACCTCCTCCTTTACTCTTGCTCTCTTACTTGTTGCTTTTACTTTTGAGAATTGAATCATTGTCACACTTATCACTACTAATCTTTCACATAGCTAAGAAGCGGATTAAGTATTTTTATTCCATACTCCCAGTGGATTCGATACCCGCTCATCCGGGATTATTACTTCAACAAACCCGTGCACTTGCGGGATATACGCAATGGGGTTTTGTCAAGTTTTTGTAGCCGTTATCGGGGACTAGGCATTTGGAGATACTTTGCCCTTTGTTTTCTTCGCTATTTCACCATACATTCTATTTCATATCTTCTTATTCTATCATCGTTCTGATTTCTTTTTCTTTCTTTTTGTGTGCAACTCCAGGTTATGACCCGAGGGAATCCCTCAATATTGATTGAAGGAGATCCTGAGCTTGAACGTACACTTAGAGGAAAAGGGAAAGAGCCTATGCAAGAACAGTCTAATTTAGCTGATTTGGAAGTTAAAGAATCTGAAAACATGGCAGAACATAATGAGCAACAGCGAACATTATCCAATTATGCCAGACCTTCAGTGTTGGGGACACAGTCGAGTATTGTGCGTCCCTCGATTACAGCTCAGAACTTTGAACTGAAGCCGGCATTTATCCACATGTTACAGCAATCTGCACAATTCAATGGTTTGGCCGATGAAAATCCAAATAGTTATATAGAGAGCTTTCTTGAGATGTGTGATATGCTGAAGATAAACGGGGTGACGGAGCAGTGGCTACACTCATCACCTAGAGCATCAATTACCACGTGGGCGTAGATGGTAGAAGCTTTTCTGGCCTGTTATTTCCCTCCCGCAAAATTAACAAAGCTTAGGAACGAGATCTCATCCTTTGTTCAGTTTGAATTGGAGTCTCTATTCGAGACATGGGAAAGGTTCAAGGAGCTCTTGAGAAATTGCCCGCAACACGGATTCCCAGAGTGGATGATTTTCTCAGATCTTTTATAATGGTTTGAACCCGAGTACAAGGCAACTCTTGGATGCGGTAGTAGGAGGTACCTTACGTAGCAAGACCGTCGATGATGCCCATCAGTTAATTGAAGAAATGGGGTTAAACAGCTACCAATGGAATGCTAGGGAGAAGAAAAAAGTGGCCGATCTCCATGAAATAGATGCGGTGACTTCATTGGCGGCTTAAGTGGAAAATTTGAGTAAGAAGTTAGATCTTCTAACTTCAAATAGAGTGGCGGCCGTGACTAATTACCCCGGGTGTGGTGGAGGGCATGCTTCCTTCGATTGCCCGATCTCTATCGGTGATGTTTCTTCGGTGGAGAACGTTGATTTTGTAGGTAATGGCATGGGACCTCAAGGAAACCCATATAGCAATACCTACAATTTGGGTTGGAAGAATCACCCCAATTTCTCATTGAGTAATCAGGGTCCACAAAAAGCCATGGGGCCACTGGGTTTCCAACAACAACAACAAGCCCCTGAGGTGGAAAACAGAGTCTCAGGTTTGGAAACCCGAATTAATGACTTAGAGAAGCACTTGACTAGATTTGTGCAATCTGCAAATAAAAGGTTTGAATCAGTGGAGGCTACACTTCGCAACCACACCGCCTCTTTGCATAACCTTAAAAATCAGGTGGGGCAAACTGCGAAGTCTCTCTCTGAAAGGCCACATGGAAGTTACCGAGCAATACAGAGACGAACTCTAGAGAGCATGTGAAGGCGATCTCTTTGAGAAGTGGTCATGAGGTTGAAGGTAGGCTTCGGAGTGAGAAGCTAAAAGAATATGCACCCGAGGTTATAGAGGTAGAAGAGGGAACAAGCAAAGAGAAAGAGGTGGCACCCACACCTTTCAAGCCAAGAATCCCTTATCCCTCTAGATTGAAAAATGACCAAGGGGATGAACAGTACAAGAAGTTCCTAAGTTTGTTCAAGCAACTCCACATCAATATTCCTTTTGTTGAGGCATTGGCCCAAATGCCTAGGTATGTGAAGTTCTTGAAAGACTTGTTGACTAATAAGAGGAAGTTGGAGGAAAGTGCTTCAGTGATTTTAGATGCTTCATGCTCGGCAGTATTGCAAAAGAACATGTCGAACAAGAAGAATGACCCAGGAAGCTTCATCATTCTGTGTAATATTGGTAACCTAGGTGAGGAAATGGCATTGGCAGACTCAGGGGCCAGTATCAACGTTATGCCATACACCTTCTTTCAAAAGCTAGACTTGGCCGAGCCTAGGCCTACTCGGATGACTTTGCAACTAGCAGACCGAATAGTGCGATATCCGAGAGGCATCATTGAAGACGTGCTTGTCAAGGTGGACAAGTACATTTTTCTGGTTAACTTTGTAGTGCTAGACATCGATGAGGATGCGGATGCACCTTTGATACTTGGGAGACCATTCTTACGGACTTCCAAGGCATTGATTGACATGGACGGTGGAGAGCTAACTTTGAGGATTGGAGATGACAAGCTCACATACCGCCTTGCCAAAGCCATGCGGCATTCTCTTGATTTTGATGATACTTTATACTTTCTAGGCACTACTGATGAGATTGTTGATGAATACATGCAGGAAATGTTCAATCCGGACCTATACGAGGGTTTGTTCGACCAAGAGGAGGATTATGAAGAAGTAATGATGCTTGGTTCGACGGAAGAAGTACCATCTACCCCGGGGATCTTGAAGAAGGTGCTCCGAAAAAGGAAGAGGGCAAGGAGAGGCCACCGGAACCACTCCACGGCTATTGGAGACGTCCGTAAACCGAAGGAGTTGGATGAACCATCGCTAGGTGGTCCGAAGCCCAATAATTCACCCTCTATCCTCAAGAGACTTTGCACATCATGCTTTAAAGTCATGGGTAACAGGGCAACCTTCATCTATGAACCCCCGTGAGGTAAGACAAGGTACGTCAAGCTTAGTAACATTAAACAAGCGCTTCTTGGGTGGCAACCCAAGTGTTTACTATTTTCTTATCTTCTAGGTTAGTTTGTTTACATGAATAATTTGTTAAGTGTTGGTGTCTTGATTTTTAGATGCTTGTGCTGAGATTTTCTTGTCGGCTTTGAATATTCATTGTGTGTTTTCATGTGGAATTGGCGAAGTTATGTTGTTTGAGCTTTATTCCATGTTTTTCACTGGTAAAACTTACAAACTAGGGCAGGCTCTGAGTGTGTAAACATGTTAAGAAACTTTCTGCAGAGCCTGCAGGTTTTTCTAAGGCATCTAGTGAAAACGCACGAGCGTGTGGAATTTCTGCACGGCCGTGTATTTGTATTGCGAGCTTATCCAGAGAAGGCACAGGGGCGTGCAGCTGTCCCTGTGAACGACCATGCGAATATCCCACGCCCGTGGGTAATTTCTGCACGGGCGTGTGATTTCTTGCAGAGTTTGTCAAATTATCCCGAGAGTGCACAGGGGCGTGAACTCGCCCATGTGGGCGACCTTGTGAAAATCGCATGGGCGTGGGTAATTTCCACACGCCCGTGGGAATCTCTGTAGAGGAGCTCTCACCGTCCCGAGAAGACACAGGGGCGTAAGCTTGCCCCTGTGAGCTGAGATTGTGAATGTCCACGCCCGTGCATAATTTCTGCATGGGCATGCGAAACATTTAGGAGATTTTCTCGGATGACCAGAGTAGTCACAGGGGCGTGCATCTGCCCCTGTTGGTCGGGCGCACGGGCGTGCGTAATTTTCACACCCCCGTGGAGGGGCGTTCAGAGACAGTGCGAGTTTCTCCCGAGAACGCACAGGGGCGTGCATCTGCCCATGTGGATCTCTCTTGATGAGGCGCACCGGCGTGCGTAATTTCTGCACGCCCGTGCGATTGCGCAGAAGTCCAACAGGCGCGAGTCTTCCTATAAAAAATCGTTGCATGCTCTCTTCTTTTTCATCATCAACCGCCTGAAAACCATTTCTGATCATATTACCGACCTCTCACCATTGATTTGGAGGATTTTTCTTCGCATATCATGCCAATTTTCAGAGTTTTTGCATTTATTTCATCGGTAACCTTTTAATCCTCTTTTCTTCGTCAACTCTTGTTTTTTACAGATTAAATATCTATAAGTGTGAATTTTCATTTTTACAATACATGGTGCATGTTTAGAAAGTGTCTAAACGCGGTTTTAACTTAAACTCTTGAGAATTGTAGTTTACCCATGCGGATTTTTCACGCTCTGCAGATCCAAACGGGCGTGGGTAATTTCCATAAGCCCGTGTGGAATTCTGCAGTATACTGATTTTGAGCTTCTTTGATCATTTTCCTCTTTTCGTACTACAGGTATGGCACCTCACGTGAAGAAGAACGAAGTAAAGCGTCTCAGAGTCACCCCACCAGAGCCAATACACATGGAATTCTCAAATCCCGAGCATCAAGATCGATTTGAGAGACTTTCAGCACTTGGTTTTGGTCAGACTTGTTTTGTGGATTTGCAAGCGCTGAGAAATATTCAGCGGTGTGATGAGCTAGCTAATGAGATCGATAATATGTTAGCAGTAGGAAGCTGGAGGAGGTTACTGACGATTCATGAGCCGTCTTACTGCGCATTGACGCTTGAGGTTTTAGCGTCTTTTGAGTTGAGGTATGGGAGAATTGACACTATGGATGCTATATAGTTTCGAGTATTCGGACATCCATTTTCATGAGTGTCAATGAGTTTTCGATTTGGATGGGTTTGTACGACATCGCATATACCAGTACAGAGGAGAATGGACGTTTACCTATGGATTTTCCAGTATCAGTGACTCCAGACTATGTGTATAGGGTCCTATGTGGATATGGGCAGATTGAACTGGGAATGTCGAAGGCCACCAGCCTATCCCGGTTGAGCTACAGGTATTTGCACGTGGTCCTCAGTAGGTCTGTGATAAGTGCTTGTGTGATATGAATGCGAAGCGTTCATTCCTTATGTTGAGCATTACTTTCCTCAGTTTTCTACATTAATATGTGTGTTTTTATGTTACTTTTACGCAGGTAGGGTTGTGAGGCCGAGTATGAAGGAAATGGGCCAATGTGGATCATAATGCACCTATTTTGGAGGAGATCTTGTTAAGGTTCAAACGCGAAGACATAGGTCAGGTGTGAGATGCTAGAGTGTGTGTCAACCTCCTCGCATTCGAGTGAGCACATCTATTTGGAGGGGCACAAAGGCAGTCACGCTCGAGCATTTTGACTTATGCAGATAAGAACAAGAGCCCCACCAACATGTACATCATTGAAGAAGTAAGTGATTCACGACGTGAACGTGTGCCCATTTGCGTTACCCCGATGAAAGTATGGAATTGGGAAGTTAATCAGGTTAAAGACTGTAGCAATTACTGTGGCAACACTGTTCACAGCCGGCTGAAAAATCAGAGAAACAGAGAATCCACACGGGCGTGTGGAAATTATCCATGCCCGTGTGGAAATTCCGCACGGGCGCGTGTATCGTCCATGCCCGTGGAGTTGCCCGATTCCAGCCCTATTTAAAGCCGATTCAACCCCGATTTTGGTATTCTTTTCTCCATCTTTTCCCCAACTTGTGAGAGAACTTTGGCTAGGGTTTCGAGGGTTATTGGCCAAGGTTTTGGAGAGGTTCTATGGCTCTGACATCGTGATTCCATTCAGAAGAAGGTTGGTAGTGGAGCTTCCATCGAGGTGTATCCTATACTGGATGAAGGAATCCTTGGACGACGAGTAGAGGACTTTCCACAAGGCCATCGACAGGACCATCGAGGGGGTTTCTTTATGGATTCATTGCTTTTACATTCGATTTCTTTGATTGTACTAAGCTCCATGGAGAGCTAAACCCCTAGTGGGTACTTGGATGATTGTGAACCCTAGGATGTATACGTTTCATTGAACTTCTTTATTATGCTTTCAATAAATTGATGTTTATTGTGAGTTCCAACATTGAATGTTTGATTGTATGAACGTTTCCCCTAGAGTGACACTAGGGTTGAGAGTTCTTGTTGGTAACCTTGTGAGTGAGTGACACACCACTAGCGTTAGATAAAGCTAGGTTGGAGAGGGTTGAGAGGGTGAGTCGAGAGGTACAGGAGCGTCCCCTTTCCCCTCCGACGTGATAGATTCTACCTCTGTTCCTCGAGTTCTTTGCGGCCATAATGGAGTGAATGGTCTAAGGGATGAACCTCCGCTGGGGCCTAGTTGCGCGTGCAATGGAGTGAAGCGTTGAGAGGATCTTAGTATCTAGGGCTTAATTGTGGCTAGGGACCTTCCACCTGGACCAAAGGGGTAGGTCTATATTTAGGAAGAGATTTATCACTTGGAATCTCTAGAGCTCATTGCAACTCTATGCGAGTGCGAGGTGTTGAGATTGTTCGATTTCTCCTCCGGGACATGTATAGAGTTAGGCATAGTTGACCTTAGATTTGGGACTATGTATGTAAGGATTTCCACGACTCACCATTGCATTGATTAGGAAGCATAATAGAGAGTTCTTGCACTTGAAGCGATCATCCTAGGTGAAGTATTATCCGAGTACCCCATTCTTTATCAATTGCCTTACCCTCTTCTTACTTTTGCTCTTTCACTTGTTGTTTTTATTGTTGAGAATTGAATCAATTTCACACTTATCACTATTGATATTCCACATAGCTAAGAATCAAATTAAGTATTTTCACTCCCTACTCATTGTGGATTCGACCCCGCTCACCTGGGATTATTACTTCGACAAGCCCGTGCACTTGCGGGATATAAGCAAGGGGATCTTGTCAGTCTGTGTCAGGTCGAGGTGATAACACAGCTGCTCTGACCAGGCAGGACTTATTCTTTTTATACTCCATGGCCGGTAATGTGCCGATTCAGTTTGGGGTGCATAGTGGTGGATGTTCTGAGGTACTAGGGTCAGTCTGTGAAAGTGGGATTATTATTTGCTGGCCCTTACATTACTAGACTCATCTTGGGGATGGGTTTGGTAGATGCTTTACATGGTGTTGAGAGGACAGTTGTGGCTACACCTCTTGCATTTGAGACGATCAGGATGATGGGGTTGGTACGGAGATGTGGGCCAGGGGTCTATATTATTGCTTCAGCTACCCCAGAGACCGCTGTGAGCGGAGGGGATACAGTGGAGGATTTCGGACAGGTTCCCAGATCCCGTGCAGCACAGGGGCCTCGAGCTTATGATCTTATTGAGAGGCTTAAGAGCGATGTGAGAGAGATTCGGACCGAGATAGCGGAGCTCCGTACGATACAGTCAACTCAGTGTACAGATCTTATGGCCCGTTTCGACTTCCTACGAGATCTATTGAGATCCAGACCCTCGGCATCTTCTGCACCCCCATCTCCTATACCAGCACTGGTGGATCCACCTTATGTTCCCCACCACCAGCAGTAGTAAAGGAGCCGACAAAGCGTGACACTGACATTTGACTTTATTTTTCTGCATTTCCTTTATTTTGCATTTTATTTTAGACTCGTTCACTCAGAAAGGATTCTCCTTCTGAGTTTATTTTCATTTTACAGTTCGAGTTGTATTCATTGTCTATCTTTTATATATACTCGAATTATTTGGTTTTTATTGAGCTTCACTGAACCTCGTCGTGTATACGTGCAGATGGTCTTCTCATCTTTGGAATTGAGATATTGTCATGGGCACGGCCAAGGTGCTTAGGCACTTGGCCGTGTGAGCTTCACAACCTATTGGAACATTACTCCCAAGGAATTATCTTCACCAAATGCGATACTAGAAGTCAAGGGAGTATTGTGTCAATTGCTTCACCCACATTTGCACTTCATTAATATATATTTTGAGTGAGCTTGCATATGTACATTGAGGACAATGTACAACTTAAGTGTGGGGGGGAGTTTCATAGTGCACACATCGTTTCTATTGTTCTTGATTGATATACATGCTCACATAGCCAATGGTGGTTCACCTTAGTTGCATTAATTGTATTCTTGAGTTTAGGAGAATTTTTAACATTAAAATGTCTTCATGCTCTAGTTTTTACTTAAATTTCTAGGAATTTTTACCCAATTGACATTTGTTGCACTACTCACTCTTTGAACTCTTTTGGAAACTCATGTTCGATGTTAAAGGGACTAGCTATAGTTGTGTTTTGTGTAAAAAAATAAAAAATAAAAATAAATAAATGAAAAGAAAGAACAAAATAGTTTTATTGTTTATTTGTGCTTGTTGGGTGGAAAGAGCTACCACCTATGAAGTATGAAGGTACTCTCATAAGTTGGATACTAGCTATGCCCTCATGAGAGAAAGAGCTATCTCATAGGATGAGTGAAAGCTACCACTCCGGTAGAAAGAGCTACCACCTCAAAAGTGTGAAAGCCACCTTAGCGGCCGCTTTGGAAAGGGCTACTTTAGATTTTGGGTATGTTGTCCTTTTTGATTCATGTTTTTAGCTAGAGCTTTGATTTTTCATATTTAGTGTTGAAATTTCCCTTACTTGTAGAATGTTCTCTTTGTATACTTTGGTGAACCTAAGGCCAAGAACTTTCAATATTTTCTTTATTGATGCACATAATGTTTAATTTTTGCTTGAGGACAAGCAAAAGCTTAAGTGTGGGGGAGTTTGATAAGTGTGTTTCTACACTAATATGTGTGTTTTTATGTTACTTTTGTCATGTTTTTACACTAATATGTGTGTTTTTATGTTACATTTACGCAGGTAGGGTTGTGAGGCCGAGTATGAAGGAAAGAAACCAATGTGGATCATAATTCACCGATTTTGGAGGAAATCTTGCCAAGATTCAAACGCGAAGCATAGGTCGGGTGTGAGATGCTAGAGTGTGTGCCAACCTCCTCGTATTTGAGTTAGCACAACCATTTGGAGGGGCACAAGGGTAGTCACACTCAAGCATTCTGACTTATGCACATAGAACAAGATCTCCACCAACTTGTCCGTCATTAAAGAAGCAAAGCGATCCACGACGTGAACGTGTGCCCGTTTATGTCACCTCGATGAAAGTATGGATTCGGGAAGTATTTTAGGCCAGGTATTGTAGTAAAAGTACTGTAGCAGCACTGTTCACAGCCGGCCGAAAATCATAATACCAGAGAATCCACACGGGCGTGTCGAAATTACCAACGCCGGTGTGGAAATTCCACAGGGGCGCCTACAGGGGCGTGTGGATTCGTGATTCCAGCCCTATTTAAAGCCAATTCAGCCCCGATTACAGCATTCTTTTCTCCATCTTTTCACCAACTTGAGAGAGGGGTTTGGCTAGGGATTTGGAGAGGTTATACGGCTCCGATATCGTCATTCCTTTGGAAGAAGGTTGGTAGGGGAGCTTCCGTCAAGGCGTATCCTATACCGAAAAAGGGAATCCATGGACGACGAGTAGAGGACTTTCCACAAGACCATCGACATGACTATCGAGGGGGTTTCTCTATGGATTCATTGCTTTTACATTCTATTTCTTTGATTGTACTTAGCTCCATGGAGAGCTAAACCCCTAGTGGGTACTTGGGTGATTGTGAACCCTAGGATGTATTCGTTTTATTGAACTTCTTTATTATGCTTTCAATAAATTGATGTTTATTGTGAGTTCCAACTTTGAATGCTTGATTGTATGAACATTTCCCCTAGGGTGACACTAGGGTTGAGAGTTCTTATTGGTAACCTTGTGAGTGAGTGACACACCACGAGCGTTAGACAAAGCTAGGTTGGAGAGGGTTGAGAGGGTGAGTCAAGAGGTACAGGAGCGTCCCCTTTCCCCTCCGACGTGATAGATTCTACCTCCGTTCCTTGATTTCTTTGCGGCCATAATAGAGTGAATGGTCTATGGGATGACCCTCCGCTGGGGCTTAGTTGCGCGTGCAACGGAGTGAAGCGTTGAGTTGATCTTAGTATGTAGGGGTTAATCATGGTTAGGGACCTTCCCCCTAGACATGTATAGAGTGCGAGGTCATTGCAACTCTATTCGAGTGCGATGTTGAGAGGTTGTCTAATCTCTCCTCCGGGACATGTATAGAGTTAGGCATAGTTGACCTTAGATT
This sequence comes from Dioscorea cayenensis subsp. rotundata, assembly GCF_009730915.1. NCBI lineage: Eukaryota > Viridiplantae > Streptophyta > Magnoliopsida > Dioscoreales > Dioscoreaceae > Dioscorea > Dioscorea cayenensis. The sequence continues at coordinate 304,874 of NC_052491.1, read as the reverse complement.
TGGGACTATGTATTTAACGATTTCCACGACTCACCGTTGCATTGATTAGGAAGCATAATAAAGGGTTCTTGCACTTGAAACGATTGTCCTAATCGGAGCATTATAAAAGTACCCCATCTTTATTGATTGCCTTACCTCTTTCTTTATTCGTGCTCTCTTACTTGTTGCTTTTACTTTTGAGAATTGAATCATTGTCACACTTATCACTACTGATCTTTCACATAGCTAAGAAGTGGATTAAGTTTTTTTATTCCCTACTCCCTGTGGATTTGATATCCTCTCATCTGGGATTATTACTTCGACAAACCCATGCACTTGCGGGATATACGCAAGGGGATCTTGTCAATGGGCTAAGGGATGTGCTTTCGCTGGGCCTTAGTTGTGAGTGCAACGGAATGAAGCGTTGAAGTGATTTTAGCATCTAGGGTTTAATTGTGGCTACAGATCTTTCACTTGGACCAAAGGGTTAGATCTATACATAGGAATAGAGTTTATCATTTGGAATCCCTAGAGCTTATTGCAATTCTATACGAGTGCGAGGTGTTGAGATTTTTTGATTTCTCCTCCAGGACATGTATAGAGTTAGGCATGGTTGACCTTAGATTTGGGACTATGCAATTAAGGATTTCCAGGACTCACTATTGTATTAATTAGGAAGCATAATAGAGGTTTCGTGCACTTGAAACGATTGTCCTAGGTGGAACAATATCCGGGTACCCCATCTTTATCAATTGCCTTACCTTATACTTGTCCTCTCTTTCTTGTTGTTTTTACTTTTGAGAGTTGAATCTTGTCACACATATCACTATTCATCTTCCACATTAGTTAACAAACAACTTAAGTGTCTTTATTCGATACTCTCTGTGGATACGATACCCACTCATCAGGGATTATTACTTCAACACCCATGCACTTGCGGTTTACATGCATATACGGACGTGTCATGTGTGTTTTCCCTGGATACCTTAAAAACGATGCAGGCTCTGCAGAAAATTCTTGAACATGTTTACACACTCAGAGCCTGCCATATTATGCAAACTATACAAGCAAAAAACATGAGAGATAGCTCAAACGACAAAAAATTCAGTAAATCCTTATTAAAAACACACGATGAAATTAAAACGAACTATAAAATCATAGCAAAAGCATCTAAAAATAAAGACACAAACACTACACACTTTATTCGTGCAAACACTAAATTACTAACTAAGAAAACAACAAACACTTGGGGGTTGCCTCCCAAGAAGCGCTTGTTTTACGTCACTAAGCTTGACGTACCTCGTCTTTCCTCACGGGCATTCCTACATGAAGGTTACACTCTTACCCATAGCTTGAAAGCATGATGAACAAAGTCTCTTGAAGGTAGAAGGGGAGTTATCGGGCTTGGGACCACCTAGCAATGGTGCATCCAATTTGTTCAGTTCACACGTGTCTCGAACAGCCTTGGAGCATTTTCTGTGGTGTCTCCTCACCCTATTAATCTTCCGGAGCACCTTCTTTAGGATCCCTGGAGTACATGGTACTTCTTCAGTCGAACCAAGCATCAAAACTTCTTCATTTTCCATCTCTTGGTAGAACAAACCCTCGTACGGGTCCGGATTGAACATTTCCTGCATGTATTCATCAACAATCTCATCTATAGTCTCTAGAAAATATAAAGTATCATCAAAATCAAGAGAATGCCACATAGCTTCAGCAAGGCGATATGTGAGCATGTCATTTCCAATTCTCAATGTTAACTTCCCGCCGTCCATGTCAATCAATGCCTTGGAAGTCTGCAAGAACGGTCTCCCAAGTATCAAAGGTACTTCCGCATCCTCATCGACGTCTAGCACCACAAAATCTATTGGAAAAATGTACTTGTCCACCTTGATAAGCACATCTTCGATGATACTCCTCGAATGTCTCACCATTCGATCTGCCAATTGCAAAGTCATCTGAGTGGGTCTAGGCTTGTATGGCATGATGTATGGCATGATGTTGATATTGGCCCCTGAGTCCGCCAATGCCATTTCTTCACTCAAATTGCCAATATTACACAGAATGATGAAGCTTCCCCGGTATTTCTTCTTGTTCGGCATGTTCTTTTGTAACACCACCGAGCAAGAAGCATCTAAGATCACTAAAACACTCTCCTCTAACTTCCTCTTGTTAGTCAACAAGTCCTTTAAGAATTTTGCATAGTTAGGCATTTGGACCAATGCCACAACAAAAGGAATATTGATGTGGAGTTGCTTGAACAAACTCAGGAACTTCTTGTACTCTTCATTCACTTGGTCATTCTTAAATCTAGAAGGATAAGGGATTCTTGGATTGAAAGGTGAGTGTGCCACCTCCTTCTCTTTGCTTGCTCCCTACTCAACCTCTATAACCTCGGGTGTGTGTTCATTGGGCCTCTCACTTGGAAGCCTACCTTCAACCTCACGACCACTTCTCAAAGTGATCGCCTTCACATGCTCTCTAGGATTAGTCTCAGTATTACTCGGCAAGCTTCCATGTGGCCTTTCCGATAGAGAAATCTGCCCTACTTGATTTTCAAGATTGTACAAAGAGGTGGCGTGGTTGCGAAGTGTTGCCTCGACTGATTGAAACCTTGTATCTGACGATTGCTCAAACCTAGTCAAGACCTTCTCTAAATCAGTCATTCGGGTCTCCAAACCCGAAACTCGGTTTTTCATGTTTGGGGCTTGTTGTTGTTGGAAACCCGGTGGCCCCATGGCCTTTTGTGGACCTTGGTTGATCCACAAAAAATTGGGATGATTCTTCCAACACGGATTGTAAGTGTTGGTATATGGATTCCCTTGGTTCCTCATTGCATTAGCTACAAAATCGACATTCTCAACCGAAGATGCATCATCAATAGAAATTGGGTAATCGGAGGGAGCATGAGCTTCACCACACCCGGTGTAAGTAGTCACAGCCGCCACTTTATTCGAAGTTAAAAGATCTAACTTCTTACTCAATGATTCCACTTGAGCCGCCAATGAAGTTACTGCATCTATCTCATGGAGCCCGGCCACCTTTTTCTTCTCTCTAGCATTCCATTGGTAGCTATTTAACCCCATTTCTTCAATTAGTTGATGGGCCTCACCGGGGGTCTTGCTACCTATGGTACCTCCTACTGCCAGATCCAAGAGTTTCCTTGTACTCGGATTCAACCCGTTGTAAAAGGTCTGAAAAATCATCCACTATGGGAATTCGTGTTGCGGGCACTTTCTTAGGAGCTCCTTGAACCATTCCCACGTCTCAAATAGAGACTCCAATTCTGACTGAACAAAGGATGATATCTCATTTCTAAGCTTTGCAGATTTTCCAAGAGGTAAATAATGGGCCAGAAAAGCTTCTACCAACTCATCCTATGTGGTAATCGATGCTCTAGGTAATGAGTGTAGCCACTGCTTCACTCTCCCCTTTAAGGAAAATGGGAAGGCTCTCAACTTGATGGCATCGTCTGTCACCCTGTTTATCTTAAGCATATCACACACCTTGAGAAAGTTCTCTATATGACTGTTTGAATCCTCATTGGCCAAACCATTGAACTGCGTGGATTGCTGCAACATGTGGATGAATGCCGGCTTTAGCTCGAAGTTCTGAGCTGTAATCAGGGGACGCACAATACTCGATTGTGTCCCAAATACTGAAGGTCTGGGATAATCGGATAATGTCCGTTGTTGCTCATTCTGTTCAACCATGTTTTCAGATTCTTCTACTTCCAAATCAGATAGATTAGATGGTTCTTGCACAGGTTCTTTCCCTTTTCTTCTAATTGTACATTCAAGCTCGGCATCTCCTTCAATCAATATTGAGGGGTTCCCTCATGTCATAACCTGGAGCTGCACCAAAAAGAAAGAAAAAGAAATCAAAATGATGATAGAATAAGAAGAAATGAACTAGAATGAATGAATAAATAGCTAAGAAAACAAAGTGCAAAGTATCTCTAAACATCTACTCCCCTGCAACGGCGCCAAAAACTTGACACCGTCCTTTGTGTATGTCCCGCAAGTGCATGGGTTTATCAAAGTAATAAATCCCAGATTAGTGAGATATCGTATCCACAGGGAGTAGGGAATAAAAACACTTAAATTGTTTCTTAACTAAGTGAAAGATGAATAGTGATATGTGTGACAAGATGTGAAATAACAAAAGTAAAAGAACAAGAAAGAGAGCATGATTAAAGGAGAAGTAAGGCAATCGATATAAATGGGATACCCGGCTATTGTTCCACCTAGGACAATCGTTTCAAGTGCAAGAACACTCTATTATACTTTCTAACTGATGCAATAATGAGTTATGGAGATCCTTAAATACATGGTCCCAAATCTAAGGTCAACCATGCCTAACTCTATACATGTCCAGGAGGAGAAATTGAATAACATCTCAACTTCGCACTCGCATAGAATTACAATGAGTTCTAGGGACTCCAAGTGATAAATCCTCTTCCTAGATGTAGACCTAACCCTTTGGTCCAGGTGGAAGGTCCCTAGCCATAATTAAGCCCTAGGTGCTAAAATCACTTCAACGCTTCACTCCGTTGCACCCGCAACTAAACCCCAGCAAAAGGTCATCCTTTAGCCCATTTACTCTACTCTGACCATAAAGAACTTGAGGAAATAGAGGTAGAATAAATCACACTGGAGGGGAAAGGGGACGCTCTGCTACCTCTCGACTTACCCTCTCAACCCTCTCCAATGTATATATTTGTCTAACTCTCGTGGTGTGTCACTCACTCGCAAGGGTTACAAACAAGAACTCTCAACCATAGTGTCACTCTAAGGGAGTATTCATACAATCAAGAATTCAATATTGGAACTCAAATAAAACATAAATTAATTGAAATCATAATAAAGTGGTTCAATGAAACAAATACATCCTAGGGTTCACAAATACCTAAGTACCCACTAGGGGGTTTACCTCTCCATGGAGCTAATTACAATCAATGAAATCAAATGTAAAAGCAAAGAATCCATGGAAAACCCCCTCGATAGTCATGGCGATGGTCTTGTGGAGAGTCCTCTACTCATCCAAGGGTCCATTAGTATGGCCTAGGATACAACTCGCCGGATCGGTGCCGATGAAAGCTCTCGCACTAACCTTCTTCCAAACAGAGTGCGATGTCAGAGCCATAGAAACTCTCCAAATACCTAGCTAATACCTTTCAAAACCCTAGCTAAAGCCCTCACTCAAGTTGGGGAAAAGATAGAGAAAAGAATGCTGAAATCGGGGATGAAATTGGCTTTTAAATGGCCGGAATCGGGAATCCACACGCCCCTGTGGGTGCCCCTGTGGATTTTTCACATGGTCGTGTGGATTCTCTGTTTTCATCCTTCTTCGGCTGGCTATAAATGGTACATACTATAGTGTTTTGCTACAGTGCCCTGCTACAATACCGGCCCAAAACACTCCCGAATCCATGCTTTCATCGAGGTAACATAAATGGGCACACGTTTATGTCGTAGATCGCTTTGCTTCTTCAAAAATGGACATGTTGGTGGAGATCTGCTATACATGCACAAGCCAGAATGCTTGAATGTGACTGCCCTTGTGCCCCTCAAAATCGTTATGCTAACTTGAATACGAGGAGGTTGGCACACATTCCCGCATTTCGAACCCGACTTATGTCTTCGCGTTTGAACCTTCTCAAGATTTCCTCCAAATGGTGCATTTACGATCTATATTAGCTTCTTTCTCTAATATTCTGCCTCACAACCCTATCTGCATGAAAATAACATAAATACACACATATTAGCGTTAAAACCTATAAAAGTAATGCTCATCATAAGGAAAGAAGACTTCACATTCTTATCGCACAAGCACTTATCAAACAACAAGCCCAAACATGGAAAATGAAGTGTCTGGCTTGGAAACCTGAATGACCGACTTAGAGAAAGCCTTGACTAGATTTGTGCAATTATCGGATACACAGTTCCAATTGGTCGAGGGTACACTTTGCAACCACAGTGCTTCATTGCACAACCTAGAAAATTAAGTGCGGCAAATTATGAATTCTCTATCAGAAAGACCACAGGGAAGCTTGCTAAGTAATATCGAGACAAATCCACGAGAGCATTTGAAGACGATCACTTTAAGAAGTGGTCATGAGTTTGATGGTAGGCTTCCAAGTGAGAAGACCAATGTTAAAGCATTGGAGGTCATAGAGGTTGAGAAGGGAGCAACCAAGGAGAAGAAGGTGACACCCCCATCTTACAAGCAAAGAATTCCTTATCCCTCTTGATTGGAGAATGACCAAGTGGACGAGCAGTACAAGAAGTTTCTGGGTTTCTTTAGGCAACTATATATAAACATTCCCTTTTTTGAGGCATTATCCCAAATGCCAAGGTACGCCAAGTTCTTGAAAGATTTGTTGACCAACAAAAGGAAATTGGAGGAGAGTGCCTCTGTGATTCTAGATGCATCTTTCTCGGTGGTCTTACAAAAGAATATGCCGAATAAGAAGAAAGACCCAGGAAGCTTCATCATTCCGTGCAACATTGGCAACTTGGGTGAAGAAATGGCATTGGAAAAAATAGGGGCCAGTATCAACGTTATGCCATATTCCTTCTTTTAGAAGCTAGGCTTGGGAGAGCCTAGGCCCACTCGGATGACATTGCAATTGGCTGACCGAACCGTGAGATATCCTAGGGGCATCATTGAAGATGTGCTTGTCAAAGTTGACAAGTATATATTTCCTATAGATTTCATGGTGTTGTACGTCGATGACGATGCGGATGTTCCTTTAATACTTAGGAGCCCATTCTTGCGCACTTCCAAGGCATTGATCAACATGGACGGCGGGGAGTTCACACTGAGGGTTGGAGATGATAAGCTCACATACCGCCTCACTGATGCCATGCGACATTCTCTTCACTTTGATGATACTCTTTACTTTCTTGACACTACTAATAAGATAATTGATGAATATATGCAGGAAATATTCAATCCGTAACCATACGAGGGGTTGCTAGACCAAGAGGTGGAGAACGAAGAATTGTTAATGCTTGGTCTAAAGGAAGAAGTACCATCTACTCTGGGGATTATGAAGAAAGTGCTCCGGAAGATAAAGAGGGCGAGGAGATAGCACAAGAAATGCTCCAAGGCTGTTAGAGATGCACAAGAACCGGACAAGGTGGATGAACCATTGTTAAGTGGTACCAAGCCCGATAACTTCCTCTCTACCCTCAAGAGACTTTGCTCATCGTGTTTTCATATCATGGGTAAGAGGAAAACCTTCATCTATGAGCCCCCGTGAGGTAAGACAAGGTACATCAAGCTTAGTGACATTAAACAAGCGCTTCTTTGGAGACAACCCAAGCGTTTACTATTTTCTTAGTTGTTAGTTTAGTGTTTGCATGAATAAGACTTTGAGTGTCGGTGTCTTGATTTTTAGATGCTTTTATTGTGATTTTCTTGTGGGTTTTTGGTGTCATCTTGTGCTCAAATGTGTTTTGGCAAAATTTTTGGTAGTAAGAGCTAGTTTCTCGTGTTTCACTGGTGTATTTTGCATAGTAGGGCAGGGTCTGAGTGTTTATACATGTTCAATAATTTTCTGCAGAGCCTGCAGAGTTTTTTTAAGCCATCAAGAGAAAATGCATGGGCATGTGGAATTTCCGAACGCCTGTGGATCTTCACTGTGAGTTTGTCTAGAGAAGGCACAGGGGCGTGGACTCACCCATTTGGGCGATCCTGTGACAAAAGCACGGGCGTGGGTATTTTCTGCACGCCCATGTGGATCCCTACAGAAGAGCTCTCCTCCATCCAGAGAATACACAGGGGCATGTATCAGCCCTTGTGAACTATCCAGTAGTGATCCACGCCCATGGGGAATATTTGCACGGGAGTGCTGATAAGTACTTGTGTTATAAGAATGCGAAGCGTTCTTTCCTTGTGTTGAGAATTACTTTTCTCAGGTTTTAATGCTAATATGGGTGTATTTATGTTACTTTCATGCAGGTAGGGTTGTGAGGCTGAATATGAGAGAAAAAAAGCCAATGTGGGTCGTAATGCACCAATTTAGAGGAAATCTTGGTAAGGTTCAAACGCGAAGACATAGGTCGGGTTCGAGATGCGGGAATGTGTGGGAACCTCCTCGTATTCGAGTTAGCACAACTATTTGGAGGGGTACAAGGGCAGTCACTTTCAAGCATTCTGACTTGAGCATATAGAATAAGATCTCCACTAACATGTCCGTTATTGAAGAAGTAAAGCGATCCACGATGTAAACGTGTGCCCGTTTGCGTTACCTCGATGAAAGCATGGATTCGGGAGTATTTTGGGCCAACACTGTAGTAGGGTACTATAGCAAAACTATAGCAAGGTTACTGTACCAGCACTGTTCTCAGCCGGGCGAGAAAACTGGAAAATAGTGAATCCACACGGGCATGTAGAATTTTAACACGCCCGTGTGAAAAATCCACAGGGGTTCTCACACGGGCGTGTGAAATCCCGATTTCAACGCTTTAAATGCTGATTTCAGCATTCTTTTTTCCATCTTTTCCCCAACTTGAGAGATGGGTGCGGCTAGGATTTTGAGAGGTATTGGCTAGGGCTTTGGAGAGGTTCTACAGCTCCGACATTGCACGTCATTTTGAAGAAGGTTAGTGGGAGAGCTTTCGTCCGCACTGATCCGGCGAGGTGTATCCTAGGCTGGACAAAGGGACCCTTGCGACGAGTAGAGGACTCTCCACAAGACCATCCCCATGAGTAACGATGGGGTTTTCTATGGTTGCTTTGTTTTTATATTCGATTTCACTGATTGTATCTAGCTCGATAGAGAGCTAAACCCCTAGTGGGTACTTGGGTATTTGTGAACCCTAGGATGTATTTGTTTCGTTGAATCCCATTATTATGCTTTCAATTAATTGATGTTTATTGTGCATTCTAATCTTGTATGCTTCATTGTATGAATACTCCCCTAAAGTAACACTAGTGTTGAGAGTTCTTCTTGGTAACTCTTGTGAGTGAGTGACACACCATGAGAGTTAGACAAAGCTAGATTGGAGAGGGTTGAGATTGTGAGTCGAGAGGTAGCGGAGCATCCCCTTTCCCCTCCGGTGTGATCTATCCGACCTCCACATTGCAAGAGTTCTTTGCGGCCATAGTAGAGTGAATGGGCTAAGGGATGACCTTTTGGTGGGGCTTAGTTGCGAGTGCAATGGAGTGAAGCATTGAAGTGATTTTAGCATCTAGGGCTTAGTTGCATGAACTTTGAGCTGAAGCCGGCATTCATTCACATGTTGCAGCAATCCGCACAATTTAATGGTTTGGACGATGAGAATCCAAACAGTCATATAGAGAACTTTTTCGAGGTGTGTGATTTCTAAAGATAAATGGGGTAACAGATGATGCCCTCAAGTTGAGAGCCTTCCCATTTTCCTTGAAAGGGAGAGAAAAGCAGTGGCTACACTCATTGCCTAGAGCATCAATTACCACATGGGAAGAGATGGTAGAAGCTTTTCTTGGCCGTTATTTTCCTCCCGAAAAATCTGCAAAGCTTAAGAATGAGATCGCGTCCTTTGTACAATTGGAATTGGAGTGTCTATTTGAGATGTGGGAAAGGTTCAAGGAGCTCCTGAGAAAGTGCCCGCAACAAGGATTCCCGGAGTGGATGATTGTTTAGACCTTTTACAACGGTCTGAATCCGAGTACAAGGCAACTTTTGGATGCGGCATCATGAGGTACCTTAGGTAGCAAGACCCCTGGTGAGGCCTATCAATTAATTAAAGAAATAGGGTGAAATAGCTACCAATGGAATGCCAGGGAGAAGAAAAAGGTGGTCCGTCTATATAAGATAGATGTAGTGACTTCGTTGGCATCTCAAGTGGAATCATTGAGTAAGAAGTTAGATCTTCTAACTTTGAACAGAGTAGCGGTCGTGATTACTTGCACCGGGTGTGGTAGAGGACATGCTCCCTTCGATTGCCCGATATCTCTTGGTGATGCATCTTCGGTTGAAAATGTCGATTTTGTGGGTAATGGCATGAGGAATCAAGGAAATCTATACAACAATTCCTATAATCCAGGTAGGGAGAGTCATCCCAATTTCTCGTGGAGCAACAAAGGTCTACAAAAGGCCATGGGGCCACCGGGTTTCCAACAACAAGGCCCAAATATGGAAAACAAAGTTTGAGGTTTGGAGACCCGAATGACCGATTTGGAGAAGGCCTTGACTAGGTTTGTGCAATCATCAAATACAAGGTTTGAATCAGTTGAGGCTGCACTTCGCAACGATACCGCCTCCTTACATAATCTTGAAAATCAAGTGGGGCAGATTGTGAAGTCCTTATCAGAAAGGCCACATGGAAGTTTGCCGAGCAATACTGAGACCAACCCTAGAGAGCATGTGAAGGAGATCACTTTGAGAAGTGGTCGTGAGGTCGACTGTAGGCTTCTGAGTGAGAAGCAAAAGAAACACGCACCCGAGGTTATAGAGGTTGAAGAGGGAACAAGCAAAGAGAATGAGGTGGCACCCCCACCTTTGAAGACAAGGATCCTTTATCCCTCTAGATTGAAGAATGACCAAGGGGATGAACAGTACAAGAAGTTCCTCAGTTTGTTCAAGCAACTCCACATCAATATTCCTTTTGTTGAGGCATTGGCCCAAATGCCTAAGTATGCAAAATTCTTGAAAGACTTGTTGACCAATAGGAGGAAGTTGGAGGAGAGTGCTTTAGTGACCTTAGATATGTCTTTCTCGATGGTCTTGCAAAAGAACATGCTGAACAAGAAGAAAGACCCGAGAAGCTTCATCATTCTATGTAATATAGGTAATCTAGGTGAAGAAATGGCATTGGCAGACTCAGGGGCTAGCATCAACATCATGCCATACACTTTCTTTCAAAGCTATGCTTGGGTGAGCCTAGGTCTAGTCAGATGACTTTGTAATTGCCTGATCGAACGGTGAGACATCCGAGAGGCATCATCGAGGATGTGCTTGTCAAGGTGGACAAGTGCATTTTTCGGGTTGACTTCGTAGTGCTAGACGTCGATGAGGATGCGAATGTACCCTTGATATTTTGGAGGCCATTTTTGTGAACTTCCAAGGCATTGAATGACATGGACGGCGGAGAGCTAACTTTGAGAGTTGGAGATGACAAGCTAACATACCACCTTGCTGAAGCCATGCGTTATTCTCTTGATTTTATGATACTTTGTATTTTCTAGACGCTACTGATGAGATTGTTGATGAATACATATAGAAAATGTTCAATCCGGATCCATACGAAGGCTTGTTCGACCAAGAGGAGGACAATGAAGAGATCATGATGTTTAGTTCGAAGGAAGAAGTACCATCTACCCCTAGGATCTTGAAGAAGGTGCTCTAGAAATTGAAGAGGGCTAGGAGACGCCACCAGAAATGCTCCAAGGCTGTTGGAGACATGCGTGAACCGAACAAACTTGTTGAATCATGTTTCCTCTACCCTCAAGAGATTTTGCTCATCATGTTTCCAAGCCATGGGTAAGAGGGAAACTTTCATCTATGAGGCCCCGTGAGGTAAGACAAGGTAAGTCAAGCTAAGTGACGTTAAACAAGCGCTTCCTCGGAGGTGACCCAAGTGTTTACTATTTTCTTAATTTGGCAGTTTAGTGTTGCTTAAATAAATTGTTGAGTGTTGGTGTCTTGATGTTTTATATTTCTGCTGTGGTTTTATCGTGGGTTTTCAAGTTCATCGTGTGTTTTCATGTGAATTTGGCGAAGTTTTGGTCATTTGAGCTATTTCTTATGTTTTTCATTGGTATAAATTGCATATTGGGGCAGGCTCTGATTGTGTAAACATGTTCAAAAATTTTCTACAGAGCCTACAGAATTTTCTAAGTTATCCAGAGAAAACGCACGGCATGTTGAATTAAAACACGCCCGTGGTTTGTATTGCGAGCTCATCAAGAGAAGGCACAGGGGCGTGGACTCACCCCTGTGAACGACCATGCTATGCTCGCACGCGCGTTGGTAATTTCCACACGGGCGTGTGAATTCCTATAGAGATTGGCAGATTTTCCCAAAAGCACACAGGGGCGTGGACTCACTCCTGTGGGTAACCTTGTGAAAACCGCACGGGCATGGGTAATTTCCACACACCCGTGCAAATCTCTGCTGAGGAGCTCTCTTCATCCCGAGAAGTCACAAGGGCGTGCGCATGCCGCTGTGAGTTGGTCTTGTGAATGCCCACGCCCATGTGGAATTTCTACACAGGCATACGTAACACATAGCAATTTTTCTCGGATGTCCAGAGCAGCCACAGGGGCGTACGGCTGCCCCTGTGGGTCGGGCGCACGGGCGTGGGTATTTCTCACATGCCTGTGTATTTGCGTTCAGAGGCAGTGAGTGTTTTCCCTAGAGAACACAGGGGCGTGCACCTGGCCCTGTGAAGCTTTCCTGTGGAGGTACACGGGCGTGTGTAATTTCTGCATGCCCATACGGATGTACAGAACTCCAAGAGTCACGAGTCCTTTGAAAAGGATTATCATTTTCTTCAACCTAATATGCTCCAGTTGTCTGAGAACACTTCTACATTGTTCCCGACGTCATATCGCTAATTTGGAGGGATTTCGTTTGGTTTTTCGGCCATTTTCAAAACATTTTCATCTCAACTCGACGGTAACTTCAATTTTTGATTTCCTTCGCAAATTTATGATTTTCATCGATGAAACTAGTCAATAATGCTTCGTTTCTTCAATTAGAATGATTATTTATATTTACAATGAAGTAAAAGCATTATGATGGTGCATTTGAGGAGTTTGAAGCGTGGCCGTGCGTTTGTTCACGGCCCGTGGATCCACACGGGCATGCGGAAATTCCTCACGACCCTGTGGTTTTCTACAACTATGTTTCATTAACTAGTTTGATCAATTCTCTTTCAATTTTTACAGAGTATGGTACCCATATCAAAGAAGCAAGCTTATAATTGTCCGTGAGAGTCATCTACTGAGTACTCTCAGTTACCGATAGATTATCCTGGAGCTCTGACACCACAGAGAGCTTACAGAATATTATGTGGTCAGGGCCAGTATGAGCCGGGGGCATCCAAGGCCACGTGCCTTTCTCAACCTGCATACCGATATCTACATGCCATCATGAGCAGGTCGGTGAATGGCCGTAGTGATAGCACTTGCGTTTTGAGCCAGCAGGAGCTTTTGTACTTGTATTCAGTGATACAGCGCACACCAATCCATCTAGGGCACATCGTCGCTGAGTACATTCGATATCAAGGCTAGTATCCCAAATTGGGAGCGATCTTCTCAGGTCCATACATTACGAGATTAGATCTTCATATGGGTCTCTTGGGCGCAATTCGCGGGGCCAAGAAAATGAGTATACCTGTGCCCCTGAGCCTGGAAATTATGAGATTGATGAGCATGGCCCTTAGGGTTCAGACAGGGGATTATGCTCTAGTTCAACTAGTCCCAGAGATAACCCAAGAGGGGGAAAGATGATGCCAAGGCTTCCCAGCCAGCCCCTGACCCTCAGTCTACACCTATGGAAACTGAGGCACCTTCAGGGATAGAGGACCCACCCCCAGTGCGCATGTTTTCACCGTCTCGAGCCTAGGATCTCTTTGAAAGGCTCGAGAGTGCTGTGGGAGTATTACGGATAAAGGTAGCAGAGACCCGAGTAGAGATTACTGATATTAGGGCTGTGCAGGCCGCACAGTATACAGAGTTCACGGCACGTTTCAACACATTACAGTAGATCTTAGAGCGAGATGTCGGCTCATCATTTTTCCTGCGGCCAAGGACTCCTTAGGTCCCCTCAGTTTTTCCGTCATCTCCATTCCTTATTCAGGCACCAGATGACCCACCATGTACTTCATCACCAGAAGCAGCAGTAGAGCCAGAGGACGACATCGACACTAGATTTTATTTTCCTCGTCTTTTACTTCCGCATTTTATTTTGGACTTGTATTCTCAGAAAGGACTTTCCTTCTGAGTTTATTTTGTATCTCAAGTTGTATTCATTATCTTATCTTTTATATACTTGAGTTATTTTTGTTTTTATTGAGCTTCACTGAACCCCCTCGTGTATGCATGCAGATGGTCTTATCATCATAGGAATTGAGACTTTGTCATGGGCACGGCAAATATGTTTCGGCACTTGGCCATGTGAGCTTCACAAGCCGTTGGAACAATACTCCCAAGGACTTAGCTCCGTCAAATGCAACACTAGGAGTCAGGAGAGTATTGTTTTGATTGCTTCTCCCACATCTTAATCCGATTGATTTACATTATGAATGAGCATGCATGTGTACATTGGGGACAATGTATAACTTAAGTGTGGGAGGGGGGAGTTCCATAGTGCATGCATCTCTTTTATACTAGTTTTGATTGATATACATGCTCACATAGCCAATGGCGGTTCACCTTAGTTGCATTGATTGCATTCTTGATTTTAGGAGAATTTTTAACATTGTATGTTTTCATGCTCTAGTTTTTGCTTGAATTTCTAGGAATTTTTGCCTGATTGACACTTGTTGCACGACTCACTCTTTGAACTCTTTTGGAAACTCATGTTTGATGTATAAGGGACTAGTTTTAGTTATTTCTTGTGTTAATTCTGAAAGAAAAAACCAAAAAACAAAACAAAAAAAATGAAAAAAATGAAAAGAAAGAACAAAATAGTTTTGTTCTTTAGTTGTGCTTGTTGGGTGGAAAGAGCTACCACCTATGATGTATGAAGCTACTCTCATAAGTCGGATACTAGTTATACCCTAATGAGAGAAAGAGCTATCTCATGGGATGTGTTAAAGCTACCACCCCGGTAGAAAAGAGCTACCACCTCGAAAGTGTGAAAGCCACCTTAGCGGTCGCTTTGGAAAGGGCTATCTTAGAGGATGTGTGAGGCTACTACCCTTTTTGAATTTTTGTTACCTTTTGTAGATAAATAAGTCCCTTGTATGTACAACTTTGAGGAGTATACTTTGGGTTGACTTGAGTGAATTCACACACTTACACGATTTCTGATTTGTTGTCCTTTTAGCTACAGCATTGATTTTTCATATTTAGTGTTGAAATTTTCCGTACTTGTAGAATGTACTCTTTGTATGCTTTGGTGAACCTAAGGCCAACCACTTCCAATATTTCCTTCATCTATGCTTTAATGTTTTAATTTGTGCTTGAGGACAAGCAAAAGCTTAAGTGTGGGGGAGTTTGATAAGTGCTTGTGCGATAAAAACGCGAAGCGTTCTTTCCTTGTGTTGAGAATTACTTTTCTCGTGTTTTAACGCTAATATGGGTGTATTTATGTTACTTTCATGCAGGTAGGGTTGTGAGGCTGAATATGAGACAAAGAAGCCAATGTGGGTCAATATGCACCAATTTGGAGGAAATCTTGCTAAGGTTCAAACGCAAAGACATAGCTCGGGTTCGGGATGCGGGAATGTGTGCCAACCTCATCATATTCGAGTTAACACAACTATTTGGAGGGGCACAAGGGCAGTCACATTCAAGTATTCTGACTTGTGCATATTGAACAAGATCTCTACTAACATGTCCATTATTGAAGAAGCAAAGCGATCCATAACATAAACGTGTGTATGTTTGCGTTACCTCGATGATAACATGGATTCGGGAGCATTTTGGGCTGGTACTGTACTAGGTACTATAGCAAAACTGTTGCAAGATTACTATATCATCACTGTTTAAGCCGGCCGAGAAAATAGGAAAACAGAGAATCCACACGGGCATGTGGAAATTCCACACGTCCGTGTGAAAAATCAACAGGGGCGCTCACACGGGCGTGTAAAATCCCGATTCCAGCCTTTTAAAAGCTGATTTCAGCCCCGATTTCAGCATTCTTTTCTCTATCTTTTCCCCAACTTGATAGAGGGCTGTCGCTAGGGTTTTGAGAGATATTGGCTAGGGCTTTTGAGAGGTTCTATCGCTCCAACATCGTGCGCCATCTGGAAGAAGGTTAGTGGGAGAGCTTTCACCGACACCGATCCTTCGAGGTATATCCTAGGCCGGACAAAGGGACCCTTGCGATGAGTAGAGGACTCTCCACAAGGCCATTGCCATGACTAATGAGGGGGTTTTCTATAGATGCTTTGTTTTTACATTCGATTTCATTGATTGTATCTAGCTCCATGGAGAGCTAAACCCCTAGTGGGTACTTGGGTATTTGTGAACCCTAGGATTTATTCGTTTCATTGAATCCCTTTATTATGCTTTCAATTAATTGATGTTTATTGTGAGTTCCAATCTTATATGCTTGATTGTATGAATACTCCCCTAGAGTAACAATAGGGTTGAGAATTCTTCTTGGTAACTCTTTTGAGTGAGTGACACACCATGAGAGTTAGACAAAGCTAGATTGGAGAGGGTTGAGAGGATGAGTCAAGAGGTAGCGGAGCGTCCCCTTTCCCCTCCGAGTGTGATCTATCCTACCGCCACATTCCAAGAGTTCTTTGCGTCCATAGTAGAATAGATGGGCAAAGGGATGACCTTCCGCTGAGGCTTAATTACGATTGCAACGGAGTGAAACGATGAACTGATTTTAGCATCTAGGACTTAATTGTGGCTAGGGATCTTTCAAGTGTACCAAAAGGTTATATCTACACATAGGAATAGGGTTTATCATTTGGAATCTCTAGAGCTTATTGCAATTCTATACGAGTGCGAGGTGTTGAGATTGTTCGATTTCTCCTCCAGAACATGTATAGAGTTAGGCATGGTTGACCTTAGATTTGGGACTATGCAATTAAGGATTTCCACGACTAACTATTGCATTAATTAGGAAGCATAATAGCGGTTTTGTGCACTAGAAACAATTGTCCTAGGTGGAACAATATACGGGTACCCCATCTTTATCAATTGCCTTACCTTTTCCTTTACTTGTGCTCTCTTTCTTGTTGTCTTCACTTTTGAGAATTGAATCTTGTCACACATATCACTATTAATCTTCCACATTAGTTAAGAAACCACTTAAGTGTCTTTATTCCCTACTCTCTGTGGATACGATACCCACTCATTTGGGATTATTACTTCGACACCCGTGCACTTGCGGTTTACACGCATATACGGACCTGTCACGTGCGAAACACTTAGTGATAATTCTCGACTGGACAGAGAGTCCACAGGGGTGTGCGTCTACCACTGTGGGTCGGGCACACAGGTGTAGGTATTTTTCGCATGCCCGTAAAGTTGCATTCAGAGATGGAAGAGAGGTTTCCTGAGAGCGCACTGGGGCATGTGTGTGCCCCTATGACTCTCTCCTATGGAGGCTGACAAGGTCACCTTGCGTATATCCCGCTAGTGCACGGGTTTGTCAAAGTAATAATCTCGGGAGAGCGGGTATCGAATCCACAGGGAGTAGGGAATAAAAATACTTAATTCGATTCTTAGCTATGTAAAAGATCAATGATGATGAGTGTGATAATGATTCAATTCTCAACAGTAAAAGCAACAAGTAAGAGAGCAAAAGTAAAGAAAGGGGGTAAGGCAATTGATAAAGATGGGGTACTCGGATAATGCTCCGCCTAGGATAATTATTTCATGTGCAAGAAACCTCTATTATGCTTCCTAATCAATGCAATGGTAAGTCATGGAAATCCTTAATTACATAGTCCCAAATCTAAGGTCAACTATGCCTAACTCTATAGGGATTCCAAGTGATAAATCTCTTCCTAATTATAGACCTAACCCTTTGGTCCAGGTGGAAGGTCCCTAACCACAATTGAGCCCTACATACTAAGATCACCTCAACGCTTCACTCCATTGCACGCGCAACTAAGCCCCAGCGGAAGTTCATCCCTTAGACCATTCACTCTATTATGGCCGCAAAGAACTCGAGGAACGGAGGTAGAATCTATCACGCTGGAAGGGAAAGGAGATGCTCCTGTACCTCTCGACTTACCCTCTCAACCCTCTCCAACCTAGCTTTGTCTAACGCTCGTGGTGTGTCACTCACTCACAAGGTTACCAACAAGAACTCTCAACCCTAGTGTCACTCTAGGGGAAATGTTCATATAATCAAGCATTTAAGGTTGGAACTCACAATAAACATCAATTTATTGAAAGCATAATAAAGAGGTTCAAAGAAACAAATACATCCTAAGGTTCACAATACCCGAGTACCCACTAGGGGTTTAGCTCTCCATGGAGCTAAGTACAATCAAAGAAATAGAATGTAAAAGCAATGAATCCATAAAGAAACCCCCTCAATAGTCGTGTCGATGGTCTTGTGGAAAGTCCTCTACTCGTCGTCCAAGGATTCCCTCATCCGGTATAGGATACGCCTTGACGGAAGCTCCCCTACCAACCTTCTTCCTAAGGAATGACGATGTCAGAGCCGTAGAACCTCTCCAAAACCTTGGCCAATACCCCTCGAAACCCTAGTCGAAGCCCTCTCTCAAGTTAGGGAAACGATGGAGAAAAGAATACTAAAATCGGGGCTGATTCGGCTTTTAAATAGGGCTAGAATCGGGCGACTACACGGGCGTGGATACTTCATGCACCCTTGGGGAATTTCCACATGGGCGTGGATAATTTCCACACGCCCGTGTGGATCCTCTGAACTCCTGTTTTCTCGGCCGGCTGTGAACAGTGCTACTACAGTACTTTCTACTGTGTTGCTATATTGCTCTACTACAGTATCCAGCCTGAATAGCTTCCCGAATCCATACTTTCATCGGAGTAACGCAAACGGCCACACGTTCACGTCATGGATAACTTGCATCTTCAATGATAGGCACGTTGGTGAAGCTCTTGTTCCATGTGCATAAGTCGGAATGCTCGAATACGAGGAGGTTGGCACACACTCTAGCATCTTACATCGACCTATATCTTCGCGTTTGAACCTTAGCAAGATTTCCTCCAAAATTGGTGCATTGTAATCCACATTGGCTTCTTTCCTTCATACTTGGCCTCACAACCCTATCTGCATAAAAGTAACATAAAAACAGATATATTAGTGTAAAAACCTGAGAAAAGTAATGCTCAACATAAGGAATGAACGCTTCGCATCCATATCGCACAAGCACTTATCAGAGGCGCACAGGCATAGGCAATTTCTGCACACCTGTGTGAATGTCCAGGAACGCAAGAGCTGTGGCATTTCTTTAAAATCTTTTAGCTATTCTCCATTCTCACATTCCTAGTCACTCAACGATCACTCCTAACACCCCTCCTGACCTCACACCATCAATCTTGAGGAGTTTCACTCGATTTTCAAACCGAATTCAAAAGTTTTCGAGTTCACTATTGGTAAACCATCAATTCTTCTCTTTTTCGCCATAAATTGATTTTAATTGATTAAAATGGTAAATGTTGCTTAGTTTCTATGTTTTTAAGATTTATGCATGTTTAGAATGAACTTTGAACCATTAAAAAAGTGTATTTGTGGTTTAATGAATTACAGTTGTGTGATTTTCATGCCATGTGGATCCACATAGGCGTGTGGAAATTCCACACGATTGTGTGGATTTCTGCTGTCTTATTTTAAGAACTTCTTTGATTGTCCTTTTCAAATTTTTACATACATGGCACCCCGGTCAAAGAATCAGGATGGCAAGTATCCCAGAGAGTAGCCCCTAAGAGAGAGCACATTGAGTTCGCTATTCCCGAGCATAAGTCTCGTTTTGAGCGATTGTAAAGACTTTTGTTAGGTTATACTTGATTCCTGGACATGAGCGTACTGTAAGATATACAGCAGAGAGGAGAGTTCACATATGAGGCAGAGGATCTGGAATCGGTTGGATGTTGGTGACAGTTAATGGCGATAAGAGAGCCTGCTATCCGTACACTTACACTCGAGGTGCTATCCTCATTCGACTTCGACCGTTCTTATGATAGATTTGACAGGGACGACGCTATACAATTTAGAGCACTGGGATCACTACAGCATAAGCATGACATAATTCTCGATCAGACTGGGGTTGTATGAGGTGGCATTCATAGATACTGAGGAGTACGCTCAGTTGCCAACTGACTATCCTGGCGCCATGACCCTGCAGAGGGCATATAGAGTGCTATGCGGACAGGGGCAGTATGAGCCAGGGGTGTCCAAGGCCACGTGCTTTTCTCGACCTGCATATCGATATTTACATGCCATTATGAGCAGGTCAGTGAAAGGCCGTGGTGACAATACCAGCGTCCTGAGCCAGCAGGAGCTCCTGTATCTTTATTTAATGGTTCAGAGCACACTGATCTATTTGGGACATATCATCACAGAGTATTTAAAACATCAGGGGTAGCATGATAGATTAGGAGTGATCTTCTTGGTCCCCTACATCACAAGATTGGTTATGGTATGGGTCTTTTGACTGCGATTAGGGGGACCGAGAAGGCAAGTATACTGGTTCCCTTGGGTATAGAGACATTGAGGTTCATGGGGATGGTTCGCAGGGTTCAGTCCAGAGTATATGCCTTAATTACACCTATCCCCGAGGTAGCAGAGGAAGAGGATGATCTGCCCGAGGGTTTGCAGCCTGCTCTCGAGCCTCGGCCGACACTGATGGAGACTAAGGCACCTCTTGTGGCAGAGAAACCACCCTAGTATGCATGTTTTCACCATCTCAAGCCTATGATTGATTTGAGAGACTTGAGAGTACGGTGGGGGTGTTGCGGACAAAGATTGATGAGGTCCGAGCTACATAGGCCGCGCAATACATAGAGTTTATGGCACGTTTTGACACACTACAGCAGATTCTTGAGCGAGACGTTGCCTCATAGTTTGTTCTGCGACCACAGACTCCCCCAGCCCCTCTGGGATCACCATCACCTGATCTACTGGTACTATTCAATTATCCAGCGGCAGCAATCAAGCCGACAGCTGATGACACCAACACTTGACTTTATTTTTCATTGTCTTTACTACTTTTGCATTTAATTTTGGACTAGTATACTCAAAAAGGACTTTCCTTCTGAGTTTATTTTTTATTTTTTGGTCTCGAGTTGTATTCATTGCTTTACCTATTATTTACTCTAGTTGTTTTTGTTTTATTGAGCTTTAAGTGTTTTTGCACTTAGTCATTGACAAGACCGAGGTGCTTTTGCTCTTAGTCGTGTGATAAGTGTTTAAATGTAGATGTTTTCATGTATATATCGTATTCACTTTGCATGTATTTTGTGAGGTTTCATGCCTGTTTTATGTTTAATTGTCTACTATTTGCTTTGTAGAGCATAAGGAAGCCATAGAGAACAAGAAGATGTCATTTGGGCGAAAAGAGAAGAAAATAGGAATTTCATACTACCCCCATACTACTCAGTATGGGTGCCGTATGCACTGTAGCAGCGGAATGATTCTGAGTGTCTGCCCAGATTTCCATACTACCCACTATATGGGGCCGTATGGAACGCGAATCTAGGATTTTTGCGTGCTATATGACCCCCATATGACCCGTATGACCCAGGGAGTATATATACTGACTTTTAGGGCAGAAAAGGAACTTTTTGGCTAGACTTTTTGCTGGGCATATTTTGGGAGACACTTGAGAGGCTTGTGGTGACCTTGGGGAAGAGAAGAAGGGAAAGGAAGCTAGAAGATCATCCAAGCCCAAGGTCCAAGACTCTCAAGGCAAGAAGGCAACTTCATTCAAGGGGAGATCTACCACGATTTGAAGGAAGGAGACCCGTGGCTAGAGGAAGCGTCATTGGGCACTCCATTGGCGGGGAAAGTGTCATTCGGCATATTCTTCACCTCCTTCTCCACCATTTCATCTAGGGAGTGTCATTTATCCTTTTGTTTCATGTTTTGCTTGTTTGTATTGCTTGTTTTCGGATGATGACACACTAGACCCCCAAGGTCACCGGGTGTTGGTGATCCTTGGGGGTTTTATCATGGATGTTGGATGATAACTTGTTAATTCCATGTTTGGGTAATTTTGAGATTTAATTCATTTTTTTCATGCTAAGTGCTACACTAAGGAGAAATCCGTAGCACTTTTATGAGTGATGCATGTAGATGTGACTTGCTCGCATGTACTAGATCATGAATGGATTAGAAGGGGATACTTGTATCATCACGCCGAGAAATCGGGTGTTTGGTAGCCCTCCATGTAGGTTTAATCCGAAGAAGAGTAGGTTTACTCCTAAGTGAGATTTCCTCGTACTTAATGCAATCGTAGGGATATGGATTTGGGAGAAATTCCTATCTATGTTCATATGGGATTAGTGTTCAATCGCCGAGAAATTGGGGTTGTTCTAATCTTGGAATCTCATGGTCCATTTTACCCTTGCATCTTTAGATCATCATCCATGTTGCATGATAACCCCTCAAGGGGATCCACATCCATAGGCCTTTGCATTTCATTGATTCTCTTGCTTGCAAATTGCTTGTTCTCTCTAATTTGTTGGCAAATATTGTTTTAGCTTTAATTACATTTAGTAGAGTAATATCCATCGCTTGAGATCTTAGGCTAGATAATAGCTCAAGAAGGAGTAATAGGAGATCTTTAGCCCCGTGGAATACGATCCTCGTGTCTTCACACGAGGTATTACTTGGCGATCTCGTACACTTGCGGGGAAGCAATCATCGTGTGAGCTTCACAACCCGTCGGTACATTACTCCCAAGGATTTAGCTCCATCAAATGCAACACTAGGAGATAGGAGAGTATTATTTTGATTGCTTCTCCCATATATACTCTTGATTGATATACGTTATGAGTGAGCTTGCATGTGTACATTAGGGACAATGTACAACTTATGTGTGTGTGTGTGGGGGGGGGGAGTTTCATAGTGCACATGTTTTTTATATTAGTTTTGGTTGACATACATGCTCACTGATAAGTGCTTGTGCGATATGAATGCAAAGCATTCTTTCCTTATGATGAGCATTACTTTTCTCGGTGAAGACATAGGTTAGGTGTGAGATGCTAGAGTGTGTGCCAACCTCCTCGTATTTGAGTTAGCACAACCATTTGGAGGTGCACAAGGGCAGTCACACTCAAGCATTCTGACTTATGCACATAGAACAAGATCTCCACCATCTGTAGCAGCACTGTTCGCAGCCGGCCGAAAATCACAATTCCAGAGAATCCACACGAGCGTGTGGAAATTACCAACGCCCGTGCGGAAATTCCACAGGGGCGTGTGGATTCCCGATTCCAGCCCTATTCAAAGCCGATTCAGCCCCGATTTCAGCATTTTTTTCTCTATCTTTTCCCCAACTTGAGATAGGGTTTCGGCTAGGGCTTTGAGAGGTATTGGCTAGGGTTTTGGAGAGGTTCTACGGCTCCGACATCGTCATTCCTTTGGAAGAAGGTTGGTAGGGGAGCTTCTGTCGAGGCGTATCCTATACCGGACAAGGGAATCCTTGGACGACCAGTAGAGGACTTTCCACAAGACCATCGACATGACTATCGAGGGGGTTTCTCTATAGAATTATTTCTTTTAGATTCTATTTCTTTGATTGTACTTAGCTCCATGGAGAGTTAAACCCCTAGTGGGTACTTGGGTATTTGTGAACCCTAGGATGTATTTGTTTCATTGAATCTCTTTATTATGCTTTCAATTAATTGATGTTTGTTGTGAGTTCCAACCTTGAATGCTTGATTGTATGAACATTTCCTCTAGAGTGACACTAGGGTTGAGAGTTCTTGTTGGTAACCTTGTGAGTGAGTGACACACCATGAGCGTTAGACAAAGCTAGGTTGGAGAGGGTTAAGAGGGTGAGTCGAGAGGTACAGGAGCATCCCCTTTCCCCTCTAGCGTGATAGATTCTACCTCTGTTCCTCGAGTTCTTTGTTGCCATAATAGAGTGAATGGTCTAAGGGATGACCCTCCGCTGGGGCTTAGTTGCGCGAGCAACGGAGTGAAGTGTTGAGGTGATCTTAGTATCTAGGGCTTAATCGTGGTTAGGGACATTCCACCTGGACCAAAGGGTTAGGTCTATAATTAGGATGAGATTTATCACTTGGAATCCCTAGAGCTCATTGCAACTCTATTCGAGTACGAGGTTGAGAGGTTATCTAATCTCTCCTCCGGGACATGTATAGAGTTAGGCATAGTTGACCTTAGATTTGGGACTATGTATTTAAGGATTTCCATGACTCACCATTGCATTGATTAGGAAGCATAATGATTAGGAAGCATTATCCAAGTACCCCATCTTTATCGATTGCCATATCTCCTCCTTTACTCGTGCTATCTTACTTGTTGTTTTTAGTTTTGAGAATTGAATCATTGTCACACTTACCATTACTGATCTTTCATATAGCTAAGAAGCGGATTAAGTGTTTTTTTATTCCCTACTCCCTGTGGATTCGATACCCGCTCATCAGGGATTATTACTTCGACAAACCCGTGCACTTGCGGGATATACGCAAGGGGATCTTGTCACTCACATAGCCATTGGCGGTTCACCTTAGTTGCAATGATTGTATTCTTGAGTTTAGTAGACTTTTTAACATTTAATGTTATCATACTTTTGTTCTTGATTGGATTTCTAGGAATTTTTGCCCAATTGACATTTGTTGCACTACTCGCTCATTAAACTCTTTTGGAAACTCAAGTTCAATGTTAAAGGGACTAGTTATAGTTGTTTCTTTTGTTAATTAAAAAAAATGGAAAAAGGGAAAAGGAAGAACAATATGGTTTTATTGTTTAATTGTGCTTGTTGGGTGGAAAAAGCTACCACCTATGAAGTATGAAGCTACTCTCATAAGTCAGATACTAGTTGATCGACATGAAGTGTGTACACCCGCAAGCGCACGAGGTCGTCAAGTAATAAACCACTCGCGCACGCGCGAATGGGTCGTATTCCCAAGGGGCCTGAGGAGCTACCTTACTCACTTCTTACCTGTTGTTTAGCTCACCGATTCCAAGATAAGAGAAAAGAAGAAAAGAAAGCAAAACGAAAAGCGAAATGAAATCTTAAGAAGTACAAAACAAGTAAAATACGGGAGATGCCTAAGGTTGGAAAACAGTCACGGATGCGGATTCCCAAGGGGGCTACTATAGTGAGTTAGAAATTGAGTAATAAAGCACGTGGCTAGTTGGACCGAGAAAACCAAGACCTAGGCCAACCCGATGGTCACGGCAATTGACCCCTAACCCGGTGCAGGTGTTGAGCGTGGAATCTCTTCCGCCCAACTTCCCGCACGGTTGCAAGGAGAATGTCAGTTTTCACAGGTTAGGGTGGAAACACAAGTAGTTTTCAGACCTAGGATTGGATGGGTATAAATACCCGATGGTCACGGCATATTTATACAATGAACCCTTCCTAGTTTGGTGGAGTCTAGCACTAAGGCAATGGTCATGCTACAAAGTGCTACCAAGAATTTGATACATCACTCAATCAAATGTACCAAAACAAGCAAGAACACCGAACAAGGATCACAACAAGCCAAACATGCATAAACTACTCAAACAATCCAAAACATCACAAGTTCGCCACCTAGGTTCACCTACATCCGGTGACCTAGGGGTTTAGTTGTTCATCTTCAACAAGAAAACCAAATAATCCATACAAACAACTCAAGTAAACATGAGGAACACTCCCTCAAATGATGAAGGTCGAATGACTCAAGAATCCCCGGAGAAAGCCTTCCGAAGACGCCACTCGAAAGGGGTGGCTTCCCGTTGTCTTCAACCTCCAAGCAATGATGCCCTAGAAGTAGATCCTCCTTGTTCTTGCTCTCCCCGCCGAGAAAATGCTCGGATTTCCTCCCTTTTTGCCCTCCTAAAGCTTGGGTTCAAGTGATGTGGAAGTGTTCTCCAAACCCTAGCCGGCCTTGTCCCACAAAGAAGAAGGAAAATCAAGAAGAAGATGCCCAAAAAATGCCCTCGGGAATTTCAGTTTCTGCCGAGAAGGCCGCGATTAGCTGCAGTGACTGCTACAGTGAAACTGCTACATACTGCAATTTAGACCAAAAAGGCATCGATTCAACAAATAAATATAAAGAATAATACAGAACAAATACATGCAAAATACATACTTTTAGAAGTTTATCACTAGTTATGCCCTAATGAGAGAAAGAGCTATCTCATGTGATGTGTGAAAGCTACCACCCTGGTAGAAAGAGCTACCACCTCGAAAGTGTCAAAGCCACCTTAGCGGCCGCTTTGGAAAGGGCTACCTTAGAGGATGTGTGAAGTTACTACCCTTTTTGAATTTTTGTTAGCTTTTGTAGATAAATAAGTCCCTTATACGTACAACTTTGAGTAGTATACTTTGGGTTGTTTTGAGTGAGTTCACACACTTACACGATTTCGGGTTTGTTATCCTTTTTTATTCAAGTTTGTAGGTAGTGCATTGATTTTTTGTATTTAATGTTGAAAGTTCCCTACTTGTAGAATGCTCTCTTTTTATGCTTTGGTGAACCTAAGGCCAAGCACTTCGACTATTTCCTTTGTCTATACTTTAATGTTTTAATTTTTGCTTGAGGATAAGCAAAAGCTTAAGTGTGGGGAAGTTTGATAAGTGCTTGTGTGATAAGAATGCAAAGTGTTCTTTTATTATGATGATCATTACTTTTATCTGGTTTTAGCATTAATACTTGTGCATTTGTGTTACTTTCATGCATATAAGGTTTTGAAGACGAATGTTAAAGAAAGCAGCCAATGTAGATCGTGAACGCACTATTTGGAGGAAATCTTGAGAAGGGTTAAACGTGAAGACTTAAGTCGGATTCAAGATGCGAGAATGTGTGCCAACCTCCATGTATTCAAGCTAGCACAATGGTTTGGAGGGGCACAAAGGCAGTCACATTCGAGTATCCCAGCTTGTGCATTGATAGCAAGATCTTCACCAATGAGGCCGGTTATTGAAAAAAGAAAAACGATCTACAATGTAAACGTGTGGTCGTTGACATTACCTTGATAAAAACATGGATTTGGGAGTGTTTCGGGTCAGTACTGTAGAAGGGACACTGTAGCAAATTATTGTAGTAGGTACTGTTCACAGCATGCCAAAAAGATAATTCCGGAGAATCCACACGGGCGTGTGAAAATTATTCATGCATATGCAGAAATTCCACAGGACCATGTGGCAAATCCACAGGGGTGTGTTGATGCCCGATTCCAGCTCTATTTAAGCCGTGATTAAACCCCGATTTCAGCATTCTTTTCACCATTCTTTCCGAAATTTGAGAGGGGACTGCGGGTAGGGTATTGAGAGGTATTGACAGGGTTTTTTGGGAAGGTTTTTTGGCTTTGACATCACGCTCCACTTGGAAGAAGGTTATTGGGAGAGCTTTCATCGGCATTGATCCGGCGAAGTGTGTCCTATATTCGACAAGGGGACTTTTGAGGTGATGAGGCTTCTCCACAAGACCATTGTCATGACTATAGAGGGGGTTTTCTATGGTTTACTTGTTTTTACATTCAATTTCATTGTTGACTGTAACTATCTCCATGGAGAACTAAACTGCCTAGTGGGTACTTGGATTTGTGAACCCTAGGATGTATTTGTATCATTAAACCTTCTATTATGCTTTCATTAATTGATGTTTTATTGGAGTTCCAATCTTGAATGTTTGATTGATTGAATCCTCCCTTAGAGTGATACTAGGGTTGAGAGTTCATATTCGTAACCCTTGTGAGTGAGTGACACACCACGAGGGTTAGACAAAGCTAGATTGGAGATGGTCGAGAGGGTGAGTCGAGAGGTAGCGGAGCATCCCCTTTCCCCGTCTGATGTGATTTATCCTACCTCTATTTCCTTGAGTTCTTTGCAGTCATAGTAGAGTGAATGGGCTAAGGGGTGACCTTCCATTGGGGCTTAGTTTTAGGGGCAACGGAGTAAAGCGTTGAAGTGATTTTAGCACCTAGGGCTTAATTGTGACTAGGGACCTCTCACCTGGACCAAAAGGTTAGGTCTATATCTAGGAAGAGGGTTTATCACTTGGATCCCTAGATCTCCATGCGATTCTATCCGAGTGCGAGGTTGAGATTATTCGATTTCTCCTTCGGGACATGCTAAGGAGTTAGTCACGAATGACCTTAGATTTCGGACCGTGTATTGAAAGATTTCTATGACTCACTAATGCATTAGTTAGGATTCATAATAGTCAGTTTTGCACTTGAGACGATTGTCCTAGACGGAACAATATCCGAGTACCCTATTTATATCGATTGCCTTATCTCTCACTTGTGCTTTTCTTTCTTGCTTCTTTTATTCTTGTTTACATTACATCTTGTCAACACAATCATTATTTATCTTCACTTGGTTAAGAAACAATTTAAGTATTTTTACTCCCTACTCCCTATGGATACGATACCCACTCACCTGAGATTTTATTACTCGACAAACGCGTGCACTTGCGGGACATATGCAAGGGCGTTGTCAACAGACGACGCGATCTGGCTATGATTATTCCCATTCAGTTTTGAGAGATAGATCATACTGGTGGCTCACATCTTTACCGCGGGATCGATCAAAAGATGGAAAGATATGGTTGAAAATTTTTTGGGAAGATACTTTCCTCCTAGCAAAGCGGTGAAGCTAAGGCAAGAAATTTTAGCGTTTAAGCAAGGAGAGTCAGAACCATTATTCGAAGCATATGAGAGATTCAAAGGCTTCCTTCGAAGATGCCCCCATCATGGATTTGCTTCTTTGATGCGGGTTCAGATCATCTACAACAGGTTAAACTATACAACTCGTCAATTAATTGATGTTGCAATAGGTGGATCTCTTAGCAACAAGTACCCCGATGAAGCTGAGCAACTCCTTGAATCAATGGCAAGCAATGAGTCTAATTGGGCCTTAAGAGGTGCAATATGAAATGGGGCCGGAATTTATGAAGTTAGTACCAATGATGCTCTTGTCGCAAAGATTGATGTGTTGAATAAGAAGCTAGACATGCTCATGGGTACTAGCTCGAAGTCAGAGTCAGTGATGAGTTATAGCACTTGTGGTGAAGGGCATGGAGTCACCCAATGTCCTATTCCGAGCTCCTCCATCACCCCAATTGAGAATGTTGATTATATTGGTAGACAAAGGCCACAAGGAATCCCTTACAGCTCAACTTATAATTCGGGGTGGAAATACCACCCAAACGTTTCATGGAATTAGGGGCAGCAACAAAAATCTGCACCACCTCCACAAGGTTCCCAAATGCAACAACCAATACTGAAGAAGAGATTCACTACTAAGGATGTGCTTGACAAGTTTATTTTTAACACTGAATCAAGGTTTAATAGCATAACAAGCAGTATGGATACTTTGTTCAGTAAGATGAATGCTCAACTCGCTCAACATGCTGGACGGTGCAATAAGATAGGCTCCATTTTGCGGAATCTTCAAGCTTCTGTACAGTCCCTTGAGCACCAAGTGGGGCAGCTTGCTAAAGCAAACTGTGAGCGACCTTCAGGCAGTCTTCCTAGCAACACTCAGGAGAACAGAAGAGAGCACTTGAAGGCCATTGCACTTAGAAGTGGGAGACAAATTGAGACAAGAGTCGAAGTTGACCCAAGTGTCAAGGAAACTGGGGTAGCCAAAGCGAAAGATGCCAACATAGTTGAGAAAGTTACTAAGAAATGCAAGCAAGGTGAAAACAAGGAAATTCCACCAAGGGGTTCATGAAAGCCATCTGAATACAAAGCACTAGTTCCCTATCCAGCCAGATTGAAGTAAGATAAGGAGCATGCTCAATTAAGAAAATTTATCAATATCTTCAAGCAACTCCCCATAAACATCCCGATAGTGGAAGCTTTAACTCAAATGGCCAAGTATGTCAAGTTTTTAAAAGAAATACTTACAAACAAGAGGAAACTCGAAGAAGAGGACACAGTTGCACGCACGGGGAATTGTTCAGCCATTTTAGAGAAGATGCTCCGACAATAATTGAAAGAACTGGAAGCTTCATAATTCCATGCGTACTTGAGGGTGGAGTTCAAGAAAATGCCTTAGAAGACTCAGCAGTGAGCATCAATGTTATGCCCTATTCCATGTATTTGAAGCTTGGTCTAGATGAACTTAGACCCATGAGGATAATTTTACAACTGGCAGATTGATCAACAAGGAAGCCTCGTGGGATTATGGAGGATGTGATTGTCCGTGTGGACAAATTTGTGTTAGCGGTGGATTTTGTCATCATGGATATTGATGAAGATGTGGAGACACCATTGATTCATGATTAGCCATTCCTTACTACCTCTGGTGCCCTAATTGACCTTAAAGGAGAAAAATTAAGATTAAGGGTTGGAGAGGAAGAAGCAGTATACCCTCTACTGGCGGCCATGAAACACTAATTGGACCATGATGACATGCTTTATTTTATTGATGAAAATGACCTTTAAATTATTGATTGTGTGCAAGATGTGCTATCATTGAACCCATTGGATGAGTACTTGTGGGTGCTAGGAAATGAAGATCAAGAAGAACCTCACCCTCTATTTCCAAGTTCTAATTTGAAGAAGACAAAGGAGAAGTTATGTGTACCAATGCTAAAGTAAAAGAGAAAAAAGATTCAATGTTGAAAAAAATTTGGAGGGAGGTCCATGGAAGGAAGAAGAAAGGTATCACTCATTCTCATCCAACAGCTCAAGAAAAAAATGTACAATCTTCACCTCCCTTTACTCATGAACAATTTGAAATTCATTCATTCATGTCGTTGAATTTACCGGAAAGAAGCAATAATTCAAAGATGACAGGGAGTAACTTTTTCACTATTCGAACCCCCGTGAGGTAAGCAACAATGTACGTCAGGCTCGTGACATTAAACAAGCGTTTCTTGGGAGGCAACCCAACCATTCGGGAGTTTAATTTCATGTTTTCATGTTCATTGTGTTCATGTTAGTGCTCTTTTAGTATTTTCTTTAGAGTTGTGAATGTGAATAAGTCCATGCTCTAATAGCTTTGTATATTATTATCACCGTCTATGTGGTTGTTTACTTTTGTTCATCGATGAGAAACACTTGTTTTGGTTATCATTTCATGCATTAGATGAAAATTTTGAACCATTATTTCATGTTGGAGATGTTTTTGGAGCACTTTGCAGCCATGCCCATGTGTTTGGAGAAGTACTTGAAGCTTTAAAGCATGATTTCAAGGGCATACGGCCTCATTGAGGCCATCTGCCCCAACCAAAGAAGAAAGCCTAGGGCATACGGCGTCAATGAGGTCCTCATTGAGGTCATCTGCCCCATTTAGAGAAAAAACACTAGGGTATACAGCCACAATGGGGACCTCATTGAGGCCCTCTGCCCTAAAATGAGAAGAAGAACTAGAGTATACAGTCTCAATGAGGTCCTCATTGAGGCCGTATGAGGTTGAGTTTACTTGAGAATCTTGTCACCTTTTCTCTTTCTTCATTCTCCTTCTTCTGCAACCGAACTCTAACCTTCATTATCCATCAAACCATGGCTGGATCTCATTATTTCTTGTCCTAATTCATCTCCTTATCTCTTTGAGAAGTAGATCTAGTGGTTTTCTACAAGCTCCACTCAAGTTTTCTAAAGCTAGTAAGAACCGTGATGGCTTAACTTTACTTTCTCCATTTCTTCTTGCTTTCTTGAGCTTATTTGTGGATTGTTTCAAGCTTTTATCTTGTCTTGTGTGGTATGAGCATCATGGTTTTGAATTTCCTTGAATTTATGTACAAATGTTTTCGAATTTCATGATGATGGGAACCTCTTGCAATTTGAATAGTATCCATACGGCTTCCATATGGCCATATGGATCCTATTTTATTGTTTTTATCAATGTTTTCCCCATTTTCATGCCACAACTTGCATTCTCTTGGATTCCTTTAAGTCTTATATGGATTATTATTGATGCAGGAATGCTGCATGACAAGATCCCCTTGCTTATATCCAGCAAGTGCACGGGCTTGTCGAAGTAATAATCCCGGGTGAGCGGGGTCGAATCCACAGGGAGTAGAGAGTGAAAATACTTAATTTGATTCTTAGCTATGTGGAATATCAATAGTGATAAGTGTGAAATTGATTCAATTCTCAACAATAAAAACAACAAGTGAAAGAGCAAAAGTAAGAAGAGGGTAAGGCAATCGATAAAGAATGGGGTACTCGGATAATGCTTCACCTAGGATGATCACTTCAAGTGCAAGAACTCTCTATTATGCTTCCTAATCAATGCAATGGTGAGTCATGGAAATCCTTATATACATAGTCCCAAATCTAAGGTCAACTATACCTAACTCTATACATGTCCCGGAGGAGAAATCGAACAATCTCAACACCTCGCACTCGCATAGAGTTGCAATGAGCTCTAGGGATTCCAAGTGATAAATCTCTTCCTAAATATAGACCTACCCTTTTTGGTCCAGATGGAAGGTCCCTAGCCACAATTAAGCCCTAGATACTAAGATCCTCTCAACGCTTCACTCCATTGCACACGCAACTAGGCCCCAGCGGAGGTTCATCCCTTAGACCATTCACTCCATTATGGCTACAAAGAACTCGAGGAACGGAGGTAGAATCTATCACGTCGGAGGGGAAAGGGGACGCTCCTGTACCTCTCCACTCACCCTCTCAACCCTCTCCAACCTAGCTTTGTATAACGCCAGTGGTGTGTCACTCACTCACAAGGTTACCAATAAGAACTCTCAACCCTAGTGTCACTCTAGGGGAAATGTTCATACAATCAAGCATTCAAGGTTGGAACTCACAATAAACATCAATTTATTGAAAGCATAATAAAGAAGTTCAATGAAACGAATACATCCCCGGGGTTCACAATCATCCAAGTACCCACTAGGGGTTTAGCTCTCCATGGAGCTTAATACAATCAAAAGAAATCGAATGTAAAAAGCAATGAATCCGTAAAGAAACCCCTCGATGATCGTGTCGATGGTCTTGTGGAGAGTCCTCTACTCGTCGTCCAAAGATTCCTTCGTCCGGTATAGGATACGCCTCGATCGAAGCTCCCCTACCAACCTTCTTCCTAATGGAATCATGATATCGGAGCCGTAGAACTTCCCCAAAACCTTGGCCAATACCCCTCGAAACCCTAGCCGAAGTCCTCTCACAAGTTGGGGAAAAGATGGAGAAAAGAATACCAAAATCGGGGCTGAATTGGCTTTAAATATGGCTGGAATCGGGCAACTCCACGGGCGTGGATGATACACGCGCCCGTGTGGAATTTCTACACGGGCGTGGATAATTTCCACACGCCCGTGTGGATTCTCTGTTTCTCTGGTTTCTCGGCCGGCTGTGAACAGTGTTGCTACAGTATTTGCTACAGTTGCTACAACCTTCGACCTGATTAACTTCCCAATTCCATACTTTCATCGGGGTAACGCAAAAGGGCATACATTCACGTCGTGAATTACTTGCTTCTTCAATGATGTACATGTTGGCGGGGCTCTTGTTCTTATATGCATAAGTCAGAATGCTCGAGCGTGACTGCCTTTGTGCCCCTCCAAATAGATGTGCTCACTCGAATGCGAGGAGGTTGGCACACACTCTAGCATCTCACACCTGACCTATGTCTTCGCGTTTGAACCTTAACAAGATCTCCTCCAAAATAGGTGCATTATGATCCACATTGACCCATTTCCTTCATACTCGGCCTCACAACCCTACCTGCGTAAAAGTAACATAAAAACCCACATATTAATGTAAAAAACTGAGGAAAGTAATGCTCAACATAAGGAATGAACGCTTCGCCTTCATATCACACAAGCACTTATCACTGCACATCAAGAAACTCGCTTCTAAATGACCAAGGAATGATTCTCACACCCTCGAAGAACCCTGTTTCTCTAGTGCTCTTCAAAAAGCTCGATATGAAATTTTAAAGAACATGCCCTTTTGTACCTTTTTTAACATTGAATGGAGTATTCTAGGAGAAAGATGAGCACATTTGAGGCGAAGCAAGATGAAAGGAGTGTTATTACTCGAAGACAAGGTGCCATTCGATTCCAAGCTTTTGGAAGAATTCATGAAATGAACCACTTGGAATTTGCAAAGTACTTGGGGATTTATGACGATGAATTGATTAGCATGTCGCTGCTTAATCGGTCCCGCATTGATTATCGACTAGGCATGAGACCACGGGACTTGCTCCATATTTGACCACGGGAGAATCCAGTCAGTGCGAAACAGATGAGTCAGGGTCCGAATCCGATGGTGCACCTGCTTATGCTACCCCTGGCACTTCTTTTACAACTGACTTTAACTCTCGGTTCAAGGTTATTGAGGATAACATTCAGGCTATCCATCATGAGTAGCGTGAGATGAAAGGACACATTTACCAGGTTTTAGAGGGCCAGCGCCAGCTCATAGAGCATTTCCATCAGTTCGTCATCTCCTCCCGTGGATCATCCTCATAAGCCACTACTACTTCTTGCTCCATTGCCCTGCCATCGGCAACACCTTTTGATGATCTTTTTCATTTCTGACCATAGACACTTTTTTTTATTTCTACAACTTGTTTCTTTGCTTTACTTTTCTTGCATGTGTGTTTGTTTGATTTTAATAAGTTGGGGAGGGGATGCCCTACCAACCTTGTGTAATACCTTTTTATTTTATCGAGTTTGTGTATTTGACTACTCCCTAGTATTTAAATTTTTTGCAATCTTAAATTTTGTTTGGAATGATGATGCCCCTTTATGCCTTGCAGGGTATTAAGGGAGCTTGGTGAGCCTCTCCACATTTCATGGAAGCCGGACCTAACATGAAAAGCTTGCAACACCTTTTGTTTGGGTCATATCTTACCATGTGCACAAGATTAACCGAGGAAGTTTGTTTTCACCCTCCTCCATTGTTTTCAATGTATATATTACTGTTCTTTTCATGATTAGTGTACAATGGGAACAATGTATGTATTAGGGTCATTATTTACATGCTAGTGTTACCTATGATGGCTTGTACATTATTGTAAGACTCTTCTAGGATGGGTGTATTTCATGTATTAGGGTCATTATTTTCATGTATTAGGGTCATTATTTACATGCTTTTTGTGCTCTATTGAATCCTGTTTCACCTCTAGTATTTTCTTGTGCACTGATTCTTATGTTCATGCCCTGGGAATAGCCAACATGACTACTCTAACTCTCTTGTATGCTTAACACACAACTTCGAGTATTTGGCATTAGAACACTAAGTTCTATCTTTCAATGAACTCTTAAGAACTTCTAAGTCTTGTTGAGCTAGCCCTAGTTTAATGGAATGTAGAGTAGAGTGAAGATGTGATCTAGTGTGAATGAAAAAAAAATGAGTCTATGTCAGTTTTCCTCTGCTAATGAAGCATGAATGTGTCTATGTAGACTGTAATCGAGTAGTTGGGTGGCTCTTGTGCCTAACCAGCATGTGCACCATCCAGAAAGATTTTTTTGTGCAGTCTATGTTAGTTGGACTTCAAAAATATAATAATAATAATAATAATAATAATAATAATAAAAAACCCTAGTGATCTTGTTTACTGCCAACTGGAGGTTCTGAGAAGAAAAATGGGAGTTAGTTCAAGTTCATGAATTAGAAGGATCTTACCTATTCATTGAAGTAGCACTTAGCTCTCTAAGACTTAGTATTCTTTGTTTGTGGAGTGATTAACATCTAAAGCTGTATTGATCGAAGTCAGTAGGGTGGACCAGACCAGTGCAAATGAGATACATGGTTCACACACATGGCACGGACATATAAGAAGTAAGACATGATCTTTCTGTTGTGCTTACTATTTGTAACTCATTATCTATATATCATTTTCTAGTGCTTGTAGATTCTTATATTTATTTGAGCCGGATATGATACATTTATCCAGTTATCATTATTTTTGTTTTTCATGATTTGTTTGCTTGGGGACAAGCAAACACTTAGGTGTGGGGATATTTGATAAGTGTCTAAATGTACGTATTTTAATATATGTATTTGGTATTGTTAGTATGTACTTTAATAAGAATTGATGCCCATTTTATGCTTAATCACGTATTATTTGCTTTGCAGGGCCTGAAAATGCCATGGAAGACACTGTAGCATATTTACTGTAGTAGATTACTATAACTGGAGTACTATAGCAGTGACACTGTAGCAAGATCACTATAGCAACCAGTATAGCACCTGGATGATTTTAGAGGCAGGAACTGATCCAGACCATACGGCCTCAATGCTGCCCGGCATTGACATCGGGATGAACATTGTGGCTAGAGAAATGAAGTATTTGTTTGAAGGCATATTGCGTCAATGAGGCCATGATTGACCCCGAGATGAACACTGTAGCTATAGAAGAGAAGTATTCGTTTGAAGACATACTGCCTCAATGAGGCCATGATTGATCCCGATATTGACTTTTGTTTGGTTCATACTGACTCAATGAGGCCATCATCAACCCCCTCATAGACCCCATCATTGACCCCGTTATTGACCCGGTATGGATGGCTTTTGGGGGAGTTTTGAGTCTCTTTTTGAGCCACATACGGCCTCCATACTGAGGGGGTGGGGTATGCTTGGGGGGTATAATAGAGCATTTGGAGGGTTCTCTTCGAACGTTTTTTTTTTTGGCAGCCATCACTTAGGAGGAAGAAGGAGGAAAACGAAGACATCATCTGGGGAGAGCTTGGCTTGAGGCTTGGAGGTGATCAAGAGCTTGAACTTCAAGGTTAAAGCTTTATCATCAAGGGAGAAGGAGCATTCGACATTCATTGGGCTAGAGGAAGCGTCAATTGGCCAGCATTGCTCTTCTTCATCATCATTCAGACTAGGGAGTGCAACTTATGCATTTGTTTCCTGTTTTTATTGAGTTTGTTATACTTGTTTGTATGATGGCACACTAGACCCCCAAGGGCACCGGATGTATGTGAACCTTGGGTGGTTCATCATGTATTTTGGATGCTATACTTTTATTTGAAATGCATTGGGTTGATTTTTGTCTTAGATCACTGTTCTTCATGTCTGGAAAAATAAAATGGAGATATCCTTAGTTCTTTGTTGAGTTGTACAAGTAGATGTGACCTACTCGCATGTACTAGATCATTAATGAGCTTGAAGGGGTATTCTTGGATTGACATGCCGAGAAATTGGATGTCAGTAGCCCCTCCGAATCTTAAGGATAGACTTAGGGTTAGTGTGCCCTTATAGCGGGATTTCCCTACACCTATTGCGATCATAGGAATGTGATTAGGGAGAGATGCTTATTGACATTTGTATGGGATTAGGGTTCATTCGCCAAGAAATTGGAATTGGACCAATCTTGAGATCCTTCGGTATAAATCAACCCTGCCTTGCTTTTACTGTGCATCCATATATCATACCCCTTAAGGGGATCCTCATTCCTAGGTCTTTGTATCTCATTGTTGCTCTTGTAATCTCCTGTGTTGACTGTACTATTTATTCTTGCAAGTTGTTCATATTATTGCACTTGATAGAGTAGTAAAAGATGCTTAAGTTGTAAGGTTAGATAATAGGTGATGGAGGAGTAATAGGAGCTCCTTAGCCCCGTGGAATACGACCCCTGTGTCACTCACAGGGTATTACTTGGTGATCCCGTACACTTGCTGGCGAGCAATAAAGTTTTTGATGCAGTTGCCAGGGACATTAAGGAATTCTAAGAAACTTCTAGCTTATTGCTTTAACCGTTTTTCTTTTCTTTATTTTTTCTTTTCATTTGTCTTATTTCTTTTTGACTGCGTGCCCATAATTGCGGGTCTGGCGTAGTCAGAAAGTGTTCTCTATTATTCAATCTGCTTTGCCATATTTTCTGACCCTTCACCTTCCATTTCATTTCGAATCGACGGTTCTCATGTAGGTTCTGTACCCCTTCTTCTGAGTGTACGTTCAAGTTCAGGATCACCTCCAACAAATATCGAAGGGTTCCCTTGGGTTATAACTTGGAGCTGCACCAAAGGAAATAAAACAAATCAGAACGATGATAGAATAAGAAAAGGTGAAATAGAATGAATGGTAAATAGCTAAAATAGCAAAGTGCAAAGTGTTTCCAAAATACCTATTCCCTGGCAACGGCGCCGGAAAACATGACAACGCCCCTTGCGTGTGACAGGAAAGTGCACGGGTTTGTCAAAGTAATAAATCCCATGTGAGTGGGATGTCATATCCATAGGGAATAAGGTATAGAAACACCATGATTGCTACTTGACTAAGTGGAGATGAAACAATGATGGTGTAAATAAAGATCGATGCAGATGAACTAAAGAAAATAAGAAAGAGAGGCACAATAAAATAAGAGGAAAGACAATCGGTAAAAGTTGGGTACTCAGATATTGTTCCTCTTAGGATTATTGCTTCAAGTGCAAAACCAACTATTATGCTTCCTAACTAATGATTAATGAGTTGTGGGCATCCTTGACACATCCGTATATGCATGTAAACCGCAAGTGCACAGGTGTCGAAGTAATAATCCCAGATGAGTGGGTATCATATCCAAAGAGAGTAGGGACTAAAGACACTTAAGTTGTTTCTTAACTAATGTGGAAGATGAATAGTTATAATTGTGACAAAATATGAAATAACGGAAATAAAAGTAACAAGATAGAGTGCACAAGTAAAGGAGAAGGTAAGGCAATCGATAAAGATGGGGTACCCGGCTATTGATCCGCCTAGGATAATTGTTTCAAGTGCAAGAACCCTCTATTATACTTCCTAATTGATGCAATAATGAGTCATGGAAATCCTTAATTACATGATCCCAAATCTAAGGTCAACCATGCCTAACTCTATACATGTCCCGGAGGAGAGATTGAATAACCTCTCAACCTCGCACTCACATAGAATTGCAATGAACTCTAGGGATTCCAAATGATAAACCATATTCCTATGGATAGACCTAACCCTTTGGTCCAGGTGGAAGATCCCTAGCCACAATTAAGCCCTAGGTGCTAAAATCACTTCAACGCTTCACTTTGTTGCAGTCGCAACTAAGCCCCTGCGAAAGGTTATCACTTAGCCCATTCACTCTACTATGGCCACAAAGAACTCTTGGAACATGGAGGTAGGATAGATCAAACCAAAGGGGAAAAGGGATGCTCCGCTACTTCTCGACTCACCCTCTCAACCCTCTCTAATCTAGCTTTCTCTAACTCTCATGGTGTGTCACTCACTCACAAGAGTTACCAATAAGAACTTTCAACCCTAGTGTCACTCTAGGGGAGTATTCATACAATCAAGTCTCTAAGATTAGAACTCACAATATACATCAATTAATTGAAAGCATAATAAAGAGATTCAATGAAACAAACACATCCTAGGATTCACAAATACGCAAGTACCCACTAGGGGCTTAGCTCTCCATGAAGCTAGATACAATCAATGAAATCGAATATAAAAACAAAGCATCCATAGAAAGCCCCCTCGTTAGTCATGGCATTGGTCTTGTGGAGAGTCCTCTACTCATCGCAAGGGTGCCTTTGTCCGGCCTAGGATACACCTCGCCGGATCGGTGCCGACGAAAGCTCTCCCACTAACCTTCTTCCAAATGACGCACAATGTCAGAGCCGTAGAACCTCTCAAAAGCCCTAGCCAATACCTCCCAAAATCCAAGCTTCCGCCCTCTCTGAAGTTAGGGAAAAGATGGAGAAAAGAATGCTGAAATCGGGGCTGAAATCGGCTTTTAAAGGGCTGGAATCGGGAAACCACATGCCATGTGGGTGCCACTGTGGATTTTTCACACGGGCGTATGGAATTTCCACACGCCCGTGTGGATTCTCTATTTTCCTATTTTCTCTGTCGACTGTAAACAATGCTATTGTGGTATTTTTGCTACTGTGTTTTCTACAATACCCTGCTACAGTACCGGCATGAAATACTCCCGAATCCATACTTTCATCGAGGTAACACAAACAGGCACACATTTACATCGTGGATCACCTTGCTTCTTTAATAATGGACATGTTGGTGGAGATCTTGTTCTATATGCACAAGTCAGAATGCTTGAATGTGACTACCCTTGTGCCCTCTCCAAATAGTTGTGCTAACTCAAGTACGAGGAAGTTGGCATACATTCCTGCATCTGGAACCCGACCTATGTCTTCGGGTTGGAACCTTAGCAAGATTTCCTCCAAATTAGTTTATTACGACCCACACTGGCTTCTTTCTCTCCTAATAGGCTTCACAATCCTACCTGCATAAAAGTAACATAAATACACCCACATTAGCGTTAAAAATCGAGAAAAGTAATGCTCAACATAAGGAAAGCACACTTCGTATTCTTATTGCACAAGCACTTATCAAACTCCCCCACACTTAAGCTTTTGCTTGTCCTCAAGCAATGATTAAAACATTATATGCATAGATGAAGGAAACATTTGAAGTGCTTGACCTTAGGTTCACCAAAGCATGTAAAGAGAGCATTCTACAAGTAAGGAAAATTTCAACACTAAATATGAAAAATCAATGCTCTAGTTAAAAACTTGAATCAAAAAGGGCAACAAACCCGAAATCATTTAAGTGGGTGAACTCACTCAAAACAACCCACATTATACTCCTCAAAGTTCTAAGAACAAGGGACTTATTAATCTACACAAAGTAACAAAAACATTTCAAAGGTAGTAGTATCTTCACACATCCTCTAAGGTAGCCCTTTACAAAGCGGCCGCTAAGGTGGCTTTCATACTTTTGAGGTGGTAGCCCTTTCTACCGGAGTGGTAGCTTTCACCCATCCTATGACATAGCTCTTTCTCTCATTAGGGCATAACTAGTATCCGATTTATGAGAGTAGCTTCATACTTCATAGGTGGTAGCTCTTTCCACCCAACAAGCACAAATAAGAAATAAAACTATTTTGATCCTTTTTTTTTTAATTAAAGAAAGAAACAACTATACTTAGTCCCTGTAACATCAAACTTGAGTTTCTAAAAGAGTTTCAAGAGTGAGAAGTACAACAAGTGTTAAACGGGCAAAAATTCCTAGAAATTCAAGCCAAAACTAGAGCATGAGGATATTCAACGTCAAAAATAATCCTAAACTCACGAATATAATCATTGCAACTAAGCTGAACAACCATTGCCTTTGTGAGCATGTATATCAATAAAAACTAATATAAAAGATGTGTGCAATATGAAACTTCCGCCCACACTTAAGTTGTACATTGTCCCTAATGTAGCCATGTAAGCTCACTCATAATGTATATCAATTAAATTCAAATGTGGGATAAGCAATCAAAACAATACTCCCCTGACTCCTAGTGTTACATTTGATGGAGCTAAGTCCTTGGGAGTGTTGTTCCAATGGGTTGTGAAGCTCATACGACCAAGTGCCGAAACACCTTGGCCGTGCCCATGAGAAAGTTCTCAATTCCCATGATGAGAAGACCATCTGCATGCATACACGAGAGGATTAAGTAAAGCTCAACAAAAAATAAAACAACTCGAGTATATAAAAGATGAAGCAATGAATACAACTCGAGACAACAAAATAAAAACTAAACTCAAAAAGGGAGTCCTTTCTGAGAATACAAGTCCAAAATATAAGTGTAAAAGTAATAAAAATGAAAAAAAACAAATCAAGTGTTGGTGTCATGCTCTGGCTCCTCTGATGCTGTTGGTGTTGGTGATGAAGTACATGGTGGGTCAACCGGTGATGGAATAGGGGATGGAGGTGCTGGACATGCCGGGGGAGTTCTCGGCCACAGGACAAATGATGAGGCGATGTCACTCTAAAATCCGCTGTAACATGTCAAAATGTGGCATGAACTCTGTATGCTGTGTGGCCAGCGTAGCCCGAATCTCAGCGATCTCTGCTTGGGCCTCAGCGACCTCTGTCTGTATAACCCCCACAGTACTCTCTAGCCTCTCAAAACAATCATGGGCTTGAGATGGTGAAAACATGCGTACTGGGGTGTATGTTTTGCCATATGTGGTGCCTCGGTCTCCATCGGTGCAGCTGAGGCTCGGGGGGTAGTTTTGGAAGCCTCAGAATCATCACCCTCCACCTTGGCTTTCTCCGAAACCGGTAGCAACAGAGCATAAATCCCCGTCCAAACCCTGCGAACCATGCCCACCAATCTCATCATCTCCAGGCTCAGGGGCACAGGTATACTCATCTTCTCAGCCCGTGAATCGTGCCCAAGAGACACATACCCAGAGCCAATCTCGTAATGTATGGACCCGAGAAGATCGCTCCCAATCTGGCATACTGGCCCTGATGTCGAATGTACTCTGTGACGATGTGATCTTGATGGATCGGTATGCGCTGTATCATCTAATACAAGTACAGAAGCTCCGCTCGGCTCAGAACGCCAGTGCTATCACCACGGTCATTCACAGACCTGCTCATGATGGCATATAGATATCGATACACAGGTCAGAAAAAGACACGTGGCCTTGGACACCCCCGACTTGTACTGGCCCTGACCACATAATGCTTTGTAAGCTCTCTGCTGATCAAGGGTCCAGGATAATCTGTCGGTAACTGAGAATACTCCTCAGTGTCTATAAATGCCTCCTCATACAAGCTGAGTCGAACTGAGATCTGAGTGACACTCAGACTATAGTGATGTCCAAGTGCTCTGAACTTAATAACGTCGAGGCTGTCAAATCTCGAATAGGATCTGTCGAACTCAAATGACGAGAAGACCTCCAGTGTAAGCTCATGGATGGCTGGCTCTCTAATTGACAATAACTGCCTCCAACCACCCACCAACACGAGATCCTGGACCTTATCGGTGAACTCGTCTCCTTGCTGTAAATCTCAAAGTAAGCTCGTGTATAAGAATCGAGTCTGTCCGAACTGAAGTCTCGACAAACGCTGGAAACGGGCCTGATGCACGGGTATAGTGAATCTCATACCCTCAGACTCAGGAGATGACTCATGCGGCCACTTATCCGCTTGCTTCTTTGACCTGTGTACCATAATCTGCAAAATTTGGAAGAAAACTGATCAAACAAGTCAATTATGCAATGCTGTAGAAATCCACGGTCATGTGGAATTTCTGCATGCCCGTGTGGATCCACAGGGCATGAAAAAGGCAAGGCCACGCCAAAAAAAAAAATACACCATTAAATTGCTTTTAACTTCATTCTAAACATGCATACTTATTCTAATTACAGAAACAAAGCATTATTCACTAGTTTTATAGATTAAAATCAAGAATTTGCGAAGAGAACAAAAGATAGGCCCTACCGACGAGTTGAAGTGGAAAACCTTGAAGGGGCCAGAAAACCACGCAAAAATCCCTCCAAATACGGCAGTGCGAAGTCAGGAAGAAGTGTGAGGATGCTCTCAGGTGAAGAGGGAGTGTATGAACGAGAATAAATGATGATCCATTAAAAGGACTCGCGCCTCTTGGCGTTCTGTACAACCGCACGGACGTGTGGAAATTACCCCGCCTGTACACCTCAATAGGAAATCTTCAAAGGGCCAGGTGCACGCCCCTGTGCATAATCAAGAAAACGCTCACTGCGTCTGAACATAAATACATGGCTTGTGGGAAATACCCACGCCCGTGTGCCCGACTCACAGGGGCTCCGGCACGCCCCTGTCGCTTCTCTATCCACCCGAGAAGAATCGCTAAGTGTTTCACACACCTGTATTGAAATTCTTCACGGGCGTAGGCATTCACAAGCCCAACTCACAGGGCAGCCACACACCCCTGTGTCTTCTCGGGATGGAGATAACTCATCTGCAGGGATCCGCACATGCGTGCGGAAATTACCCACGCTGTGCATATTTCAGAAGTTCGCCCACAAGGGCGAGTCCGCACCCCTGTGTACCCTCGGGATAGTTTGCCAAGTCTTTGCAGGAAACCACACACCCGTGTGGCAATTACTCATGGGCGTGTGAGAATCACAAGGTCGTTCGCAGGGGTGAGTCCACGCCCCTGTGCCTTCACTGGATAAGCTCGCAATACAAAACCACGGCCATGTGTTAATTCCACACGCTCGTGTGTTTTCTCTGGATGCTTTAGAAAACTCTGCAGGCTCTGTAGAAATACAATTGAGAAACATGATATATAGCTCAAACGATCAAACCATCATCAAATTCACATGAGAACACACGGTGAAATTACAAGTCCACAAGAAAATCACAACAAAAACATCTACAAATCAAGACACCAATACTCAACAATTTATTCAAGCAAACACTAAACTACCAAATTAAGAAAACAATAAACACTTGGGTTACCTACCAAGAAGCGCTTGTTTAACGTCACTTAGCTTGACGTATCTTGTCCTACCTCACGGTGGCTCATAGATGAAGGTTTCCTTCTTACCCATGACTTAGACATTGATGAGCAAAGTCTCTTGAAGGTAGAGGGCGAATTATCAGGCTTGGGACCACCTACTAATGATTCATCGAATTTGTTCGGTTAGTGCACATCTCCAGCATCCTTGGAGCGTTTCCGGTGGTGTCTCCAAGCCTCTTTATTTTCCGGAGCACCTTCTTTAGGATCCACATGCTAGATGGTACTTCTTCCATCGAACCAAGCATCATCCACCTCTTGGTCAAATAAACCCTCGTACGGGTCCAAATTGAATATTTCCTGCATATATTCATCAACAATCTCATCAGTAGTGTCTAGAAAATACAAAGTATCATTGAAATCAAGAGAATGCCGCATGGTTTCTACAAGGTGGTATGTGAGCTTGTCATCTCCAACTCTCAATGTTAACTCTCCACTGTCCATGTCAATCAATGCTTTGGAAGTCCGCAAGAACGGCCTCCCAAGTATCAAGGGTACATCTGTATCCTCATCGACGTCTAGCATGCCAAAGTCTATAAGAAATATGTACTTGTCCACCTTGACAAGCACGTCTTCAATGATACCCCTCGGATGTCTCACTGTTCGATCCACCAATTGTAAAGTCATCCGAGTGGGCCTAGGCTCTACCAAGCCTAGCTTCTGAAATAAAGTGTATGGCATGACGTTGATACTGGCCCTTGAGTCTTC
This sequence comes from Dioscorea cayenensis subsp. rotundata, assembly GCF_009730915.1. NCBI lineage: Eukaryota > Viridiplantae > Streptophyta > Magnoliopsida > Dioscoreales > Dioscoreaceae > Dioscorea > Dioscorea cayenensis. The sequence goes on along the minus strand of NC_052491.1, from coordinate 260,211 downwards.
CAATGCCATTTCTTCACCCAAATTACCAATGTTACACAGAATGATGAAACTTCCCGGGTCTTTCTTCTTGTTCGGCATATTCCTTTGCAACACCGCCGAGCAAGAAGGATCTAAAATCAATGAAGTACTGTCCTCCAACTTCCTCTTGTTGGTCTACAAATCTTTCAAGAATTTTGCATAGTTAGGCATTTGAGCCAATGCATCAACAAAAGAAATATTGATGTGGAGTTGTTTGAACAAACTCAAGAACTTATTGTACTGTTTATCCCCTTGGTCATTCTTTAATCTAGAGGGATAAGAGATTCTTGGTTTGAAAGGTGGGGGTGCCACCTCCTTCTCTTTGCTTGCTCCCTTCTTAACCTTTATAACCTAGGGTGCGTGTTCATTGGCCTTCTCACTCGGAAGCTTACCCTCAATGTCACGACTACTTCTCAAAGTGATCACCTTCACATGCTCTCTAGGGTTGGTCTCAGTGTTACTCAGCAAGCTTCCTTGTGGCCTTTCCGATAAGGACTTCACAATCTAAACTATTTGATTTTCAACATTATGCAAAGAAACGGTGTGGTTGCGAAGTGTAGCTTCAACTGATTGGAACCTTGTATCAGATGATTGCACAAACCTAGTTAAGGCTTTCCCAAATTGTTCATCTGGGTCTCCAAACCTGAAACTCTATTTTCCATGTTTGAGGCTTGCTGTTGTTGTTGGAAACCCGGTGGCCCCATGGCCTTTTGTGGACCTTGGTTACTCCACGAGAAATTAGGATGACTCTTTTAACCCGGATTGTAGGTGTTGACGTATGGGTTTCTTTGATTCCTTTTAGCATTACCTACAAAATTGACATTCTAAACCGAACATGCATCACCAATAGAGATCGAGCAATCAGAGGGAGCATGTCCTCCACCAAACCCGGTGTAAGTAGTCATGGCCGCCACTCTATTCAAAGTTATGAGATCTAACTTCCTACTCAATGATTCCACTTGAGCCGCCAATGAGGTTACTACATCTATCTCATGGAGGCCGGCCACCTTCTTCTTCTCCTTAGCATTCCATTGGTAGTTGTTTAATCCTATTTCTTCAATTAGTTGACGGGCCTCACCGGGGGTCTTGCTACCTAAGGTACCTCTTACTACTGCATCCAAGAGTTGCCTTGTACTCAGATTTAAACCGTTGTAAAAGGTCTGAACAATCATCCACTCCGGGAATCCATGTTGTGGGCACTTTGTTAGGAGCTCCTTAAACCTTTCCCACATTTCAAATAGATACTCCAATTCCAATTGTTCAAAGGATGAGATCTCATTCCTAAGCTTTGAAGATTTTTTTGGAGGGAAATAACGGGCAAGAAAGGCTTCTACCATCTCCTCCCATGTGGTAATTAATGCTCTAGGTAATGAGTGTAGCCACTGCTTCACTATCCCTTTCAAGGAAAATGGGAAAGCTCTCAACTTGATGGCATCATCCGTTACCCAGTTTATCTTAAGCATGTCGCACACCTCGAGAAAGTTCTTTATATGACTGTTCGGATCCTCATCGGCCAAACCATTAAACTGTGCGAATTGATGCAACATGTCGATGAATGTCGGCTTTAGCTCGAAGTTTAGAGCTATAATCGGGGGACGCACAATACTCGATTGTGTCCCCAACACTGAAGGTCTGGTATAATCAGATAATGTCTGTTGCTGCTCATTCTGTTCTGCCATGTTTTCAGATTCTTCTACTTCTAATTCAGCTAGATTAGACTGTTCTTACAAAGTTCTTTCCCTTTTCTTCTAAGTGTACGTTCGAGCTCGGTATCTCCTTCAATTAATACCGAAGGGTTCCCTCGGGTCATAACCTGGAGATGCACCAAAAGAAAGAAAACAAAATCAGAATTTTGATAGAAAAGAAAATATGAAATAGAATGAATGAATAGCTAAGAAAACAAAGTGCAAAGTATCTCTAAACGCTTACTCCCCAGCAACGGCGCTAAAAACGTGACACGTCCGTATATGTGTGTAAACCGCAAGTGCACAACTATGGAAGTAATAATCCTAGATGAGTGGGTATCGTATCCACAGAGAGTAGGGACTAAAGACACTTAAGTTGTTTCTTAGCTAATGTGGAAGTTGAATAGTGATAAGTGTGACAAAATATGAAATAACGGAAATAAAAGCAATAAGATAGAGGGCACAAGTAAAGGAGAAGGTAAGACAATCAATAAATATGGGATACCCAGATATTGATCCGCCTAGGACAATTGTTTTAAGTGCAAGAGCCCTCTATTATACTTCCTAATTGATGCAACAATGAGTCGTGGAAATCCTTAATTACATGATTCCAAATCTAAGGTCAACCATGCCTAACTCTACACTTATCCCGGAGGAGAGATAGAATAACCTCTCAACCTCGCACTCACATAGAATTGCAATGAATTCTAGGGATTTCGAAGTGATAAACCCTATTCCTATATATGGACCTAACCCTTTAGTCCAGGTGGAAGATCCCTAGCCACAATTACGCCCTACATGCTAAAATCACTTCAACGCTTCACTCCGTTGCACTCACAACTAAGCCCCAGCGGAAGGTTATCCCTTAGCCCATTCACTGTACTATGGCCGCAAAGAACTCTTGGAACATGGAGGTAGGATAGATCACACCAGAGTGGAAAGGGGACGCTCCGCTACCTCACGACTCACCCTCTCAACCCTCTCCAATCTAGCTTTGTCTAACTCTCATGGTGTCTCACTCACTCACAAGAGTTACCAACAAGAACTCTTAACCGTAGTGTTACTCTAGGGGAGTATTTATACAATCAAGTCTCCAAGATTGGAACTTACAATAAACATCAATTAAATAAAAGCATAATAAAGAGATTCAATGAAACAAACACATCCTAGGATTCACAAATACGCAAGTACCCACTAGGGGCTTAGCTCTCCATGAAGCTAGATACAATCAATGAAATCGAATATAAAAACAAAGCATCCATAGAAAACACCCTCGTTAGTCATGGCATTGGTCTTGTGGAGAGTCCTCTACTCATCGCAAGGGTGCCTTTGTCCGGCCTAGGATACACCTCGCCAGATCGATGCTGACAAAAGCTTTCCAACTAACCTTCTTCCAAACTATGTGCGATGTCAGAGCCATAGAACTTCTCCAAATCCCTAGCCAATACATCCCAAAACCCTAGCTGTCACCCTCTTTCAAGTTCGGGAAAAGATGGAGTAAAGAATGCTGAAATTGGGGCTAAAATCGGCTTTTAAAGCGCTGGAATCGGGAATCCACACGCCCATGTGGGGGCCTCTTTGGATTTTTCAAATGGGCGTGTGGAATTTCCACATGCCCGTGTGGATTCTCTATTTTCCTGTTTTCTCAGCCGGCGGCTATAAACCGTGTTGCTGTAGTATTTTTGCTATAGTATTTTCTACAATACTCTACTACAGTACCAACCTAAAATACTCCCGAATCTATACTTTCATCTAGGTAATGCAAACAGGCACACATTTGCGTCGTGGATTACCTTGTTTCCTTAATAACAAACATGTTGGTGGAGATTTTGTTCTATATGCACAAGTCAGAATACTTGAATGTGACTGCCCTTGTGCCCCTCCAAATAGTTGTGCTAACTGGAGTACGAGGAAGTTGGCACACATTCCTGTATCTGGAACCTGACCTATGTCTTCGCGTTGGAACCTTAGCAAGATTTCCTCCAAATTAGTGCATTACGACCCACATTGGCTTCTTTCTCTCATAATCGGCCTCACAACCCTACCTGTATTAAAGTAACATAAATACACACATATTAGCATTAAAACCCGAGAAAAGTAATGCTCAACACAAGGAAAGAACACTTCATCTTCTTATCGCACAAAGCACTTATCAATCCTCAAATACATGGTCCCAAACCTAAGGTCAACCATGACTAACTCTACACTATGCCCCATGATAAGTGTCTAAATATATATATTTTAGTGTATGTATTTTGTACTTCTAGCATGTATTTATATAAGAATAGACGACTGTTTATGCTCAATCGACTATTAATTGCTTTGTAGGGCATGGAAACACCATGGAAGACATGAAGATATGATTTGGGTTGAAAAAAAGAAGAAAACAACATCTCGATATTGTGGCATATTCACTATAGCAAAAAACTGTATCCAGAGTACTGTAGTAGTGGCACTATAGCATCCACTGTAGCACCTGGAGAATTTTCTAGCCAAGAATTAATTGAAGGCATACTGTCTCAATGAGGAGCTCATTGACCCTGGGATGAACACTGTAGGCAGAGAAGAGAAGTATTTGTTTGAAGGTATACTGCCTCAATGAGGAGCTCATTGACCTAGTATGGACACTGTTCTAAGAGAAGAATGGGTTTTACTTGGTTCATACTGCCTTAATACACCCCTCATTGACCTAGTATGGATCCGGTATGGAAGGCTTTTGGGGGAGTTTTTGATTCTCATTTTATGCCTCATACGGCCTCCATTGGGGGAGTATTCTTGGGGGGTATAAGAGAGGATTTGGTATGGAAGGCTTTTGGGGGGGTTTTTGAGTCTCATATTATGCCTCATACGGCCTCCATTGGGGAGTATTCTTGGGGGGTATAAGAAAGGATTTGGTGGATTTCTTGAGGGACTTTTTGGTAGCCAAGACTTGGGAGAAAGAAGGAGGAGAATGAAGACATCTTTAGAGATCTTGGCTTGAGGCTTCGAGGTGATCAAGAACTTGAACTTCTAGTGGAGAGCTTCATCATAAAGGGAGAAGGAGCATTCAGCATTCATTGGGCTAGAGGAAGCATCATTCGGCCGACATTGTTCTTGTTTATCATCATTCGGATTAGGATGTGCCTCTTATGCATTTGTTTCTTGTTTTTATTGACTTTATTATACTTGTTTGTATGATGGCACACTAGACCACCAAGGCCACCGGATGTAGGTGAACCTTGGGGGTTTATCATGTATTTTGGATGCTAAACTTTGATTTGAAATACATTTGGGTTGATTTATATCTTGGGTCATTGTTCTTCATGTCTAGAAATATCAAATGGATAGATCCTTAGTTCTTTGTTCAGTTGTACATGTAGATGTGACCTACTCACATGTACTAGATCATTAATGAGCTAGAAGGGGTATTCTTGGATCGACATGCTGAGAAATTGGATGTCGGTAGCTCTTTCGAATCTTAAGGAGAGACTTACGATAAGTGTGTCCTTATTGCAAGATTTCCCTATACTTAATGCGATCATAGGAATGTGATTAGGGAGAGATCCTTATTTGCATTCATATGGGATTATGGTTGAATCACCAAGAAATGGGGATTGGACTAGTCTTTAAATCCTTCGATATAAATCACCCTTTCTTTGCTATTACTGTGCATCCATATATCATGATGACCCCTCAAGGGGATCCTCATCCCTAGGCCTCTGTATTTCATTGTTTCTATTATGATCTCCTGTGCTGCTTATAGTTTTTATTCTTGCAGGTTGTTTATATTATTGCACTTGTTAGGGTAGTAAATCATGCTTATGTTGTAAGATTAGATAATAGGTAATAGAGGAGTAACAGGAGCTCCTTAGACCCATGGAATATGACCCATGTGTCACTCATAGGGTATTACTTGGTGACCCCGTACACTTGCTGGTGAGCATCACCAAGTTTTTGGCTCCGTTGCCATGGAACTTAAGGAATTCTAGGAAACTTCTAGCTTATTGCTCTAACCATTTTTCTTTTTTTTAGTTCTTCTTTTCATTTGTCTTATTTCTTTTTGAGCTTAACTTTTTATATCTTTCTTGAATTTGCAAGGTACTGTGCATGACACGAGCAAATCCATCAAACCTAGTTGCACAAGACAGTGAAATTGAAAGGACCTTGAATCGAAGACTAAGATAATTAGGCGAAGACTCGAGTGAACGAAACATCGAGATTGAAGACATAGAATCAATAATCATGGCCTAGGAAAGATGCACCTTATCTGAATATGAAAGACCACAGTTCATAGCCCATGAATTCAGTGTTCAAGCACCATCCATCGCCACAGACAATTTTGAAATCAAGGCAAGAACCATCGGCATGATTCAAAATTCAGTCCAATTTAATGGTCTTGTGAATGAAGAGGTGCATGATCATCTTTCCCGCTTTCTCCAAATCTGTTCTACTTTCAAGATAAACAGAGTGACAGATGACGTGATCCGGCTATGACTATTCCCATTCAGTTTGATAGATGGAGTATACTAGTGGCTCACATCCTTACAACCAGGATCGATCAAGACATGGAAAGATATTATTGAAAAATTTTTGGGAAGGTGCTTTCCTCCTAGCAAAGCAGCAAATCTAAGGCAAGAAATTTTAGCGTTTAAGCAAGGAGGGTTAGAAATATTATTTGAAGCATATGAGAGATTCAAAGACCTCTTTCAAAGATGCCCCCATCATGGCTTTACTTCTTGGATGCGGGTTTGGATCATCTACAATGGGTTGAACTATGTAACTCGTCAACTAATTGATGCCGCAGAGGGTGGATCTCTTAGCAACAAGTACCCCGATGAAGCCGTGCCACTCCTTGAATCAATGGCAAGCAATGAGTCTCATTGGGCCTCAAGAGGTGCATAATAGAAAGGGGCCAGAATTTATAAAGTTAGTTCCAATGATGCTCTTGCCGCAAAGGTTGACGTGTTGTCTCGAAAGCTAGACATACTCATTGGTAGTAGTTCGAAGTTAGAGTCAGTGATGAGTTGTAACACTTGTGGTGGAGAGCATGCAGTCGCCAAATGTCCTCTTGCTAGCTCATTCTTCACCCCAATTGAGAATGTTGATTATATTGGGGGACAAAAGCCACAAGGAAACCCTTACAGCTCAACTTATAATCCGAGGTGGAAATACCACTCGAATTTTTCATAGAATTTGGGGCAACAACAAAAAGCTGCACCACCTCCACACGGTTCCCAAATGCAACAACCAATACTGGAGAAGAGATTCACTACTGAGGATGTGCTTGCCAAGTTTATGATTAACACTGAATCAAGGTTTAATAGCATAACAAGCAGTATGGATACTCTGTTCAATAAGGTGAATGCTTAGCTCGCTCAACATGCTGGACAGTTCAATAAGATAGGCTCCATTTTGCGGAATCTTCAAGCTTCTGTACAGTCCCTTGAGCACCAAGTGGGGCATCTTGCTAAAGCAAACTCTGAGTGACCTTCAGGCAGTCTTCCTAGCAATACTGAGGAGAACCCAAGAGAGCACTTGAAGGCCATTGCCCTTAGAAGCGGGAGACAGATTGAGAGAAGGGTCGAAGTTGACCCAAGTATCAAGGAAACTGGGGTAGCTGAAGCGGAAGACCCCAACATTGTTAAGAAAGTTAATAAGAAATTAAGCAAGATGAAAACAAGGAAATTCCACCACCAATGGCTTCATCAAAGCCATCTGAATACAAACCTCTAATTCCCTATCCGACTAGATTGAAGCAAGATAAGGAGGATGCTCAATTAAGACAATTTATCAATATCTTCAAGTAACTCCACATAAACATCCCGATAGTGGAAGCTTTAACTCAAATGCCTTAAGTATACCAAGTTTTTAAAAGAATTTATTACAAACAGGAGAAAATTGGAGGAAGAGGGCACAGTTGCACTCACGGGAAATTGCTCGGCCATCTTAGAGAAGAAGCACCCACAAAAATTGAAAGATCCAGGAAGCTTCATAATTCCATGTGTACTTGACACGACCGAATATACGTGTAAACTGCAAATGCATGGGTGTCGAAGTAATAATACCTAGGTGAGTGGGTAGTCGAATCCACAGGGAATAGTGCTTAGAACCACCAAGATTTCTATTTAACTAGAATGAAATATTTTGATAGTGATGTGAAAAAAAACTCAATGCAAATGAAAATAAGAAAAGATAAAGGAGGCGCAAGTAAAAGATAGGGGAGGAAATGGTTTCAAGCTAGATTAGACTGTTCTTGCACAGGTTCTTTCCTTTTGTTCAAAGTGTACAATCAATACCGAAGGGTTCCCTCGGGTCATAACCTGGAGCTACACCAAAAGAAAGAAAACAAAATCAGAACGATGATAGAAAGGAAGATATAAAATAGAATGAATGAATAGCTAAGAAAATAAAGTGCAAAGTATCTCTAAACGCCTACTCCCTGGCAACGGTGCCAAAAACTTGACACGTCCATATATGCGTGTGAACCGCAAGTGCACAGGTGTCGAAGTAATAATCCCAGATGAGTAGGTATCATATCCACAGAGAATAGGGATTAAAGATACTTAAGTTGTTTCTTAACTAATGTAGACGATGAATAGTGATAAGTGTGACAAAATATGAAATAACGAAAATAAAAGCAACAATATAGAGAGCACAAGTAAAGGAGAAGGTAAGGCAATCAATAAATATGGGGTACCCGGATATTGTTCCGCCTAGGACAATGGTTTCAAGTGCAAAACCCTTTATTATGCTTTCTAACTAACTCATTAATGAGTCGTGGAGATCCTTTAATACGTGGTCCCAAATCTAAAGTCAACCATGACTAACTCTATACATGTCCCGGAGTAGAAATTGAATAGCCTCTCAACCTCGCACTCGTATAGTATCGCAATGAGTTCTTGCCATTCCAAGTGATACATCCTCTTCCTAGATGTAGACCTAACACTTTGGTCCAGGTGAAAAGTCCCTAGCAACAATTAAGCCCTAGGTGCTAAAATCACTTCAACGCTTCACTCCGTTGCCTCTACAACTAAGCCCCAGTAGAAGGTCATCCCTTAGCCCATTTACTCTACTATGACCGCAAAGAGATCAAGGAAATGGAGGTAGAATAAATCACACCGGAGGGAAAAAGGGATGCTCCGCTACCTCTTGACTCACCCTCTCAACCTTCTCCAATCTAGCTTTGTCTAACTCTTGTGGTGTGTCACTCACAAGGGTAACCAACAAGAACTCTCAACCCTAGTATCACTCTAAGGGAGTATTCACTAAATCAAACATACAAGATTGGAAATCAATTAAAACATCAATTAATGAAAGCATAATAACAAGGTTCAATGAAGCGAATACATCATAGGGTTCACAAATATCCAAGTACCCACTAGGGGTTTAGCTCTCCCTAGAGCAATATACAATGGATAATGAAATCAAAAGCAAAAGATGCAATCCATGAATGAAAACCCCCTTGTGTTCATGTCGAAGGTCTTGTTGATCGGCCGCATCTTCTTAAAAGTTCCCCTTGTCAAACCTAGGGTAGCCCTCGCCGGATCGGTGCCGACGAAAGCTCCCCCAATAGCTCTCTTCTGAAGGCCGCATCTTGCTATCAATGCACAAGTCGGGATACGCAAATGTGATTGCCCTTGTGCCCCTCCAAATCATTGTAATTGCTTGAATACATGGAGGTTGGCACACATTCACGTATCTTTGATCCCAACTTGTGTCTTCTCATTTGTTTCTTACAAGATTTCATCAAATAGTGTATTCGCGATCTAGTTTTGGCTTATTTTACTAAAACATAGCTTCATAACCCTACCTGCGCAAAAGAACACAAATACACATGTATTAGCGCTTAAACCTGATAAAAGTAATGCTCATTGTAAGGAATAACACTTCGCATTTTTAGCACACAAGCACTTATCAGTACTTGAGGGTTGAGTTCGAGAAAATGCCGTAGCAGACTCAAGAGCGAGAATCAATGTTATGCCCTATACCATGTATTTGAAGCTTGGTCTGGATAAACTTAGACCCATGAGAATGATTTTACAATAGGCGGATCTATCAACAAGGAAGCCACATGGGATTGTGGAGGATGTAATTGTCTGGATGGACAAATTTGTGTTTCCTGTGGATTTTGTCATCATGGATATTGATGAAGATGTGGAGACGCCGTTGATTCTTGGTCGGCCATTCCTTACTACCTCTAGTGCCTTAATTGACCTTAAAAGAGGAAAATTAACATTAAGGGTTGGAGAGGAAGAAGCAGTATACACTCTACCGGCAGCCATGAAACACTCATTAGACCATGATGACATGCTTTATTTTATTGATGAAACTAAACTTTTAATTTCTGATTGTGTGCAGGAGGTGCTATCATTGAGCCCATTGTATGAGTACTTGTGAGAGCTAGGAAATGAAGATCATGAAGAACCTCACCTTCCTCTTCCAAGTTCTAATTTAAAGAAGCCAAAGGAGAAGGTTATGTGTACCAATGCTATAGAAAAAGAGAAAAAAGATCCAATGTTGAAAAAAAATTGGAGGGAGGTCCATGGAAGGAAGAAGAAAGGTATCACTCATTCTCATCCAACACCTCAAGAAAAGAAGGTACAATCTTCACCTCCCTTTACTCATTGAAAATTTGAAATTCATTTATTGATGTCGTTGAATTACTCAGGAAGAAACAAGAATTCAAAGTTCACCGGGGGTAACTTCTCACTATTCGAACCCCCATGAGGTAAGTGATACGGTACGTTAAGCTCGTGACGTTAAACAAGCGCTTCTTGGGAGGCAACCCAAGCGTTCGTGGGTTTAATTTCATGTTTTTATGTTCTTTGTGTTCATGTTGGTATTCTTTTTGTATTTTCTTTAAAGTTTTGAATTTGACTAAGTCCATGCTCTCATTACTTTGTATAATATTATTATTGTCTAAGTGGTTGTTTACTTGTGTTCATCTATGAGAAACACTTGTTTTGGCTATGATTTCATGCATTAGATCCAAATTTTGAACCATTATTTCATGTTGGAGGTGTTTTTGGAACACTTTGTAGCCATAGCCATGTGTTTGGAGAAGTACTTGAAGCTTTAAAGCATGATTTCAAGGGCATACTGCTTCAATGAGCTCCTCAATGAGGCCGTCTTCCCTAAACAAAGAGAAAAGCCTAGGGCATATAGCCTCAGTGAGGTCCTCATTGAGGCCGTCTGCCCCATCCAGGGAAAAATAACTAGGGCATACGGCCTCAATGAGCTCCTCATTGAGGCTGTATGGAGTCTAAACTATCATTCCAAACTTGCCACCTTGTCTCTCTCTTCACTATTCTTCTTCTCCAACCGAGCTCTAACCTTCGAGCCAAGGCCAAATCTTCTCCTTTCTTGTTCTAGATCATCTCCTAACCTCTTTAAGAAGTTGATCTAGTGGTTTTTTCCAAGCTTTACTCAAGTGTTCTCAAGTTTTGTGGGTAAGAACTTTGATGACCTAGTTTCATTTTCTTCACTTTTTCTTGCTTTCTTGGGATTGTTTGTGGAATTTTTCAAGCATGTAGCTTCTCTTGTGTGTTATGAACATCATGGATATGGAATATCTTGATTTTATGAACAAATTTTTCAATTTTCATGATGTGGGGGAACTCTTGTAAATTGAATAGTGTTCATACGGCCCCCATATGGCCGTATGGACCCTGTTCACTTGATTTTTTATTTCATTTTTCTTGCCTTTTTTCATACCACATTTTGCATTTCTTTGGATTCCTTTAAGCCTTATATGATTTATTTTTGATGTAGGAATGCCGAACATTAAGAAATTTGCCTCCAAACTTCCAAGAAGCATAAAGCCAACTCCGAAGAACCCCACTTTAAGCTTGCTCATCATAAAGCAAAGTATGAAGTTTTGAAGACCAAATTTTTTGAGCATATTTCACTACATAAAATGTGGTATTTTGGAAACACTTGGGATGGATGAACAAGTCAAGAATTTACTTTTACATGGTTGTTGGCGAATTTGTTTGAAATCAAAGCTCCTACCTATCGCCAACTAACCTTGGAGATTTTGAGCACTTTCAAAGCACACCAAGACCACCACATCAACAACGGCTAGTGATGACTAGTTTGACATTTGAGCATGGACGCTTGCTTTATTTTTGTAGTTTATTATTTTGCTTTACTTTCTCATGTGTGTTTGTTTTATTTTAATAAGTTGGGGAGGGAATGCCCTACCAACCTTGTGTAAGACCTTATTATTTTATCTAGTTTTTGTATTTGACTACTTCGTAGTATTTAATTTTTGCAATTTTAAGTTTTGTTTGGAATGATGATGCCCCTTTATGCCTTGAAGGGCATAAAGGGAGCTTGGTGAGCCTCTCCACATTTCATGGAAGCCGGGCCCGACATGAAAAGCTTGCAACACCTTTTGTTCGGGTCACATCTCACCGTGTGCACAAGAGTAACCGGGGAAGTTCATTTTCACCCTCCTAAATTGTTTTCATTGTCTATATTAATATGCTTTTCATGATTAGTGTACATTGGGGACAATGTACAACACTAGGTGTGGGGATGGGTGTATTTCATGTATTAAAGTCAATATTTGCATGCTACTGTTAACTATGATTGCTTGTTCATTATTGTAAAACTCTTCTAGCATGGTTTAATGATTGATGTGAGTTACATGCTCTTTTGTGCTCTATTGAATCTTATTTCACCTCTAATACTGTCTTGTGCACTGAATCTTGTGTTGATGCCCAGGGAATAGTCAACATGACTACTCTAACTCTCTTGTATGCTTAACACACAACTTAGAGAATTTTCAAGCCAAGAATTGATTGAAGGCATACTGCCTCAATGAGGAGCTCATTGACCTCGGGATGAACACTGAAGTATGAAGCTACTCACATAAGTCGTATACTAGTTATGCACTAATGAGAGAAAGAGCTATCTCATAGGATGAGTGAAAGCTACCACTCTGGTAGAAAGAGCTACCACCTCAAAAGTATGAAAGCCAGTTTAGCAGCTGCTTTGGAAAGGGCTACCTTAGAGGATGTGTGAACCTACTACCATCTTTGAAATTTTGTTACTATTTGTAGATAAATAAGTCCCTTGTACTTATAACATTGAGGAGTATATTTTGCGTTATTTTGAGCGAGTTCACACACTTACACGATTTCGTGTTTGTTGTTCTTTTTTATTCAAGTTTTTAGCTAGAGCATTGATTTTTTGTATTTAGTGTTGAAATTTCGCTTACTTGTAGAATGCTCTCTTTGTATGCTTTGGTGAACCTAAGACCAAGCACTTCCAATATTTCCATCATCTATGCACATAATGTTTTAATTTTTTTCCTTGAGGACAAGCAAAAGCTTAAGTGTGGGGGAGTTTGATAAGTGCTTGTATGACAAGAATGTGAAGTGTTCTTTCCTTATGATGAGCATTACTTTTATTGGGTTTTAACGCTAATATGTGTGTATTTCTATTACTTTCATGCAGATAGGGTTGTGAGGCCAAATATAGCAGAAAGAAGCCAATGTGGATTGTAAATGCACCATTTGGAGGAAGTCTTGAGAAAGTTCAAACGCGAAGACATACGCCGGGTTTAAGATGCGAGAATGTGTTCCAACCTCCTTGTATTCAAGTTAGTACAATGATTTGGAGGAGCACAAGCGTAGTCACATTCAAGCATTTCAGCTTGTCCATGTATACCAAGATCTCCACCAACATGTCCCGTTATTGAAGAAGCAAAGCGATCTACAGAGTAAATGTGTGCCTTTTTACGTTACCTCGATGAAAACATGTACTCGGGAGTGTTTTGGGCAGGTACTGTAGCAGGCATTGTAGCAAACACTGTAGCATTTACTGTTCACAGCCGCCCAAAGAAGGATGAAAATAGAGAATCCACATCGGCGTGCATTAATTCCACACGCCAGTGTGAAAAATCTACAGGGGCATGTGGATTCCCGATTCCAGCCCTTTAAAAGCCGATTTTAACCACAATTTCAGCATTCTTTTCTCCATCTTTTCCCCAACTTGAGAGAGGGCTTCAGCTAGGGTTTTGAGAGTTATTGGCTAGGGATTTGGAGAAGTTCTACGGCTCCGATATCGCACTTCATTTGGAAGAAGGTTAATGGGAGAGCTTTCGTTAGCATTGATCCAGTGAGATCTATCCTAGGCGGGACAAGGGGACCCCTGGATGAGTAGAGGACTCTCCACAAGACCATTTCCATGACTATCGAGGGGGTTTTCTATGGATTCTTTGCTTTTACATTTGATTTCATTGGTTGTAATTAGCTTCATGGAGAGCTAAACCCCCTACTGGGTACTTGGGTATTTGTGAACCCTAGGATGTATTCGTTTCATTGAATCTCTTTATTATGCTTTCCATTAATTGATGTTTTATTTGAGCTCCAGTCTTGAATACTTGAGTGTATGAATACTTCGTTAGAGAGATACTAGGGTAGAGAGTTCTTGTTGGTAACCCTTTTGAGTGAGTGACACACCACGAGAGTTAGACAAAGATAGATTGGAGAGGGTTGAGTGGGTGAGTCAAGAGGTAGCTGAGCATCTCCTTTCCACTCCGGTGTGATTTATTCTACCTCCATTTCCTCAAGTTCTTTGGAGTTATAGTAGAGTGAATGGGCTAAAGGATTACCTTCCACTGGGGCTTAGTTGCGGGTGCAACGGAGTGAAGCGTTGAAGTGATTTTAGCACCTAGGGCTTAATTGTGGCTAGGAACCTTCCACCTGGACCAAAGGGTTAGGTCTACATCTAGGAAGAGGATTTATCACTTGGAATCCCTAGAACTCATTGCAATTCTATACGAGTGTGAGGTTGAGAGGTTACTCAATTTCTTCCTTGGGATATGTATAGAGTTAGGCATGGTTGACCTTAGATTTGAGACCATGTGTTTAAGGATCTCCATGACTTATTATTGCATCAGTTAGAAAGTATAATAGTGGGTTCTTGCACTTGAAATAATTGCCCAAGGTGGAACAATATCCGGGTACCACATTTATATCGATTACCTTAACTTCTCCTTTACTTGTGCTCTCTTTCCTGTTCTTTTACTTTTGTTATTTCACATCTTATCGCACATATCACTATTCATCATTCACTTAGTTAAGAAACAATTGAAGTGTTTTTATTCCCTACTCCCTGTAGATACGATACTCCACTCATCTAGGATTTTATTACCTTGACAAACCCATGCACCTGCGGGACATACGCAAGAGGCACTGTCAAGTTTTTGGTGCCGTTACCGGGGAGTAGGCGTTCAGAGATACTTTGGACTTTATTTTCTTAGCTATTGATTCATTCATTCTAGTTCATTTCTTCTTATTCTATCATTGTTCTGATTTCTTTTTCTTTCTTTTCGGTGCACCTCTAGGTTATGACCCGAGGGAACCCTTCAATATTAATTGAAGGAGATCCCGAGCTTGAAAGCACACTCAGAAGAAAAGTGAAAGAACCTGTGCAAGAACCATCTAATCAAACTGATTTGGAAGTAGAAGAATCTGAAAACATGGCAGAACAGAATGAACAAAAAGCAGACATTATCCTATTATGCCATACCTTCAGTATTGGGAACATAATCGAGTATTGATAAGTGCTTGTGTGATATTAATGCGAAGCATTCTTTCCTTATGTTGAGCATTACTCTTCTCGGGTTTTTATACTAATATGTGTGTTTCTATGTTACTTTTGTGCAGGTAGGGTTGTGAGGCCGAGTATGAAGGAAAGAAGCCAATGTGGATCAAAATGCACCGATTTTGGAGGAAATCTTGCTAAGGTTCAAACGCGAAGACATAGGTCGGGTGCGAAATGGTAGAGTGTGTGCCAACCTCCTCGTATTTGTGTTAGCACAACCATTTGGAGGGGCACAAGGGCAGTCACACTCAAGCATTCTGACTTATGCACATAGAACAAGATCTCCATCAATTTGTCCGTCATTAAAGAAACAAGTGATCCACGATGTGAACGTGTGCCCGTTTGCGTTACCCCGATGAAAGAATGGATTCGGGAAGCTATTCAGGCCGGATACCGTAGCAGAACAATGTAGCAAAGTACTATAGCCGCACTGTTCACAGTCGGCCCAGAAAACAAGAATTCAGAGAATCCACACGGGCGTGTGGAAATTATACACGGCCGTGTGGAAATTCCACATGGGTTTGTGAAAAATCCACAGGCCCGGGTGGTCGCCCAATTCTAGCCCTATTTAAACTCGATTCAGCCATGATTTCATCATTTTTTTCTCCATCTTTTCCCCAACTTGAGAGAGGGCTTCAGTTAGGGTTTTGAGAGGTATTGGCTAAGGTTTTGGAGAGGTTCTATGGCTCCGACATCGTCATTCCTTAAGAAGAAGGTTGGTAGGGGAGCTTCCGTCGAGGCGTATCCTATACCGGATGAGGGAATCCTTGGATGACGAGTAGAGGACTTTCCACAAGACCATTGACACGACCATCGAGGGGGTTTCTCTTGGTTTGACTGAAGAAGTACCATCTACTGCGGGGATCCTGAAGAAGGTTCTCCGAAAGATGCCACCGGAAACGCTCCAAGGATGTTGGAGACGCGCGTGAACCAAACAAATTGGATGCACCATTGCTAGGTGGTCGCAAGCCCGATAACTCCCCCTCTACCTTCAAGAGACTTTGTTCATCAGGCTTTCAAGCTATGGGTAAGAGGGTAACCTTCATCTATGAACCCCGTGAGTTCAGACAAGGTACGTCAAGCTTAGTGACTTAAAACAAGTGTTTCATGGGAGGCAACCCAAGTGTTCACTGTTTTTTTAGTTAGTAGTTTAGTGTTTGCACGAATAAAGTGTTGAGTGTTGGTGTCTTGATTTTTAGATGCTTTTGCTATGACTTTATTGTGGGTTTTAATTTCATTGAGTGTTTTTATGTGGATTTAGCGAAATTTTGGTCGTTTGAGCTATCTCTCATGTTTTTCGCTGGTATAGTTTGCATAATAGGGTAGGCTGAGTGTGTCAACATGTTCAAGAATTTTCTGTAGAGCCTGCAGAGTTTTTAAGCCATCCAGGGAAAATGCACAAGCGTGTGGAATTTCCACACGCCTGTGGATCTTTATTGCGAGCTCATCTAGAGAAGGTACAGGGGCATGTACTCACCCCTGTGAGCGACCTCATGACTTTCGCACGCTTGTTGGTAATTTCCACAATGGCGTGCGATTTCCTGCATAGACTTGGCAAATTATCCCAAGAGCACACAGGGTTGTGGACACGGCCCTGTGGGTGAACTTATGAAAAACTCACGGGCGTCGGTAATTTCCACATGCCGGTGTGAAACTCTGCAGAAGAGCTCTCTCCATTCCTAGAAGGCACAGGGTCGTGCGCTTTCCCTTGTGAGTTAGGCATGTGAATGTCCACGCCCATGCAGAATTTCTGGACGGCCGTGCAGAATACTTAGCGATTTTTCTCGCTTAGACAGAGAAGCCACTGGGGCATGCGGCTGTTCCTGTGGGTCAGACTCATGGGCATGGGTATTTTTCACATGCCCATGTGGTTGCGTTCAGAGAGATTGAGTGTTATCCTGAGAGCACACAAGGGTGTGCGTTTGCCCTATGGCTCTCTCCTGTGGAGGTGCACAGGCGTGGGTAATTTTCTCACGCCCGTGCAGATGTACAGAACACCATGAGGTGCGAGTTTCTTTTAAACGATCATCGTTCCTTTTCATCCTAACATTATCCATTCATCTAAGAGCACTCTCACATTGTTTCCCGACCTCGCGTTGCCGATTTGGAAGGATTTTTACTTGGTTTTCTGACCGATTCAAGGTTTTCAATCTCAACTCATCGGTAAGCCCTATCTTTTGTTTTATTATCTTCCCCAATTCTTGATCTTAATTATTGAAACTAGTTAATAATGCTAGACATGAGCATTTTAAAGATTTAGAGCAGGGAGATGAGTTCATAGATAAGATCTTGATCTTAATTCTCGTTTCGGTGGGTGGATGGAGGCAGTTATAGTAGACTAGGGAGACAGCCATTCGTGAGCTTACACTTGAGGTCTTATCGTCAATTGATTTCGATTGATCTTATTCGACATTCAATAGCCTCGACGTCATTCAGTTCAGATTATTTGGACATTACCATAGCATGAGCATCACTCAGTTTTTCAGTTCGGCTTGGTTTGTATGAAGAGGCATTTACAGACGCTGAGGAGTATTCCCAGTTACCGACAGATTACATTAGAGCGTTGACTCCACAGAAAGCATACCGAGTATTGTGTGGTCAGGGCCAGTGTGAGCCTTGGGTGTCCAAGGTCACATGCCTTTCCAGACCTATGTACCGATATTTACACGCCATTCTGAGCTGGTCGATGAATGGTCGTGGTGATAGCACTGGCGTTCTAAGCCGGCGGGAGCTTCAGTACTTGTATTCGATGGTGCAGCGCATACTGATTCATCTAGGGCATATCATCGTAGAGTACATTCGACATCAGGGGCAGTATGCCAAATTTGGAGCGATCTTCTCGGGCCCCTTCATTATGAGACTAGTTTTGGGCATGGGTCTCTTGGACGCGATTCACGGGGCCTAGAAAACAAGTAGACTTGCGCCCCTGAGCCTGGAGACGATGAGATTGATGGGTATGGTCCGCAGGGTTTAGATGGGAGTTGATGCTTTGGTTTTATCAGCTCCAGAGATAACTGAGGATGAGGGTGATGATGCTGAGGCTTCTCAGCCTGCTCCCGAGCCTCAGCCAGAACCGATGGAGATCGAGGCAGCTTAGGTGGCAAAGGACCCACCCCAGTATGCATGTTTTCAACATCTCGAGCCCATGATCGCTTTGAGAGGCTCGAAAGCACTGTGGGGGTAATATAGACGGAGGTCGCTGAGGTATGAGCAGAGATTACTGAGATTCGGGCTGCGAAGGCTGCACAGTATACAGAGTTCATGGCACGTTTCGACACATTATTGCAGAGGACTCCTCATTATTTGTCTTGCGGCCGAGCACTCCTCAGTCCCCTCCGGCATCACCATCACCACCTCCACCAGCATCCTTCGATATAGCATCCGCAGCAGCAGAGGAGCCAGAGCGTGCAAAGAAGGATGAAAATAGAGCAGTTACTGTTCACAGCCGCCCGAAGAAGGATGAAAATAGAGAATCCACATGGGCGTGCGTTAATTCCACACGCCCGTGTGGAAATTCCACAGGGGCGCCCACAGGGGCATGTGGATTCCTGATTCCAATCTTTAAAAGCCGATTTCAACCCTAATTTCAGCATTATTTTGTCCATCTTTTTCCCAACCTAAGAGAGGGCTTCGGCTAGAGTTTTGAGAGGTATTGGCTAGGAATTTAGAGAGGTTCTATGACTCCTACATCGCGCTCTGTTTGGAAGAAGGTTAGTAGGAGAGCTTTTGTCGGCACCGATCCGGTGAGGTGTATCCGGCGAGGTGTATCCTAGTGAGAAGACCAATGTTGAAGCACCTGAGGTCGTGGAGGTTGAGGAAAGAGTAAACAAGGAGAAAGAGGTGGCACCCCACCTTATAAGCCAGGAATCCCTTACCCTTCAAGATTAAAGAATGACTGAAATGATGAGCAATTGATAAGTGCTTGTGTACTAAGAATACGAAGTATTCTTTTCTTACTATGAGTATTACTTTCATTAGGTTTTAGCCCTAATGCATGTGTATTTGTGATCTTTTATGCATAAAGGGTTGTGAAGCCAAGTATAAAAGAAAGAAGCCAAAGTAGATTGTAATTATACTTTGTTGATGAAGTGTTGGAGTGAACAAATGTGAAGACACAAGTTGTGATTGAAGATAAGTGAATGTGTGCCAATCTCCATGTGCTCAAGCAATTTCAATGGTTTGGAGGGGCACAAAGGCAGTCAAATTTGCCATCCCGACTTGTGCAATGATAGCAAGATCTTCACCAATGAGACCTTTTATTTGAAGAAGTGATGTGATCTACGGCATAGACATGTGCCCGTTTATGTTGCCTCGATGAAAAGTGTTGATTCAGGAGTATTTTTAGCGGTGTACTGTAGCAGGTTACGACAGAAAAGTAATGCAGCAATTTACTGTAGTAGTTTCTATTCACAGGCAATAGAAAATCAGATTTCCAGAAATCCACATGGGCATGTGGAAATTCCACACACTCGTGTGGATTCCCGATTCAAGACTATATAAAGCCGCAAACAGGCCCGATTTCAGGATCCATATTTAATCCTTTCTTTTATCTTTTCTCCAACTTTTGGGAGGCCCACAGCTAGGGTTTTGAGAGGCTTTGGTAAGTCTTTTGGAGTGGTTCTACGACTTTGACACCACATTTCTCTTGGAATATAGTTATTGGGGAAGCTTTCGTCGCCACCGATCCGGTGAGGTGTTCCCTAGGCTTGACAAGGGGACCTTTGGAGAGGATGAGGCTACTCCACAAGACCATCGACAAGAATACCGACGGTGTTTTCCTATAGATTACATGTTTTTACTTTCGATTTCATTATTGATTGTATTTTACTCCATAGAGAGCTAAACCCCCTAGTATGGTACTTGGATTTGTGAACTCTTGGATGTATTTGTTTCATTAACATTTTATTATATTCTCCTTAATTTATGTCTTTAATTGAGTTCCAATCTTGAATACTTATTGAATGATTTCTAGCTTAGAGGGACACTAGGGTTGAGAGTCCATCTTGGTAATCTTTGTGAGTGAGGGACACACCATAAGAGTTATAGAAATCAAGATTGGAGAGGGTCGAGAGGGTGAGTTGAGAGGTAGCGGAGCATCCCCTTTCCCCTCTGATGTGATTTATCCTACCTCCATGTTCCAAAAGTTCTTTGCGGTCACAATAGAGTGAAGGGTTAAGGGATGAACTTCGTTGGGGCTTAGTTGCATGACCAATAGAGTGAAGCATTAAAGTGACTTTAATAACTAGGGCTTCATTGTGACTAGGGCTTCTTGGTGTTTCTATTCCTTATTCCTTGCGGATACGACACCACACTCACTTGGGATTTATTATTTCGATAAACCCGTGAACTTGTGGGTCACACGCAAGGGGCGTTGTCAAGTTTTTGGCTCCATTCACACTCACTTGGGATTTATTATTAGGTGTTTTGGAAAAACTTTGCACTTTGCTATTTTAGAATTTTACCATTCATTCTATTTTACCTTTTCTCTTTCTATCATTATTCTGATGTGTTCTTCTTTCTTTTGGTGCAGCTCCAGGTTATGACCCAAGGGAACCCTTTGACAATTGTTGAAGGAGATCCTGAACTTGAACGTGCACTAAGAAGAAGGGGTAAAGAACCTGTGCAAGAACTGTCAAATCTAGCTGAAGTAGAATGTGAAGGGTCATAAAATAAGGGAGAGCAGAATGAACAACAGAGAACACTTTCAGACTATGCCAAACCCTCAGTTATGGGCACGCAATCGAGTATTTTACCGGCCCCGATTATAGCTCTAAATTTTGAGCTAAAGTTAGCGTTCATTCAGATGATACAGCAGTTAGTGCAGTTCAATGGTTTGGTTGATGAGGATCCAAACAATCACGTTGAAAACTTTTTGGAGGTTTGTGACATGCCGAAGATCAATGGTGTTATGGATGATGCTATAAGATTGAGGGCTTTCCTATTTTCTCTAAAAGGAATATCCAAACATTGGCTCCATTCATTGCCAAGAGCTTTTATCAAAACATGGAACGAAATGGTTGAGGCATACATTGCAAGGTACTTCGCTCCGGGAATGTTGGCAAAGCTTCGAAATAAGATATCTTCATTTGTTCATATGGAGCTTGAATCCTTGTTTGGGACTTGGGAGTGATTCAAGGACATCTTATAGAAATATCCACAACATGGGTTCCCCGAATGGATGATCATTCAGACTTTTTACAATGGGTTTAATCCAAGTACAAGACAACATCTAAATGCCTCGGCAGGAGGTATAATGGGGAACAAGACCCCCGAAGAAGCTTGACAATTGGTAGACGAAATGGTTATGAATAGCTACCAATGGAATGCAATAGGAAAGAAGAAAGTGGCCAGACTCCATGAAATTGATGCGGTTACATCTTTGGCAGCCCATGTAGAGGCATTGAGCAAGAAATTGGATACATTAACTTCATCGAGGGTAGCCGCTATCACAAATTGTGATGGTTGTGGGGGTTCACATAAGCCATCCGATTGTCCTTTTCTAATTGCAACTTCAGCCCAACTGAACAAGCAGGTTTTGTTGGTAATTCGGAAAGAATACAAGGTAATCCTCATATCAACATCTACAACCAAGGGTGGAGAAAACACCCCAATTTCTCATGGAGTAACCAAGGGCAGCAAAAGGCCATGGCATCACTGGGTTTTCTACAATAACAAGCCCAAACATGGAGAATCAAATTTCAGGCTTGGAGACCTGGATGATCAATCTAGAGAAAGCTTTGACTAGATTTATGCAATCATCGGATACACGGTTTCAATCGGTTGAAGCTACACTTCGCAACCACACCACTTCATTGCATAATCTAGAGAATCAAGTGGGGCAAATTGCGAAGTCTCTATCGGAGAGACCTCAAGGGAGTCTACCTAGCAACACCGATACTAATCTGAGGGAACATGTGAAGGCGATCACTTTGAGGAGTAGTTGTGAAGTTGAAGGTAGATCTCCTAGTGAGAAGACCAATGTTGAAACACCCGAGGTTAATGAGGTTGAGGAAAGAGCAAAAAGGAGAAGGAGGTGGCACCACCACCTTAGAATCCAAGAATCTCTTATCCTTCAAGATTGAACAAAGACCAAAATGATGAGCAATACAAGAAGTTCTTTGGTTTATTCAAGCAATTGCACATCAATATTACTTTTGTGGAGGCATTATCTCAAATGTCTTGTTATGTGAAGTTCTTGAAGGATCTTTTGACCAACAAGAGGAAGTTGGAAGAGAGTGCATCGGTGATCTTAGATGCCTCTTATTTGGTGGTTTTACAAAAAAAATATGCCAAACAAGAAGAAAGACCCCAGAAGCTTTATCATCCCATGCAACATTGGTAATATAGGTGAAGAGATGGCATTAGCGGATTCAGGGTCTAGTATCATTGTCATACCATACTCATTCTCTCAGAAGCTAGGCTTGGGAAAGCCTAGGCCCACTTGGATGACATTGCAATTTGTGGACCGAACGGTGAGACATCCGAGCGGTATCATTGAAGACATACTGACAACATCCCCTAGCGTATATCCCGCAAGTGCACGGGTTTGTCGAAGTAATAATCCCGGGTGAACGGGTATCGAATCCACAGGGAGTAGGCAATAAAAATACTCAATTCAATTCTTAGCTATGTAAAAGATCAATGATAATGAGTATGACAATGATTCAATTCTCAACAGTAAAACCAACAAGTAAGAGAGCAAAAGTAAAGAAGGAGTAAGGCAATCGATAAAGATGGGGTACCCGGATAATGCTCCACCTAGGATAATTGTTTCAAGTGCAAGAACCCTCTATTATGCTTCCTAATCAATGCAATGGTGAGTCATGGACATCCTTAATTACATAGTCCCAAATCTAAGGTCAACTATGCCCAACTCTACATGTCCCGGAGGAGAAATCGAACAATCTCAACACCTTGCACTCGCATAGAGTTGCAATGAGCTCTAGGGATTCCAAGTGATAAATCTCTTCCTAATTATAGACCTAACCCTTTGGTCCAGGTGGAAGGTGCCTAACCACAATTGAGCCCTAGATACTAAGATCACCTCAACGCTTCACTCTGTTGCACGCGCAACTAATCCCCAGCGGAAGTTCATCCCTTAGACCATTCACTCTATTATGGCCGCAAAGAACTCGAGGAACGGAGGTAGAATCTATCACGGCGGAGGTGAAAGGGGACGCTCCTGTACCTCTCGACTCACCCTCTCAACCCTCTCCAACCAAGCTTTGTCTAACACTCGTGGTGTGTCACTCACTCAAAAGGTTACCAATAAGAACTCTCAACCCTAGTGTCACTCTAGGGGAAATGTTCATACAATCAAACATTCAAGGTTGCAACTCACAATAAACATCAATTTATTGAAAGCATAATAAAGAGGTTCAAAGAAACAAATACATCCTAGGGTTCACAATACCCGAGTACCCACTTGGGGTTTAGCTCTCCATGGAGCTAAGCACAATCAAAGAAATATAATGTAAAAGCAATGAATCCATAAAGAAACCCACTCGATAGTCATGTCGATGGTCTTGTGGAAAGTCCTCTACTTGTCGTCCAAGGATTCCCTCGTCCGGTATAGGATACGCCTCGACGGAAGATCCCCTACCAACCTTCTTCCTAAGGAATGACGATGTCAGAGCCGTAGAACATCTCCAAAACCTTGGCCAATACCCCTCGAAAACCCTAGCCGAAGCCCTCTCTCAAGTTGGGGAAAAGATGGAGAAAAGAATACAAAAATCGAGGCTGATTCGACTTTAAATAGGGCTAGAATCGGGCGACTACACGGGCGTGGATGCTTCACGTGCCCGTGCGGAATTTCCACATGGGTGTGGGTAATTTCCACACGCCCGTGTGGATTCTCTGAAACTGTCATTGTCGGCCAGCTGCGAACAGTAACTGCACAGTGTTTGCTACAGTGATTTGCTTCTTCATCGAGGTAACATAAACGGGCACACGTTTATGCAGTGGATCGCTTTGCTTCTTCAATGACGGATAAGATGATGGAGATCTTGTTCTATGTGCATAAGTTAGAATGCTTGAGTGTGACTGCCCTTGTGCCCCTCCAAATGGTTGTGCAAACTCAAATACGGGGAGGTTGGCACACACTCTAGCATCTCGCACCTGACTTATATCTTCGCGTTTGAACCTTAGCAAGATTTCCTCCAAAATCGGTGCATTGTGATCCACATTGGCTTTTTTCCTTCATAATTGGTTTCACGACCCTACTTGCTTAAAAGTAACATGAAAACACACATATTAATGTAAAAACCCGAGAAAAGTAATGCTCAACATAAGGAAAGAATGCTTCGCATTCATATCACACAAGCACTTATCACATGCTTGTCAAGGTTGACAAGTACATATTTCCTGTAGACTTTGTAGTGTTGGATGTTGATGAGGATGTAGATATTCCTTTGATACTTGGGAGGCCATTCTTGCGCACTTCCAAGGCACTTATCAACATGGACAGTGGGGAGTTGACATTGAAGGTTGGCGATGATAAGTTGACCTACCGCCCCGCCAAAGCCATGCGACTTTCTCTTGACTTTGATGACACTCTTTATTTTCTCGACACTACCAATGAACTAATTGATGAATATGTGCAGGAAATGTTTAATCCGGACCCGTACGAGGGATTGCTAGACCAAGAGATGGAGAACGAAGAAGTGTTGATGCTTGGTCTAGAGGAGAAGGTACCACCTACTCCGAGTATCATGAAGAAGATCCTCCAAAAGATGAAGTGAGTAAGGAGACACTACAAGAAATGCCCCAAGGCTATTGGGGATGTGTAAGAACAGAGTGAGGGTAACAAACCCTCATGTGGTAACAAGCTCGATAACTTGCCTTTTACCTTCAAGAGACTTTGTTCATTGTGTTTTCATATTATGGGTAAGAAGGAAACCTTCAACTATGAACTCCTATGATTTAAGGCAAGGTACGTCAAACTAAGTAACATTAAACAAGCACTTCTTGGCAGGAAACCCAAGCTCTTTACTATTTTCTAGTTCTTAGTTTAGTGTTTTTCTGAATAAGGCTTGAGTGTTGGTGTCTTGATGTTTACATGCTATTGTTGTGATTTTTCTCGTGGATTGTTCCGTGTATCATGTGCTTTAATGTGTGTGGCAAAGTTCTTGGTCATTTGAGTGTGTTTTAAATGTTTTCTCTGGTTCATTCTACATTATCCAAGTAGGCTCTGAGTGTGTATACATGTTTATCAAAATTCTACAGAGCCTGCAGATTTTTCTAAGTTAACCAAAGAAGGCACACGCCCAAGTGGAATTTCCACACGGGCATGTGTTTTCATTCAAAGCTCATCCCTAGAGGACACATAGGTGTGCATTTGCCCCTGTGAATAACCTTGTTACGGTCACATGCCCATGTGTTAATTCCACACGGGCGTGTGTTTCTCTGTAGAGACTTAGTGATTTATCCTATGAAGACACAAGGGCGTCTATCTGCCCTTGTGTCTGACCCTATGACAAAAAAATAAGCGTGGGTAATTTCCAATTGCCCGTGTGGATCTCTGCAGAAAGTCCTCCTCCATACCGATAAGACAACGGGCGTGTGAGTGCCCTGTGAGTAACCCTGTGAAAGATCCACATGCCCATGTGGAATTTCCATAGGGTCGTGTGATAAGTGCTTGTGCGATATGGATGCGAAGCGTTCATTCCTTATGTTGAGCATTACTTTTCTCAGGTTTTTACACTAATATATGTGTTTTTATGTTACTTTTACGCAGGTAGGGTTGTGAGGCTAAGTATGAAGTAAAGAATCTAATGTGGATTACAATGCACCGATTTTGGTGGAAATCGTGCTAAGGTTCAAACGCGAAGACATAGGTAGATGTGAGATGCTAGAGTGTGTGCCAACCTCCTCGTATTCGAGTTGGCACATCCATTTGGAGGGGCACAAAGGCAGTCACACTCGAGCATTCTGACTTATGCACATAGAACAAGAGCTTCACCAATGTGCCTATCATTGAAGATGCAAGTGATCCACGACGTGAACGTGTGCCCGTTTACGTAACTCCGATGAAAGTATGGATTCGGGAAGCTATCCAGGCCAGATACTGTAGCAGAGCACTGTAGCATCACGGTAGAAAGTACTGTAGCAGCACTGTTCACAGCCGGCTGAGAAAACAGGAGTTCAGAGGATCCACACAGGCATGTGGAAATTATCCACGCCCATGTGGAAATTCCCCACGGGTGCGTGAAGCATCCACGCCCGTGTAGTCGCCCGATTCTAGCCCTATTTAAAAGACGAATCAGCCCCGATTTTAGTATTCTTTTCTCTATCTTTTCCCCAACTTGAGAGGGCTTCGGCTAGGGTTTCAAGGGGTATTGGCCAAGGTTTTGGAGAGGTTCTACGGCTCTGACATCGTCATTCCTTAGGAAGAAGGTTGGTAGGGGAGCTTCCGTCGAGGTGTATCCTATACCGGACGAGGGAATCCTTGGACAACTAGTAGAGGACTTTCCACAAGACCATCGACACGACTATCGAGGGGGGTTTCTTTATGGATTCATTTCTTTTACATTCTATTTCTTTGATTGTGCTTAGCTCCATGGAGAGCTAAACCCCTAGTGGGTACTCGGGTATTGTGAACCCTATGATGTATTTATTTCTTTGAACCTGTTTATTATGCTTTCAATAAATTGATGTTTATTGTGAGTTCCAACCTTGAATGCTTGATTGTATGAACATTTCCCCTAGAGTGACACTAGGGTTGAGAGTTCTTGTTGGTAACCTTGTGAGTGAGTGACACACCATGAGCGTTAGATAAAGCTAGGTTGGAGAGGGTTGAGAGGGTGAGTCGAGAGGTACAGGAGTGTCCCTTTTCCCCTCCGCCGTGATAGATTCTACCTCCGTTCCTCGAGTTCTTTGCGGCCATAATAGAGTGAATGGTCTAAGGGGTGAACTTCCGCTGGGGATTAGTTGCGCGTGCAACAGAGTGAAGCGTTGAGGTGATCTTAGTATCTAGGGCTCAATTGTGGTTAGGGACCTTCCACCTGGACTAAAGGGTTAGGTCTATAATTAGGAAGAGATTTATCACTTGGAATCCGTAGAGCTTATTGCAACTCTATGCGAGTCCGAGGTGTTGAGATTGTTCGATTTCTCCTCCGGGACATCTATAGAGTTAGGCATAGTTGACCTTAGATTTGGGACTATGTAATTAAGGATTTCCACGACTCACCATTGCATTGATTAGGAAGCATAATAGAGGGTTCTTACACTTGAAACAATTATCCTAGGGCGGAGCATTATCCGGTACCCCATCTTTATCGATTGCCTTTACCCCCTTCTTTACTTTTTGCTCTCTTACTTGTTGCTTTTTATCGTTGAAAAATTAAATCATTATCACACTCATCATCATTGATCTTTTACATAGCTAACAATTGAATTAAGTATTTTTTTATTGCCTACCCCGTGGATTCGATACCCACTCACCCGGATTATTACTCGACAAACCCGTACTTGCGGGATATACGCAAGGGGACCTTGTCGTGATGTGTTACACATAGAATTTTTCTTAGTTGAACAGAGAGGTTACAGGGGTGTGTGGATTCCCCTGTGGGTTGGGCACATGGGCGTAGGGAATTTCCACATGGCCGTGTGAGTGTGTTCAGAGTTAGAGTGTGCTATCGCGAGAGTGCACAAGGGTAATTGTCTACGCCTGTGGATACTCTCCTGTGGAATCACACAGGCATGTGTAATTTCCACACGCCGGTGTGGATGTGCAGAACTCCAAGAGGTGCGGGTTTTCTTTAAAATCTCTTTGCTTTTCTTCATCTCCTCACTCCCAAACATCAGAGACTGCACCTATTCATTCTCCCGACTTCACACCATCTTTTCAGAGAGGTTTTTCTTGAGTTTTCCGGCTGATATCAACATTTTCATCTGCATCTTGTCGGTAAACCTTTTTTCTCTCTTTTCCTTTACCACATTTTATTTTAATTGATTAAAATGGTGAATGTTGCTTCGTTTCTATGTTTATATGGTCTGGGCATGTGTAGGAAGAGTTTTTAAATGATTTGGTGATGATTTTTTGGATTTTTAGCAAGCAACCATGAGGTTTTCTATGCCCCTATGGATCCACATCAGGCGTAGGGAAATTCCACACGGCCGCAGTGGATTTCGTAGTACTACTTTGTGAGCTTCTTTGATCGATTCTTCTTTAATTTTTTTGCGTATATGGCACTTTCGATCAAGAAGCAAGCTGAGAAACATCATTATCGATTTGAGAGCCAGCCATCCATGCACTCACACTTGAGGTTCTATCATCATTCGAGTTGGACAGATCCTATACGAGATTCGACAGTGTTGACGCCATATAGTTTCGGAAATTTGGACATCACTATGTTATGAGCATCACTTAGTTTTTGAACCTGATGGGCCTATATAACGAGACGTTTACTGCCACTGAGGAGTACAATTAACTTCTTACTGACTACCCCGGTACATTGACTCCTCTGCGAGTGTATAGCACTTTATGCGGCCAGGGACAGTACGAGCCAGGGGTGTCCTAGGCAATGTGTCTTTCCTGACCTGCGTACAACTATCTTCATGCCATTTTGAGAAAATTGGTGAATAGCCGTGGTGGCAATACTTGACGCCTGGAGTATATGTTTTGCTTACGCCTGCCCTAGAGATTGCCGAGGGTGGAGGTGACGCAGCTGAGGGGTCATAAAAGGTTCCCGAGCCTCAGTTCGAGCATATGGAGGCCGAGGCACCCCCTGCAGCATAGGAGCCACCTCTAGCACACATGTTTTCGACTTCTTGAGCCTATGATCATTTTGAGAGGCTCGAGGGTACTGTGGGGATGCTTCGGACCGAGATTACCGAGGTTCGCATGACACAGGCCATGCAACATGCAGAGGAGAAGGCGTGCCTTGATATTCTATAGCAGTTATTTGACTGTGATGTGTCCTCACCCTACATCATGAGACCGAGGAACCCTCACGCTCCTCCAGCATCACTATCACCAAATCCACCGACACCATTTGATTATGCATCTACACCGAGAGCAGCTGGAGCTAGCCAGAAGGCTACATCGACACATGATGTGTCTTTTATTTCTTTTATTTCTTGTATTTTACTTTTGCATTTCATTTTGGACTTGTATACTCAGAAAGGATCTTCCTTATGAGTTTATTTTTTATTTTTGTCTCGAGTTGTATTTCATTGCTCTATTTTTTACATACTTGAGTGTATTTTGTTTTTGTTGAGCTTCATTGAATCCCCCTTGTGTATCCGCAAGGTATGGTCTTATCAAGATGGAAATTGAGAACTAGTCTAAGCACAACCTATATGTTTTTTTACATTTGGTCGTAGTGTGCTTTTATAACCCATTGAACTACACTCCCAAGGAATTTAGCTTCATTAAACGCACCACAAGGAGTTCAGGGGAGTATTGGTTCAATTGCCCACTCCCACATATATTTTGATTGCTATATCTTTTATTATGCTTGCATGTGTACATTGAAGGCAATGTACGTCTTGAGTGTGTGGGGGTGGGGGGAGTTCACATTACACATGTTCTATACTTATGCTTTGACGGTGCATGCTCACATAGCCAATGGCTATTGACCTTAGTTGCAATGATTGTATTCTTGAGTTTAGGAGAATTTTTAACATTGAATGTTCTTATGCTCTAGTTTTTACTTGAATTTCTAGGAATTTTCGCCCGATTCACACTTGTTGCACTACTCGTTCATTAAACTCTTTTGGAAACTCAAGTAAGCATTTGAGGGACTAAGTAGTTTATTTCTTATGTTTCATTTTGCTAAAAAAATGGAGAAAACAAGAAAAAAATTTATACTTGGTTGGTTACGCATTGGGGGGTGGAAAGAGCTACCACCTATGAAGTATGAAGCTACTCTCATAAGTCGATACTATTTATGCCCTAATGAAAGAAAGAGCTATCTCATAGGGTGAGTGGAAAAACTACTACACCTGTAGAAAGAGCTACCATCTTGAAAGTATGAAAGCCACCTTAGTCACGGGTTTGGAAAGGGCTACCTTAGAGGATGTGTGAAGCTACTACCTCCACTTTACTTTGTTTTGTATATAAAAAAGCCTCTTATGCTTAGAACTTTGAGGAGTATGCTTTGTGTTGATTTGAGTGAGTTCACACACTAACAAGATTTCGGTTTTGTTGTCCTTTTTTTATTCGAGTTTTTAGCTAGAGCAATGATTTTTCATATTTAGTGTTGAAATTTCCCTTACTTGTAGAATGCTTCCCTTACATTCTTTGGTGAACCTACGGCCAAGCACTTTCAATATTTCCTTCTTCTGTGCTTCAATGTTTTATTTTTGCTTGAGGACAACCAAAAGTTTAAGTGTGGGGAGTTTGATAAGTGCTTGTGTACTAAGAATATGAAGTATTCTTTTCTTATGATGAGCATTACTTTTATCAGATTTTAGCGCTAATATACGTGCTTTTATGTTCTTTTGCGCAGATAGGATGGTAAAGTCAAATAAAGAAGATAGAAGCCAAAGTGGATCATGAACGCATATTGTTGATGAAATCTTGGAATAAACAAACGAGAAGACACAAGTTAGGCTCAAAGATACATGAATTGTGCTAACCTCAATGTGTTCAAACAATTACAATGGTTTGAGGGGCACAAATGTTGTCACATTTTGATGTATCCTGACTTGTGCAACGATAGCAAGATCTTCACTAATAAGACCTTTTATTGAAGAAGCGACACGATCTAAGGCATAAATGTGTGCCTGTTTGTATTGCATCGATGAAAAGTGTGGATCGGGAGTGTTTTTGGCATAGTACTATTCATAAGCCACTCAAAATCCAACAAATCCACACGGGCCTGTGGAAATTCCACACGCCCATGTGGATTCCCTAAATCCAGACTTATATAAAGTCGCAAACAACCCCGATTTCAAAGATTTTTCTTTCCATCTTTTACCCACCTTTGAGAGGCTTTCATGGCTAGGGTTTAGTGAGGCTTTGGGAAGACTTTTGGAGTGGTTCTACGGCTTCGACACCGTGTTTCTCTTGGAAGATAGTTATTGGGGGAGCTTTCATCAGCACCGATCCGGCGAGGTGTGCCCTAGGCTTGACAAGGGGACCTTTGGAGAGGACGAGGCTACTTCACATGACCATCAACGCAAATACCGAGGGGGTTTTCCTATGGATTACATGTTTTTACTTTTGATTTCATTATTGATTGTATCTTGCTCCATGGAGAGCTAAACCCCCTAGTGGGTACTTGGATTTGTGAACCCAAGTATGTATTTGTTTCATAAACTTTTTATTATGTTTTCCTTAATTGATGTCTTTAATTGAGTTCTCATGAGATAGCTCTTTCTTTCATTAGGGCATCAACACATCCTCTAAGGTAGCCCTTTCCAAAGCGGCCGCTAAGGTGGCTTTTACACTTTCGAGGTGGTAGCTCTTTCTACCGGGGTGGTAGTTTTCACACATCCCATGAGATAGCTCTTTCTCTCATTAGGGCATAACTAGTATCCGACTTATGAAAGTAGCTTCATAGATCATAGGTGGAAGCTCTTTCACCCAACAAGCATAACTAAACAAGAAAACTATTTTGTACTATTTTGTTCTTTCTTTTCATTTTTTCATTTTTTTTAGAATTAACACAAAAAACAACTAAAACTAGTCCCTTATACATCAAACATGAGTTTCCAAAAGAGTTCAAAAGTGAGTAGTGCAACAAGTGTCAATCGGGCAAAAATTCCTAGAATTCAAGCAAAAACTAGAGCATGAAAATATTCAATGTTAAAAATTCTCATAAACTCAAGAATATAATCAATGCAACTAAGGTTAACCGCCATTGGCTATGTGAGCATGTATATCAATCAAAACTAGTATAAAATAGATGCGTGCACTATGAAACTCCTCCCCACACACACTTAAGTTGTACATTGTCCCCAATGTACACATGTGACAAGGTCCCCTTGCTTATATCCCGCAAGTGCACGGGTTTGTCGAAGTAATAATCCCGGGTAAGCGGGGTCGAATCCGCAGGGAGTAAGGAGTAAAGACACTTAATTTGATTCTTAGCTATGTGGAGTATCAACAATGATAAGTGTGATAATGATTCAATTCTCAGGAATTAAAAGCAACAAGTAAGAGAGCAAAAGTAAGGAGGAGGCAAGGCAATCGATAAAGATGGGGTACTCGGATAATGCTTCACCTAGGATAATCGTTTCAAGTGCAAGAACCCTCTATTATACTTCCTAATCGATGCAATGGTGAGTCGTGGAAATCCTTGCATACATAGTCCCAAATCTAAGGTCAACTATGCCTAACTCAATACATGTCCCGGAGGAGAAATCGAACAATCTCAACACCTCGCACTCGCATAAAGTTGCAATGAGCTCTAGGGATTCCAAGTGATAAATCTCTTCCTAGATTTAGACCTAACCCTTTGGTCCAAAGTGGATGGTCCCCTAGCCACAATTAAGCCCCTAGATACTAAGATGACCTCAACGCTTCACTCCATTGCACGCGCAACTAGGCTCCCAGCTGAGGTTCATCCCTTAGACCATTCACTCTATTATGGCCGCAAAGAACTCGAGGAATGGAGGTAGAATCTATCAAGTCGGAGGGGAAAGGGACGCCTCCCTGCACCTCCTCGACTCACCCTCCTCAACCCTCTCCAACCTAGCTTTGTCTAACGCTCATGGTGTGTCACTCACTCACAAGGTTACCAACAAGAACTTTCAACCCTACTGTCATTCTAGGGGAAATGTTCATACAATCAAGCATTCAAGGTTGGACCTCACAATAAACATCAATTTATTGGAAGCATAATAAAGAAGTTCGATGAAACGAATACATCCTAGGGTTCACAATCACCCAAGTACCCACTAAGGGTTTAGCTCTCCATGGAGCTAAGTACAATCAAAGAAATCGAATGTAAAAGCAATGAATCCATAAAAAAAAACCCCTCGATGGTCGTGTCGATGGTCTTGTGGAAAGTCCTCTACTCGTCGTCCAAGGATTCCTTCGTCCGGTATAGGATACGCCTCGATCGAAGCTCCCCTACCAACCTTCTTCCTAATGGAATCACGATGTCGGAGCCATAGAACCTCTCCAAAACCTTAGCCAATACCCCTCGAAACCCTAACCGAAGCCCTCTCGCAAGTTGGGGAAAAGATGGAGAAAAGAATACCAAAATCGGGGCTGAATCGACTTTACATAGGGCTGGAATCGGGCTACTCCATGGGCGTGTACGGTACACGCGCCCGGGCAGAATTTGCACACGGGCATGGGTAATTTCCACACGCCCGTATGGATTCTCTGAAACTGTCATTTTCGGCCGGCTGTGAACAATAACTGCTACAGTGTTTGCTATAGACCCTGCTACAGTACTATGCCAAAAATACTCCCGAATCCACTTTTCATCGAGGTAACATAAACGGGCACACGTTTATGCTGTGGATCGCTTTGCTTCTTCAATGACGTACAAGTTGATGGAGATCTTGTTCTATGTGCATAAGTCAGAATGCTTGAGTGTGACTGCCATTGTGCCCCTCCAAATGGTTGTGCTAACTCAAATACGAGGAGGTTGGCACACACTCTAGCATCTCGCACCCGACCTATGTCTTCGCGTTTAAACCTTAGCAAGATTTCGTTCAAAATCGGTGCATTGTGATCCACATTGGCTTCTTTCCTTCATAATTGGTTTCACAACCCTACATGCATGAAAGTAACATAAAAACACACATATTAGTGTAAAAACCCGAGGAAAGTAATGCTCAACATAAGGAAATAATGCTTCACATTCATATCGCACAAGCACTTATCATGATCCTTGGGTTGAAAGGTTGGGGTGCCACCTCTTTCTCTTTGCATGTTTCCTCTTCAATTTTTATAACCTCGGGCGCGTGTTCATCTGGCTTCTCACTCGGAAGCCTACCGTCGACCTCACGACCACTTCTCAAAGTGATCGCCTTCACATGCTCTCTAGGGTTGGTCTCAGTATTGCTAGGCAAACTTCCATGTGGCCTTTCCGATAAGGACTTCGCAATCTACCCCACTTGATTTTCAAGACTATGTAAGGAGGCGGTATGGTTGCCAAGTGTAGCCTCAACTGATTCAAACCTTGTATTGGACGATTGCATAAACCTAGTATAGGCCTTCTCCAAATCGGTCATTCGGGTCTCCAAACCTGAAACTCTGTTTTCCACATTTGGGCCTTGTTGATGTTGGAAACCCGGTGGCCCCATGGCCTTTTGTGGGCCTTGGTTGCTCCACGAGAAATTTGGATGATTCTTCCAACCAGGATTGTAGCTGTTGCTGTATCGGTTCCCTTGTGTCCTCATGACATTACCTACAAAATCGACGTTCTCAACTGAAGATGCATCACTAATAGATATCGGGCAATCAGAGAAAGCATGTCCTCCACCACACCCAGTGCAAGTAATCACGGCCGCTACTCTGTTCGAAGTAAGAAGATCTAACTTATTACTCAATGATTCCACTTGAGCCGCCATTGAAGTCACTACATCTATCTCATGGAGACCGACCACTTTTTTCTTCTTCCTGGCATTTTATTGGTAGCTGTTTAACCCCATTTCTTCAATTACTTGACGGGCCTTACCTGGGGTCTTGCTACCTAATGTACCTCTTGCTGCCGCATCCAAGAGTTACCTTGTACTCAGATTCAGACCGTTGTAAAAGGTCTGAACAATCATTTACTCCGGGAAATCAGTGTTGCAGGCACTTTCTCAGGAGCTCCTTGAACTTTTCCCACATCTCAAATAAAGACTCCAATTCCAATTGTACAAAGGATGAGATCTCATTCCTAAGTTTTGCAAAATTTCTAGGAGGGAAATAACGGCTAAGAAAAGCTTCTACCATCTCCTCCTATGTGGTAATTGATGCTCTAGGTAAGGAGTGTAGCCACTGCTTCGGTCTCCCTCTCAAGGAAAATGGGAAGGCTCTCAACTTGATAGCATCATCCGTTACCCTATTTATCTTCAACATATCACACACCCTCGAGAAAGTTCTCTATATGACTGCTTTGGATCCTTATCAGCCAAAACCATTAAAACTGCGCGATTATCGCAACATGTGAATGAATACCGGGCTTCACCTGAAGTTCTGAGTCATGAATGGGGGACGCACAATGCTCAATTGTGTCTCCAATACTGAAGGTCTCGTAAATCAGATAATGTCCGTTGTTGCTCATTCTGTTCTAACATGTTTTCAGATTCTTCTACTTCCAAATTAGCTAGATTAGACTGTTCTTGCATAGGTTCTTTTCCCTTTTTCTTCTCAAAGATATGTTCAAATTCGGGATCTCCTTCAATTAGTATGGAGGGGTTCCATAGGGTCATAACCTGGACCTGCATCCAAAAAGAAAGAAAAATAAATCGAATGATGATAGAATAAGAAAAATATGAAATAGAATGAATACATGAATAGCTAAGAAAAATAAAGTGCAAAGTATCTCTAAACGCCTTACTCCCCGGCAACGGTGCAAAAACTTGACACGTCCGTATATGCGTAAAACCACAAGTGCACGGGTGTCGAAGAAATAATCCCGATGAGTGGGTATCGTATCCAGAGAGAGTAGGGAATGAAGACACTTAAGTTGTTTCTTAAATAATGTGGAAGATGAATAGTTATATGTGTGACAAGATTCAATTCTCAAAAGTAAAAACAACAAGAGAGAGACCACAAGTAAAAGAGAAGGTAAGGCAATCGATAAAGATAAGGTACCCAGATATGGTTCCACCTAGGACAATCATTTCAAGTGCAATAAACCTCTATTATGCTTCTTAATCAATGCAATAGTGAGTCGTGGAAATCCTTAATTGCATAGTCCCAAGTCTAAGGTCAACCATGCCTAACTCTATACATGTCCCAGAGGAGAAATCGAACAATCTCAACACCTCACACTCGTATAGAATTGCAATGAGCTCAAGGGATTCCAAATGATAAACCCTATTCCTATCTATAGACCTAACCCTTTGGTCCAGGTGAAAGATCCCTAGCCACAATTAAGCCCTAGATGCTAAAATCACTTCAATGCTTCACTACGTTGCATTCGTGACAAGATCCCCTTGCGTATATCCCGCAAGTGCACGGGTTAGTCAAAGTAATAATCCCGGATGAGCGGGTATCGAATCCACAGGGAATAGGGAATAAAAACACTTAATCCTCTTCTTAGCTATGTGAAAGATCAGTAGTGATAAGTGTGACAATGATTCAATTCTCAAAAGTAAAGACAACAAGTAAGAGAGTACGAGTAAGGAGGGAGGTAAGGCAATCGATAATCATGGGGTACTCGGATAATGGTCCGCCTAGGACAATCATTTCAAGTGCAAGAACCCTCTATTAATCTTCCTAATTAATGCAATGGTGAGTCGCGGAAATCCTTAAATACATAGTCCCAAATTTAAGGTCAACTATGCCTAACTCTATACATGTCCCGGAGGAGAGATTTAATAACCTCTCAAGCTCGCACTCGAATAGAGTTGCAATGAGCTCTAGGGATCCCAAGTGATAAATCTCTTCCTAATTATAGACCTAACCCTTTGGTCCAGGTGGAAGATCCCTAACCACAATTAAGCCCAAGATACTAAGATTACCTCAACGCTTCATTCTGTTGCATGCGCAACTAAGCCCCAGCGGAGGGTCATCTCTTAGACCATTCACTCTATTATGGCCGCAAAGAACTCGAGGAACGGAGGTAGAATCTAT
Organism: Dioscorea cayenensis subsp. rotundata; assembly: GCF_009730915.1. Classification (NCBI taxonomy): domain Eukaryota; kingdom Viridiplantae; phylum Streptophyta; class Magnoliopsida; order Dioscoreales; family Dioscoreaceae; genus Dioscorea; species Dioscorea cayenensis. Next base: position 223,221 of record NC_052491.1, on the reverse strand, counting down.
CACGTCGGAGGGAAAAGGGGTCGCTCCTGTACCTCTCCACTTACCCTCTCAACCCTCTCCAACCTAGCTTTGTCTAACGCTCGTGGTGTGTCACTCACTCACAAGGTTACCAACAAGAACTCTAAACCCTAGTGTCACTCTAGGGGAAATGTTCATACAATCAAACATTCAAGTTTGGAACTCACAATAAACATCAATTAATTGAAAGCATAATAAAGAGATTCAATAAAACAAATACATCCTAGTGTTCACAAATACCCAAGTACCCACTAGGGCTTTAGCTCTCCAAGGAGCTAAGTACAATCAAAGAAATAGACTGTAAAAGCAAATAATCCATAGAGAAACCCCCTCAATAGTCGTGTCGATGGTCTTGTGGAAAGTCCTCTACTCATCGTCCAAAGATTCCCTTGTCCCGTATAGGATACGCCTCGACGGAAGCTCCCCTACCAACCTCCTTCCTAAGGAATGATGATGTCAGCGCCGTAGAACCTCTCCAAAACCCTAGCCAATACCTCTCAAAACCCTAGCCGAAAACCTCTCTCAAGTTGGGGAAAAGATGAAGAAAAGAATGCTGAAATCGGGGATGAATCGGCTTTAAATAGGGTTGGATTCGGGCGACCACACGGGCCTGTGGATTTTTTACACGCCCATGTGGAATTTCCACAAGGCCGTGTCTAATTCCCACACGCCCGTGTGGATTCTCTGAATTCCTGTTTTCTCGTCGGGCTGTGAACAGTACCTGGCCTAAAATACTTCCCGAGTCCATACTTTCATCGAGGTGACGCAAACGGGCACACGTTCAAGTCATGGATCGCTTTGCTTCTTTAATGACGTACAAGTTGATGGAGATCTTGTTCTATGTGCATAAGTTGGAATGCTTGAGTGTGACTACCATTGTGTCCCTCCAAATGCTTGTGCAAACTCAAATACGAGGAGGTTGGCACACACTCTAGCATCTCGCACCCGACCTATGTCTTTGCGTTTGAACCTTAGCAAGATTTCCTCCAAAATCGGTGCATTATGATCCACACTGGCTTTTTTCCTTCATACTCGGCCTCACAACTCTACCTGCATGAAAGTAACATGAAAACACATATGTTAGTGTAAAAACCTGAGAAAAGTAATGCTCAACATAAGGAAAGAATGCTTCGCATTCATATCACACAAGCACATATCAAACTTCGCCACACTTAAGCTTTTGCTTGTCCTCAAGCAAAAATTAAACATTCTGTGCATAGATGAAGGAAATATTGGAAGTGCTTGGCCTTAGGTTCACCAAAGTGTACAGAGAGAGCATTCTACAAATAAGGGAAATTTCAACATTAAATACAAAAAATCAAAGCTCTAGCTAAAAACTTGAATAAAAAAAGACAACAAACCCGAAATCGTGTACGTGTGTGAACTCACTCAAAACAACCCAAGGTATACTCCTCAAAGTTCTAAGTACAAGGGACTTTTTTATCTGCAAAAGTGACAACAATTTCAAAGATGGTAGTAGCTTCACACATCCTCTAAGGTAGCCTTTTCCAAAGCGGCCGCTAAGGTGGCTTTCACACTTTTGAGGTGGTAGCTCTTTCTACCGAAGTGGTAGCTTTCACTCATCCTATGAGATAGCTCTTTGTCTCATTAGGGCATAGCTAGTAACCGACTTATGAGAGTAGCTTCATACTTCATAGCTGGTAGCTCTTTCCACCCAAGAAGCACAAATAACAATAAAACTATTTTGTTCTTTCTTTTCATTTTCCAATTTTTTTTTAAGAATTTAACACAAGAAACAACTATAACTAGTCCCTTTAACGTCGAACATGAGTTTCCAATAGGGTTTAAAGAGTGAGTAGTGCACTGAGTGTAAATCGGGTAAAAATTCCTAGAAATTGAAGCAAGAACTAGAGCATGAAAACGTTAATGTTAAATTTCTCCTAAACTCAAGAATGCAATTATTGTAACTAAGGTGAACCGCCATTGGCTATGTGAGCATGTATATTAATCAAGAACAATAAAAAGGATGTGTGCACTATGAAACTCCCCCCCCATACTTAAGTTGTACATTGTCCTCAATGTACATATTCAAGCTGACTCAAAATATATATTAATGAAGAATATATGTGGGAGAAGCAATCAAAACAATACTCCCCTGACTCCTAGTGTTGTGTTTGATGGAGCTAAGTCCTTGGGTTGTGAAGCTCACACGTCCAAGTGCCAAAGCACTTTGGTCGTGCCCATGACAAAGTCTCAATTCCCAAGATGACAAGACCATCTGCACGCATACACGAGGGGGTTCAGTAAAGCACAAGAAAAACAAAAATAACTTGAGTATATAAAAGATAAAGCAATGAATACAACTCGAGATGCAAAATAAAAATAAACTCAGAAGGAGAATCCTTTCTCAGTGAACAAGTCTAAAATAAAATGTAAAATAAAGAAAATGCAGAAAAATAAAATCAAATGTCAGTGTCACGCTCTGTCAGCTCCTCTGCTGCAGGTGGTGGTGGAGAAGCACATGGTGGATCTTGTGGTGCTCTAATAGGTGATGGGGATGCTGGAGGTGTCGAGGGAGCCTGATGAGTCCTCGGACGCAAGAAAAATAATGAGGCGACATCTCGCTCTAAGATCTGCTGTAATACATCGAAATGTGCCATGAACTCTATGTAATGTGACAAGGTCCCGTTGCGTATATCCCGCAAGTGCACGGGTTTATAGAAGTAATAATCCCAGATGAGCGGGTATCGAATCCACAGGCAGTAGGGAATCAAAAACACTTAATCCGCTTCTTAGCTATGTGAAAGATCAATAGTGATAAGTGTGACAATGATTCAATTCTCAAAAGTAAAAGCAACAAGTAAGAGAGAACGACTAAAGAAGGAGGTAAGGCAATCGATAAAGATGTGGTACTCGGATAATGCTCCGCCTAGGATAATTGTTTCAAGTGCAAGAACCCTCTATTATGCTTCCTAATCGATGCAATGGTGAGTCGTGGAAATCCCTAATTACATAGTCCCAAATCTAAGGTCAACTATGCCTAACTCTATACATGTCCCGGAGGAGAGATTAGATAACCTCTCAACCTCGCACTCGAATAGAGTTGCAAAGAGCTCTAGGGATTCCAAGTGATAAATCTCTACCTAATTATAGATCTAACCCTTTGGTCAAGGTGGAAGGTCCCTAACCATGATTAAGCCCTACATACTAAGATCACCTCAACGCTTCACTCCGTTGCACACGCAAATAAGCCCCAGCGGAGGGTCATCCCTTAGACCATTCACTCTATTATGGCCGCAAAGAACTCAAGGAACGGAGGTAGAATCTATCACATCGGCGGAGAAAGGGGACGCTCATGTACCTCTTGACTCACCCTCTCAACCCTCTCCAATCTAGCTTTGTCTAACGGTCTTGGTGTGTCACTCACTCACAAGGTTACCAACAAGAACTCTCACCCCTAGTGTCACTCTAGGGAAAATGTTCATACAATCAAGCATTCAAGGTTGGAACTCACAATAAACATCAATTAATTGAAAGCATAATAAAGAGATTCAATGAAACAAATACATCCTAGGGTTCACAAATACCCAAGTACCCAATAGGGTTTTAGCTCTCCATGGAGCTAAGTACAATCAAAGAAATAGAATGTAAAAGCAATCAATCCATAGAAAATCCCCTCGATGGTCGTGTCGATGGTCTTAGGAAAGTCCTCTACTCGTCGTCTAAGGATTCCCTCGTCCGGTATAAGATACGCATCGACAGAAGCTCCCCTACCAACCTTCTTCCTAAGGAATGACGATGTCAGAGCCATAGAACCTCTTCAAAACCTTAGCCAATACCACTCAAAACCCTAGCTGAAGCCTTCTGTCAAGTTGGGGAAAAGATGGAGAAAAGAATGCTGAAATCGGGGCTGAATCGGCTTTAAATAGGGCTGGAATCGGGCGACCATACGGGCCTGTGGATCTTTCACACGCCCATGTGGAATTTCCACATGGGTGTGGATAATTTAATCACACTCGTGTGGGTTCTCTGAATTCTTGTTTTATCGGCCGGTTGTGAACAGTGCTGCTACAATATCCAGCCTGAATAGCTTCCCGAATCCATGCTTTCATCCGGGTAACGCAAACGGGCACACGTTCACATTGTGGATCACTTGCTTCTTTAATGATAGACAAGTTGGTGGAGCTCTTGTTCTATGTGCATAAGTCGTAATGCTCGAGTGTGACTTTCCTCGTGCCCCTCAAAATGGATGTGCGAACTCAAATACGAGGAGGTTGGCACACACTCTAGCATCTCACACCCGACCAATGTCTTTGCGTTTGAACTTTTGCAAGATTTCCCCCAAAATCGGTGCATCATGATCCACATTGGCTTCTTTCCTTCATAATCGGCCTCACAACCCTACCTACACGAAAAAACATAAAAACACACATATTAGTGTAAAAACCTGAGAAGAGTAATGATCAACATAAGGAAAGAATGCTTCGCTTTTATATCACACAAGCACTTATCAAACTCCCCCACACTTAAGCTTTTGCTTGTCCTTAAGCAAAAATTAAACATTCGGCGCATAGATGAAGGAAAGTTTGGAAGTGCTTGTCCTAAGGTTCACCAAAGTGTACAGAGAGAGCATTCTACAAGGGAAATTTCAACAATAAATACAAAAAAATCAAAGGTCTAGCTAAAAACTTGAATAAAAAAGGACAATAAATCCGAAATCGTGTACGTGTGTGAACTCACTCAAAATAACCGAAGGTATACTCCTCAAAGTTCTAAGTACAAGGGACTTATTTATCTACAAAAGTGACAACAATTTCAAAGATGGTAGTAGCTTCACACATCCTCTAAGGTAGCCCTTTCCAAAGCGGCCGCTAAGGTGGCTTTCACACTTTCAAGGTGGTAGCTCTTTCTACTAGAGTGGTAGCTTTCACTCATCCTATGAGATAGCTCTTTCTCTCATTAGGGCATAGCTAGTATCCGACTTATGAGAGTAGCTTCATTGAATTACCCACTAACTTCTTACTCAATGATTCCACTTGAGCTGCGAATGAAGTTACTACATCTATTTCATGAAGCCCAACTACTTTTTCCTTTCCCAAGCATTCAACTGATAAATGTTCATGGCCATGTCCTCTGCTAATTGTCAGGCTTCTTCTGGGTTTTTACTCCCCATTGTACCTCCTACGGCAGCATCTAGCAATTTGCCTTGTGCTCAGATTCAACCCATTATAGAAAGTCAGAATAATCATCCGTTCGGGAAATCCATGTTGTGGGCATCTCCGCAAAAGATCCTTGAAGAACTCCCATGTCTCAAACAATTACTCTAGCTCCATCTGCACAAATGACGATATCTCATTGTGAAGCTTGTCTGACTTCCCCGGAGGAAAGTATCTAGCACGAAAAGCTTTGACGATCTCGTTCCAAGTCTTGATGGATTCCTTCGGCAAAGAATGTAGCCACTGCTTGGCTCTTCCCTTGAGAGAGAATGGGAAAGCCCTCAATCTAATAGCATCATCTGATACACCATTAATCTTCAGGATATCACAAACTTCCAAGAAATTCTTTATATGGTTGTTTGGACCCTCATCGGCCAAACAATTAAACTGCACTGATTGTTGAATCATTTGGATGAATGCTGGCTTCAGCTAGAAGTTCAGAGCTATAATCGGAGGTCACACAATACTCAATTGTGTGCCCAAAACTGAGGGTCTAGCATAATCAGAAAGTGTCCTCTGTTGCTCATTCTGATCTGCCATATTATCTAACCATTCAACTTCTATTTCAGCTTGGTTGGACGGTTCTTGCATAGGTTCTTTTCCCCTTCATCTGATTGTAAGTTCAAGTTCAGGATCTCCTTCAATCAATATCGAAGGGTTCCCTCGGGTCATAACCTGGAGTTGCACCAAAAGAAAGAAAACAAATAAGAACGGTGATAGAAAAAGAAGATGTGAAATAGAATGAATGAATGAATAGCTAGGAAAACAAAGTGCAAAGTATCTCTAAACATCTACTCGCCGACAATGGCACCAAAAACTTGACAAACGCCTCTTGAGTATTGATAAGTGCTTGTGTGATAAGAATATGAAGTGCTCTTTCCTTATGATGAACATTACTTTTCTCGGTTTTAATGCTAAGCACCATTTGGAGGAAGTCTTCAGAAGGTTCAAACGAGAAGACATAAGTCGGGTTTAAGATGTGAGAATGTGTGCCAACCTCCTCGTATTCAAGTTAGCAAAATGATTTGGAGGGCCACAAGGGTAGTCACATTCAAGCAAGATCTCCAACAACTTGTTTGTTTATTGAAGAACCAAAGCGATCTACGGTATAAACGTGTGCCCGTTTACTTACCTCGATGAAAACATGGGTTCGGTAGTGTTTCGGGCTAGTACTGTAGCAGAGCATTGTAGCAAAACAATATAACAGGTACTGTTCACAGACGGCCAAAGAAGGAGTAAAACAGAGAATCTACACAGGCATGTGGAAATTCCACACACCTGTGCGAAAAATCCATAGGGGCTCCCACATGGGCGTGTGGATTCCCGATTCCAGCCCTATTTAAGGCCGATTTCAGAAATTCTTTTCTCCATCTTTTCCCAAACTTGAGAGAGGGTGGCGGTGACAAGGTCCCCTTACGTATATCCCGCAAGTACAGGGGTTTGTCGAAGTAATAATCCCGAGTGAGCGGGTATCGAATCCAAAGGGAGTAGGGAGTAAAGACACTTAATTCGATTCTTAGTTATGTGAAATATCAACAATGATAAGTGTGACAATGATTCAATTCTCAACAATTAAAAGCAACAAGTAAGAGAGCAAAAGTAAGGAGGAGGTAAGGCAATCGATAAAGATGGGGTACTCAGATGATGCTTCACCTAGGATAATCGCTTCAAGTGCAAGAACTCTCCATTATGCTTCCTAATCAATACAATGGTGAGTCATGGAAATCCTTACCTACATAGTCCCAAATCTAAGGTCAACTATGCCTAACTCTATTCATGTCCCGGAGGAGAGATTAAATAATCTCTCAACCTCACACTCGAATAAAGTTGCAATGAGCTCTAGGGATTCTAGGTGATAAATCTCTTCCCTAATTATAGACCTAACCCTTTGGTCCAGCGAAAGGTCCCCTAACCACAATTAAGCCCCTAGATACTAAGATCCCCTCAACGCTCACCCAGTCAGCACGCGCAACTAAGCCCCCAAAGATAGATTCATCCCTTAGACCATTTCACTCTATTATGGTCGTAGAAGAACTCGAGGAACGGAGGTAGAATCTATCACGCCTGAGGGGAAAGGGACGCCCCTCGCACTCCTCGACTCACTCTCTCAACCCTCTCCTACCTAGCTTTTGTCTAACGCTGCGGTGTGTCACTCACTCACAGGTTACCAACAAGAACTCTCAACCCCTACCGTCACTCTAGGGGAAATATTCATACAATCAAGCATTCAAGGTTGGAACTCACAATAAACATCAATTTATTGAAAGCATAATAAAGAAGTTCAAATAAATGAATACATCCTAGGGTTCACAATCACCCAAGTACCCACTAGGGTGTCTAGCCTCCATGGAGCTAAGTACAATCAAAGAAATTGAATGTAAAAAGCAATGAATCCATAAAGAAACCCCTCGATGGTCATGTCGATGGTCTTGTGGAGAGTCCTCTACTCGACGCAAGGGATCCTTTTGTCGCCTAGATACACTCGGATCGATGTCGACTAAAAGCTCTCCCAATAACCTTCTTCCAAATGACGCTCGATGTTGGAGCCGAGAACCTCTCCAAAAACCCTAGCCAATACACCCTCAAAACCCTAGCCAAAGCTCTCTCTCAAGTTGGGGAAAAGATGGAGAAAAAGAATACCAAAAATCGGGCTGAATCGGCTTTTTAATAGGGCTCGAATCGGGCGACTCCACCGGGCGTGGACTGTACACGCACTGCATGCACTTCCACACGGTCGTGGATAATTTCCACATGCCCGTGTGGATTCTCTCGCTTTCTCCGATTTCGGCCGGTACCGTGAACTAAAGCTACTCACAAGACATGCTACATGTTGTTGCTACATTGCTCTGCTACAATGATATTTATGTTGGTGGAGCTCTTGTTCTTATGTGCATAAGTAGGAATGCTCGAGTGTGACTGACTTTGTGCCCCTCCAAATGGATGTGCTCACTCGAATGCGAGGAGGTTGGCACACACTCTAGCATCTCACACCTGACCTATGTCTTCGCATTTGACCCTTAGCAAGATTTCCTCCAAAATAGGTGCATTATGATCCACATTGGCCTATTTCCTTCATGCTCGGCCTCACAATCCTACCTGCATAAAAGTAACATAAAAACACACATATTAGTGTAAAAACCTGAGAAAAGTAATGCTCAACATAAGGAATGAACACTTCGCATTCATATCGCACAAGCACTTATCAAGCGGCTAGGGTTTTGAGAGGTATTAGCTAGGGATTTGGAGAGGTTCTATGGCTCCGACATCACGCTCCGTTTGGAAGAAGGTTAGTGGGAGAGCTTTCATCGGCACCGATCTCACGAGGTATATCCTAGTCCGAACAAAGAGACCCTTGGACGAGTAGAGGACTCTCCACAAGACCATCGCCACGACAATTGAGGGGATTTTTTATGGATTCTTTGCTTTAACATTTGATTTCATTGATTGTAATTAGTTACATGCGGAGCTAAACCCCCCTAGTGGGTACTGGGATATTTGTGAAGCCTAGGATGTATTCGTTTCATTGAACCTCTTTATTATGCTTTCAATTAATTGATGTTTTATTTGAGTTCCAATCTTGAATGCTTGATTGTATGAACACTCCCTTAGAGTGACACTAGGGTTGAGAGTTCTTGGTGGTAACAAACCCTTGTAAGTGAGTGACTCACCACGAGAGTTAGACAACGATAGATTGGAGAGGGTTGAGAGGGTGAGTGTAGAGGTAGTGGAGCATCCCTTTTTCCCCCTCTAGTGTGATTTATTCTATCTCCATTTCCTTAAGTTCTTTGCGGTCATAGTAGACTGAATGGGCTAAAGGATGACCTCCCGCTAGGGCTTAGTTAGCGGTGCAACGGAGTGAAGCGTTGAAGTGATTTCAAAGACCCTATGGCTTACTTGTGCTAGTGGACCTTCCACTTTGGACCAAAGGGTTAGGTCTACATCTAGGAAGAGGATTTATCAGCTTGAATCCCTAGAACTCATTGCAATTCTATACAAGTGCGAGGTTGAAAGGTTATTCAATTTCCTCCTCCGGGACATGTATAGAGTTAGGCATGGTTAACCCTTAGATTTGGGACCATGTATTTAAGGATCTCCACAACTCATTATCGTATCAGTTAGACAGAATAATAGAGGGTTCATGCACTTGAAATGATTGTCTTAGGCGGAAAAATATCTGGGTATCCCATTTATATCGATTGCCTTACCTTCTCCTTTACTTGTGCTATCTTTCTTGTTCTTTTACTTTTGTTATTTCACATCGTGTCACACATATCACTATTCATCTTTCACTTTGTTAAGAAACAATTTAAATATTTTTTTATTCCCTACTCCCTCTCGGATACGAAACCCCACTCATCTAGGATTTTATCACTCGACAAAACCCTGCGCACTTATGGACATACGCAATGGGCGCTGTCGGGGAGTAGGCGCTTAGAGATACTTTTGCACTTTGGTTTCTTAGCTATTCATTCATTCATTCTAATTCATTTCTTCTTACTCTATCATCATTCTCGATTTCTTTATCTTTCTTTTTGGTGCAGCTCCAGGTTATGACCTGAGGGAACCCCTCAATAATGATTGAAGGAGATCCCGAGCTTGAACGTACACTTAGAAGAAAAGGGAAAGAACATGTGCAAAAACCGTCTAATCTAGCTGATTTGGAAGTAGAAGAATCTAAAAACATGGCGTAATGTATGAGCAACAAGGACATTATCCGATTATGCTGCATCTTTCAAGATTGGGGACACAATAGAGTATTGTACATGCCCCCTAATTATATCTCGTAACTTTCGAGCTAAAGCCGCATTCATCCACATGTTGCAAAGAATCCGCAGAGTTCAATGGTTTGGCCGATGAGGTTCCAAATAGTCATATAGAGAACTTTAAGATAAATGGAGTGACGGATGATGCCATCAAGTTAAGAGCCTTCCCATTTTCCGTAAATGAAAGAGTGAAACAGTGGCTACACTCATTACCTAAAGCATCGATTACCACATGGGAGGAGAAGGTAGAAGCTTTTCTGGACTGTTATTTCCCTCGTAAAAAGTCCGCAAAGCTTTGGAATGAGATCTTGTCTTTTTAAAGTCGGGATTGGAGTCTCTATTTGAGACGTGGGAAAGGTTCAAGGAGCTCCTGAGAAAGTGCCCATAACACCCGATTCCCTATAGTGGATGATTGTTTAGACCTTTACAACGGGTTGAATCCGAGTACAAGGCAACTCTTGGACGCAACAACAGGAGGTACCTTTAGGTAGCAAGACACCCGTGAGGCCCATCAACTAATTGAAGAAATGGGGTTAAATAGCTACCAATGGAATGCTAGGGAGAAGAAAAAGGTGGCCAGTCTCCATGAGATAGATGCAGTAATTTCATTGGTCGCTCAAGTGGAATCATTGAGTAAGAAGTTAGATCTTCTAACTTTGAATAGAGTGGCGGCCATGACTACGCGGCACCGTGTGTGGTGGAGGTCATACTCCCTCTGATTGCCCGATCTCTATTGGTGATGCAGCTTTTGTTGAGAATATCGATTTTGTGGGTAATGCAATGAGGAACCAAAGGGAATCCAGATAGCAACACTTACAATCTTGGTTGGAAGAATTATCCCGATTATTCGTGGAGCAACCAATGTCCAAAAAAGGCCATGGGGTCATTGCTTCAATAACAACAAGCCCCAAACATGGAAAAACCGAGTTTCGTGTTTGGAGACCCGAATGACCGATTTAGAAAAGGCCTTAACTAAGTTTGTGCAATCATCAGATACAAGGTTTCAATTAATTGAGGCTATACTTCACAACCACACCACCTCTTTGCCCAATCTTGAAAATCAAGTGGGACTGATTGTGAAGTCTCTATTAGAAAGGCCACAAGGGAGCTTGCCGAGTAATACCGAGACCAATTCTAGAGAGTATGTGAAGGCGATCACTTTGAGAAGTAGTCGTGAGGTTGAAGGTAGGCTTCCAAGTGAGAGGCCCAATGAAGACGCAGAGGTTATAAAGGTTGAGGAGAGAGCAAGCAAAGAAAAAGGAGGTGGCATCCCCTACCTTTCAAAGCCATGAATCCCTTTATCCCTCTAGATAGAAGAATGACCAAGGGGATGAACTATACAAGAAGTTCCCTGAGTTTGTTCAAGCAACTCCACATCAATATTCCTTTTGTTGAGGCATGGGCCTAAAATGCCTAAGTATGCAAAATTATTGAAGGACTTGTTGACTAACAAGAGGAAGTTGGAGGAGAGTTCTTTATCGATCTTAGATGCGTCTTGCTCGGTGATGTTGCAAAAGAACATGCTGAACAAGAAGAAAGACCCGGGAATCTTCATCATTCCATGTAATATTGGTAATTTGGGTGAAGAAATGGCATTGGCGGGCACTCAAAAGCAAGTATCAACGTTATGCCATAGTGTGGATTTGGTGAAGTTTTGGTCGTTTGAGCTAGTTTCTCATGTTTTTTTCACCGGGTATAGTTTACATAATAGGGCAGGCTCTGAGTGTGTAATCATGTCTAGGAATTTTCTGTAGAGCCTGTAGAGTTTTTAAGGCATCTAAAGAAAATGCACGGGCATGGACTCGCCTCTGTGATTTGTACTGCGAGCTCATCCAGAGAAGGCATAGGGGAGTGGACTCGCCTCGCGGAGCGACCCTCGTGACTTTCGCGACGCCCATGGGTACTTCCGCACGAGCGTGCATAGAGACTCTGCCAACTTATCCCCGAGAGCACATAGGGGCATGGACTCGCCCATGTGGATGAACATGTGACAAACGCACTGGGCATGGGTATTTTTCCGCACGCTGTGGATCTCTCACGAAGAGTTCTCTATCCCGAAAAGACACGGGGTATGCGCTCGCCCCTCCGAGTTGGGCCTCGGAATGTCCACGCCGCAGTAATTGTCGCATCGGTGTGCGAAACACTTAGATGATTCTCTCGCCTGGACGAGAAGCTCACAAGGGCGTGTGGCCGTCACGCTATGGGCTCGGGCACACCGTCATGGGTACTTTTAGCATGCGCCTGCAATTGCATTCAGAGACAATAAGTGTTTTTCCCTAGAGTGCACAGGGGAATGCGCTCCGCCTCCGGAAGCTTTCCCGTGGAGGCTTAAGGGCATGGGTAATTTCCACACGCCTGCGGTGGTTGCGCAGAATTCCAAGTGATTCTAGTTTTTCTTTAAAATCTTCTTGAATTCTCTTTTTCTTCACTTCCAATCATTCGAAGATCAACTTTGATCAGTCTCCTGCTCCACATATCGGTGTTTAGAGGGTTCTCCAGTCAATTTCCATGCTGAATTTGAAGTTTTCATACCTATTTCAATGGTAACCTATTTTACCCTCACTTCTTCGCCAATTCTTGTTTTTATTAGATCAAAAGTCTTGAGTTGTACCAATTCTCACTTTATAATGGTTTATGCATGTTTAGAGAGCGTTTAACCATGTTTTTAAGTTGTATTTTTTGAGAATTGATGTGCAACCTTGCGGTTTTCACTCCCCGCAGATCCACACCAAGCTGGTAGTTCCCACAAGCCCATGTGGAATTCTCGCAAAGATGATTTTTAGCTTCTCCTCGATCGCTTTTCTTCATCATTAATTGTAGGTATGACACCACGCTCGAAGAAGCAAGAGGGTAACCACCTTGAGAGACTTTACCGAATTGGCGATATTGAATTTTTTTGAACCCCGAGCATCGTGCCCAATTCGAGTGGTTATCGAGACTTGGGTTTGGACAATCCCAATTTATGGGACTCGAGGTGCCGAGTGAGGTCCAAACGAGGTGATGAGTTGGCTAGGGAGATTGACGTGCTGATGGACGTGGGGAGTTGGAAGAGACTATTGTCGATACGAGAGCTAGTTATTCGCGACACCGACACTAGAAGTACCGGGTGTCTTTTGAGTTTGGGCAGCCATATGGGAGAGGTGTCATACATTTCAGAGCATTCAGACATTATTTTACCATGAGTGTCACCGAAGCTTTATCGTTTCAGTATGGGCTTGTATGACGAGACATACATGTATAACGAGGAGTATAGTCACCGACAAATTACCCTCGGCAATTTGGCCCCACAAAGAAGCTTACCAAGTTTTTGTGCAGACAGGGGCAATATGAACCGAGAATGTCTAAAGCCACATGTTTGTCCTGGCTGAGCTACAGGTATTTATTCACAGTCCTTAGTAGATCTTTGGATGGCCTAGGCAACCACATAAGATTTCTAAGCCGATAGGGGTTACTTTATTTGTATTCCATGGTCCGGACAATACCGATACAGCTGGGGCACATATGTGGTCGACTTTCTTGGACACCGTGGCTAACATGGGAAAGTGGAAGCATTATTTCCGGTCCCTACATCACTAGACTTATTCGGGATGGGCCTTGTGGATGCCACTCGGGATGCCGACAAGACAGTTATTCCTTCTCCACTTAGAGTTGATACTCTCAGGATGATAGGATTAGTATGTAGACATGGGCCAAGAATTTTTATTTTGGCCACATCCACCACTGAGAGAGCCAAGAGTGGAGGGGATGCAGCGGGGGATTCCGCACGGACGGTGATCGAGACCTCAAGGCGCCCAAGTACCCTTTCAGGAGCTTATGATTGTATTAAGAGGCTCGAAAGCACTGTAAATGTATTACGGTCTGAGATCATCGAGATTCTGGTGATACAATTAGCACAGTATACAAAGATAGTAGCCCGTTTCGACATGTTACATCGCCATCGATCGAGTGCACCTCTAGTCCCCTCCCAAAGCATCACCATCACCACCTCTACCGGCACCCTTTGATCTAGCACTCGTGATCAAGCAGCAGAGGCAGACCCCGACGACACCGACTACTTGATTTCGCTCATTTCTTTTACTTTTTACATTTTATTTTGACTTGTATACTCGTAAAAGACTTTTCTTCCGAGTTTATTTTCATTTTTGTCACCCTCGAGTTGTATTTATTGCTTTATCTTTTATATACTCAATTTGTTTTTTTGTTTTTATTGATCTTCACAGTAACCCCCTTGTGTATGCGCGTAGATAGTTTTTGTCATTATGGGAATTGAGACTTTGTTATGGGCACTGGATAATGGTGGTTTGGCACTTGGCCGTGTGTGCTTCACAAACCCATTGGATCAACATTCCCGAGGATTTAGCTCCATCAAATGCTACACTAGGAGTCAAGAGAGTATTGTTTTTGATTGCTTCCCCACATTTGTTCTTGATTGATATATATTATGAGTGAGCTTGCATGTGTACATTGGGGACTATGTACAACTTAAGTGTGGGGGGGTGGAAGTTTCATAGTGCACACATCTTTTTTATATTAATTTTGATTAATATACATGCTCACATAGTGACAAGGTCCGCTTGCTTATATCCCGCAAGTGCACGGGTTTGTCGAAGTAATAATCCCTGATGAGCGGGGTCGAATCCACAGGGAGTAGGGAGTAAAGACACTTAATTCGATTCTTAGATATGTGGAGTATCAACAATGATAAGTGTGGAATTGATTCAATTCTCAGAAATTAAAAGCAACAAGTAAGAGAGTAAAAGTAAGGAGGAGGCAAGGCAATCGATAAAGATGGGGTACTCGGATGATGCTTCACCTAGGATAATCGCTTCAAGTGCAAGAACTCTCTATTATGATTCCTAATCAATGCAATGGTGAGTCATGGAAATCCTTACATACATAGTCCCAAATCTAAGGTCAACTATGCCTAACTCTATACATGTCCCGGAGGAGAAATCGAACAATCTCACCACCTCTGACTCGCATAGAGTTGCAATGAGCTTTAGGGATTCTAAGTGATAAATCTATTCCTAGATTTAGACCTAACCCTTTGGTCCAGGCGGAAGGTCCCTAGCCACAATTAAGCCCTAGATACTAAGATCACATCAACGCTTCACTCCATTGCACGCGCAACTAGGCCCCAGCGGAGGTTCATCCCTTAGACCATTCACTCTATTATGGCCTCAAAGAACTCGAGGAATGGAGGTAGAATCTATCACGTCGGAGGGGAAAGGGGACGCTCCTGTACCTCTCGACTCACCCTCTTAACCCTCTCCAACCTAGCTTTGTCTAACGCCCGTGATGTGTCACTCACTCACAAGGTTACCAACAAGAACTCTCAACCCTAGTGTCACTCTAAGGGAAATGTTCATACAATCAAGCATTCAATGTTGGAACTCACAATAAACATCAATTTATTGAAAGCATAATAAAGAATCAAAGAAACGAATACATCCTAGGGTTCACAATCACCCAAGTACCCACTAGGGGTTTAGCTCTCCATGGAGCTAAGTACAATCAAAGAAATAGAATGTAAAAGCAATTAATCCATAAAGAAACACCCTTGATAGTCGTGTCGATGGTCTTGTGGAAAGTCCTCTACTCGTCATCCAAGGATTCCTTCGTCCGGTATAGGATACGCCTCGATCGAAGCTCCCCTACCAACCTTCTTCCTAATGGGATCACGATGTCGGAGCCGTAGAACCTCTCCAAAACCTTGGCCAATACCCCTCGAAACCCTAGCCGAAGCCCTCTCGTAAGTTGGGGAAAAGATGGAGAAAAGAATGCCAAAATCGGGGCTGAATCAGCTTTAGATAGGGCTGGAATCGGGCGACTCCACGGGCGTGTACGGTACACGCGCCCGTGCGGAATTTCCATACTGGCGTGGGTAATTTCCACACGTCTGTGTGGATTCTCAGACACTGTCATTTTCAGCCAGCTGTGAACAGTAACTGCCCTTGTGTCCCTCCAAATACGGCGAGGTTGGCACACACTCTAGCATCTCGCACCCGACTTATATCTTCGCGTTTGAACCTTAGCAAGATTTCCTCCAAAATTGGTGCATTATGATCCACATTGGCTTCTTTCCTTCATAATTGGTTTCACAAGCCTACCTGCATAAAAGTAACATAAAAACACACATATTAATGTAAAAACCCGAGAAAAGTAACGCTCAACATAAGGAAAGAATGCTTCCCATTCATATCACACAAGCACTTATCAAACTCCCCCGCACTTAAGCTTTTGCTTGTCCTTAAGAAAAAATTAAACATTCTGTGCATTAATGAATAAAATATTGAAAGTGCTTGGCCTTAGGTTCACCAAAGTATACAAAGAGAGCATTCTACAAGTAAGGGAAATTTCAACATTAAAAACAAAAAATCAAAGCTCTAGCTAAAAACTTGAATAAAAAAAAGACAACAAACCCGAAATCGTGTACGTGTGTGAACTCACTCAAAACAACCCAAGGTATACTCCTCAAAATTCTAAGTACAAGGGACTTATTTATCTACAAAAGTGACAACAATTTCAAAGATGGTAGTAGCTTCACACATCCTCTAAGGTAGCCCTTTCCAAAGCGGCCGCTAAGGTGGCTTTCACACTTTCGAGGTGGTTGCTCTTTCTACCGGAGTGGTAGCTTTCACTCATCCTATGAGATAGCTCTTTCTCTCATTAGGGCATAGCTAGTATTCGACTTATGAGAGTAGCTTCATACTTCATAGGTGGTAGCTCTTTCCACCCAACAAGCACAATAAAACTATTTTGTTTCTTTTTCTTTGCATTTTCCATTTTTGTTTTTCAGAATTTGCACAAGAAACAACTATAACTAGTCCCTTTAACATCAAACTTGAGTTTCCAATAGAGTTTAAAGAGTGAGTAGTGTAACAAGTATAAATCGGGTAAAAATTCCTAGAAATTCAAGCAAGAACTAGAGCATGAAAACATTCAATGTTAGAAATTCTCCTAAACTCAGGAATACAATGCTTGCAACTAAGGTGAACCGCCATTGGCTATGTGAGCATATAACAATCAAGAACAATAGAAAAGATGTGTGCACTTTGAAACTCCCCCCACACTTATGTTGTACATTGTCCTTAATGTACTCATGCAAGCTCACTCAAAATATATCATTCAAAAATAGATGTGGGAGAAGCAATCAAAACAATACTCCCCTGACCCCTAGTGTTGCATTTGATGAAGCTAATTCGTTGGGAGTAGTGTTTCAACGGGTTGTGAAGCTCACACGGCTAAGTACCGAAGCACCTTGGCCGTGCCCATGACTAAGTCCCAATTCCCAAGATGACAAGACCATCTGCACGCATACACGAGGGGGTTCAGTGAAGCTCAAGAAAAACAAAAATAACTCGAGTATACAAAAGATAGAGCAATGAATACAACTCGAGACCACAAAATGAAAATAAACTCAGAAGGAAAGTCCTTTCTGCGTATACCAATCCAAAATAAAATGCAGAAAATAAAATGCGAAAAATAAGAACAAAGAAGGTAAAGACGTCTCAAGTGTCGGTGTCGATAGCTAGTACATCTGTTTCCGTCGCTGGTGAAGATGACGCTCGGTGTCGCAAAAATAAATGAAGATTGGCAAAGAAAAAGAGAAAAGAGAAGCTTACCGACAAAATGAGAATGAAAGACTAGAAAATGGCCGGAAAACTAAAATAACAACCCTCTAAAATGACGGTGAGAGGTCAGGAGAGAGCAAGGATGTGTTCTCAAAACGTATGAGGATAAAAATATGAAGAAACCCGAAAAGGTTTTAAAGAAAAACCTGCGGTTCTAGCATATTTAGAATCCACCCCGGCGCAGTGGAAATTACCCACGCCCTGCAGCTCGACCAACGGGGCAAACGCACGCCTCGTGACTCTCCATACAACCGAGAAAAATTTCTCTAAGACCCACGCCCGCGTGAAAAATTCCACACGGGCGTGGACATTCACAGCCCAACTCACGTGAGGCAAACGCATGCCCCCGTGTCTTCGGGATGGAGAGATCCTCTCAGAGATTCGCACGGGCGCAGCGAAAAATTACCCATGCCCGTGGTGGTTCACAGAGTCGCCCACGGGGGCGAGTCCACGCCTGTGTCTCTCGGGATAAACCGCCCAACTCAGAGGGAATTCACACGCCCGCAGCGGAAATTACCCACGGGTGTGACAGCTTGCATGGTCGCTCATAGGGGCAGCACGCACTGCCTTTCTCCGGATGAGCTCGCAGTGAAATCCACGGGCGCAGTGAAATCCCACACGCCCGCAGTGTTTTTCTCCGGATGCCTTAGAAAATTCCGCAGTGCTCGCAGAAAATTTTTTAACATGTTTACACACTCGTAGCCCTCGCCTCTAATATGTAAGTTTTTACCATGGAAAAACATGTGAAAGACCTCAAACGACCAAAAACTTCACCAAAACACATGAAAGCACAAGATAACACCAACGGTCCGAAGAAAAAGCATAGCAATGGCCTATAAGAATCGAAACACCAACACTCAAGCTCTTATTCATGCAAACACTAAACTAAAAACTAGGAAAAACAAAGAATTGCTTGGGTTACCTCCCAAGAAGCGCTTGTTTTACGTCACTAAGCTTGACGTACCTCTTCTTTACCTTATGGGGGCTTAAAAAGAGTGTGTTCCTCCCGACTAGATATTGCATAGCTACTTCATTTCAAACGAAAATCTAATTGCCGGGGTGAAATATTTGTTGGAGAGTCCAACCATCTTACCTTTGGCCTCCAAGGAAACAATTTGGGTTGGGAATTGTCCAAGCTTAGCATAGGTGGGTCGTTGGATGGTTTCAATCTCCTACCCACATCTTCTCCCAACCCCAAAAATCTCTTTTCTTGCAATTTACTGAATTGATCAATCCCAAAGAGTGGTGCTTTGTTCCATTACCTTAGGATTTACTTCTTCTTGTGTATTTTTCAGCTTGAAAGGAACATGACACTAGCAAATCCCCTTGAAAAATTTTTCTCGCTCACAAGCACAATCTTCATTCACACTCGTCCAAAAATCTAAAAATGGTATTCAGTCTTTCTCCTTTTTTTCATTTTTCTACACCAATGTACTCAATTTTTCCCAACTTCTTCATTGTCGCTCACTACCACATCATCTCTACAAGGAACTTGAATTGCTTGCTCAAATGCTTGTTGTTCCTTGGAGAGTGTGTCAAGTATCCCTCCTAATTGATGTTCAAGGTTTTTATAGGAGGCTTCATGACATTTTCGTGTGGTCTCCATATTTTGGACACAGACATCGGATGCTTCAATAAAGTTAGCTAATACTCTTTGTAACTGAAGTGCATCCTTGCCGAGTATCTCACCCCTTTAACATTTCCTCTGAGGTGTCTCCCAATGTTGTTCATCATTATTCCATAATAAGTTTGGGTAGCCCACTTCAATTGGATGATAAGCGTTGTAACATGGAATGTTTTGTTGTTGTGAAGTAACAATTCTATCAACCTTTTTACTGAGAGCTTCGACCTTCAAATATAGAGCAATGACTGGGTCAATCATCATTTAAAATCCTTGCAAGAAAAAGTAAGACATGACAAAAGAAAACAAATGAGAATGATGGAAGAATAGGAAAGTGTGAAATAATTTTTTTTTTTTTTAGAACAAATCAGAACGGTGATAGAGAAGAGATGTGAAATAGAGATTGAAACCATCCAACGACCCACCTATGTTAAGCTTGGACAATTCCCAACCCAAATTGTTTCATTGGAGGCCAAAGTTAAAATGGTTGGACTCTCCAATAAATATTCCACCCCGACAATTAGATTTATGGTTTAAAGGAAGTAGCTATGCAATATCTAGTCGGGAGGAACACACTCTTTTCAAGCCCCCATAAGGTAAGGAAGAGGTACATCAAGCTAAGTGACGTAAAACAAGCGCTTCTTGGGAGGCAACCCAAGCAATTACTATTTTCCTAGTTTTTAGTTTAGTGTTTGCATGAATAAGAGCTTGAGTGTTGGTGTTTTGATTCTTATCTTCCATTGCTATGCTTTTCTTGAAGACCGTTGGTGGTATCTTATGCTTACATGTGTTTTGGTGAAGTTTTGGTCGTTTGAGCTATTGCTCATGTTTTTCGCTGGTAAAACTTACATATTAGGGTAGGCTCGAGTGTGTAAACATGTTAAAAAAATTTTCTCGCAGAGCTTGCGTAATTTTCTAAGGCATCCGAGAAAACACACGGGCGGTGGAATTTCCAAACGCCCGTGGATTTGCACTCGCGAGCTCATCCGAGAAGGCACAGGGGCGCAGGCCGCCCTCGTGAACGACCATGCGAACTGCCACACGCCCTGGGCAATCTCGCACGGGCGGGAATTCCCCGCAGAGTTGGGCTGCTTTTATCCCCGAGAGCACACAGGGTCATGGACTCGCCCCTGTGGGTGACCTTGTGAACCACACACGGGCGTGGGTAATTTTCACACGCCCGTGTGAATCTCTGTAGAGGATCTCTCCATCCCGAGAAGACACAGGGGCATGCGTTTGCCCCTGTGAGTTGGGTTCATGGAATGTCCACGCCTGCGTGGAATTTTTCGCGACGGGCGTGGGTCTTAGAGAAATTTTCCTGCTGCATGGAGAGTGCATGTAGGGCGCGTGCCTCGCCTCGTGGGTCGAGCACACGGTTGCAGGTAGTTTCCACACGCCCTGCGTGGATGTATGTAAATGCTAAAACCACGTGTTTTCTTTAAAAATCTTTTTCGGTTTTCGGACTTAGTCATGGGCACGGTCAAGGTGCTTTCGCACTTGGCCGCAGTGAGCTTCACAACCCGTTGGAACACTATTCTCAAACGAATTAGCTTCATCAAACGCAACACTAGGAGTCGTGGGAGTATTGTTTTGATTGCTTCTCCCACATCTATTTTTTTGAATGATATATTTTTGAATGAGTTTGCATGTGTATATTGAGGACAATGTACAACTTAAGTGTGGGGGGGAGTTTCATAATGCGCACATCTTTTCTATGGTTCTTGATTGATATATGCTCACATAAGCAATGGCGGTTCACCTTAGTTGAAATGATTGTATTATTAAGTCTAGGAGAATTGTTAACATTGAATGTTTTCATGCTCTAGTTCTTGCTTGAATTTTTAGGAATTTTTGCCCGATTTACACTTAGTGCACTACTCACTCTTTGAACTCTATTGGAAACTCATGTTCGATGTTAAAAGGACAAGTTAGGTTTACTTCTTTTGCTAAATTTTGAAAAAAAAAAAACAAAAATTGAAAATGAAAAGAAGGAACAAAATAGTTTTATTGTTTATTTGTATTTGTTGGGTTGAAAGAGCTACCACCTATGAAGTATGAAGCTACTCTTACAAGTCGGATACTAGTTATGCCCTAATGAGAGAAAGAGCTATCTTATAGGATGAGTGAAAGCTACCACTGGGTAGAAAAGAGCTACCACTTGAAAAGTGTGAAAGCCACCATAGCGGCCACTTTGGAAAAGGGCTACCTTAGAGGATGTGTGAAGCTACTACCATCTTTGAAATTGTTGTCACTTTTTGTAAATAAATAAGTCCCTTATACTTAGAATTTTGAGGAGTATACCTTGGGTTGTTTTTGAGTGAGTTCGCATAACGCATACACGATTTCGGGTTTGTCTGTCCTTTTTGATTCAAGTTTTTTTAGCTAGAGCATTGATTTTTTTCAGATTTCGTGTTGAAATTTCCCTTCTTGTAGAATGCTCTCTTTGTATGCTTTTGGTGAACCCTAAGGCCAAGCACTTCAAATATTTCCTTAATCTATACAAGATAATCGTTTTAATTTTTTTGCTTTGAGGACAAGCAAAAGCTTAAGTGGGCGTAGTTTGATAAGTACTTGTAGCGATATGAATGTGAAGCATTATTTCTTATGTTGAGCATTACTTTTCTCGGTTTATACACTAATATGTGTGTTTTTATGTTACTTTTTATGCGGTAGGGTTGTGAAACCAATTATGAAGGAAAGAAGCCAATGTGGATTACAATGCATTGATTTTTGGAGGAAATCTTGCTAAGGTTCAAACGCGAAGACATAGGTCGGGTGAGAGAAGCTAGAGTGTAGCCAACCTCCCTCGTATTTGAGTGAGCACAACCATTTGAGGGGCACAAAGGCAGTCACACTCAAGCACTCCGACTTATGCACATAGAACAAGATTTCCATTAACTTATCCGTCTATTGAAGAAGTTAAAGCGACTCCACGGCATAAACGTAGTGCCCGCTTATGTTACCTCGATAAAAAGTGGATTCGTGAGTATTTTTTTGGCAAAAAGACCTAGAAAGGGTACATCAGAGAAAAATCACTGTAGAAACATTGTGGCAGTTACTATTCACACCCGGATGAAAATGAATCATTACCACACTTATCATTGTTGATACTCCACATAGCTAAGAATCGAATTAAGTGTCTTTACTCGCTACTTCCCTGTATTCGACCCCGCCACCCGGGATTATTACTTCGACTAACCCTGCGCACTTGTGGGATATAAGCAAGGGGACCTTGTCACACCTCAAGAGGAATGTCAAACGGGTGAGATACTCAGAGAGGATGCATTTCAGTTACAAAGAGTATTAGCTAACTTTATTGAAGCATCCGATGTCTCAAGGCTCAAAAATATGGAGACCACACGTAAGATGTCATGAAGCCTCCCTATAAAAACCTTGAGCATCAACTAGAAGGGATACTTGACACACTCTCCGTGGAATAACAAGTATTTGAGCAAGCAAGTCAAGTTCCTTATAGAGAAGATGTGGTAGTGAATGACAATGAAGAAGTGGGGCTGAACGAGTATGATGTTGTCGAGATTGAGAGGATACAAGAAGAACCGCTCATTCAATGTGATAACTGCTTTGAGTGGATAGTATGTTTGTGAGCAAGAAATGGTGCAAGGAGAGTTGGTTAAGACATATTGCTTTCAAGATGAAATGGAAGAAGACGCAAATCCTAAGATAATGGAGCAAGCATCTCTCTTTGGGATTAATCAACTCATAAATTGCAAGAAAGAGGTTTTGGGTTTGGAAGAAGATGTGGGTAGGAGATTATAGCCATCCAATGACCCACCTGTGCTAAGCTTGGACAATTCCCAACCCAAATTGTTTCCTTTGAGGCCAAAGGTAAGATGGTTGGACTCTCCAACAAATATTCCACCCCGGCAAGCAAATTTTTGGTTTAATGGAAGTAGCTATGCAATGTCTAGTCGGGAGGAACATACTCTTTTCAAGCCTCCATAAGGTAAAGAAGAGGTACATCAGCTTTAGTGACGTAAAACAAGAGCTTCTTGGGAGGCAAACCCAAGCAATCATCGCTTTTTCCTAGTTTTTTTAGTTTAGTGTTTGCATGAATAAGAGCTTGAGTGTTGGTGTTCTGATTTTTATAGGCCATTGCTATCCTTTTCTTGTGGATTGTTGGTGTTATCTTGTGCTTTCATGTGTTTTGGTGAAGTTTTGGTCGTTTGAGCTATTTCACATGTTTTTTTCAACGGGTAAAAACTTACATATTAGGTAGGCTCGAGTGTGTAAACATGTTAAAAAAAAATTTTCTCGCAGAGCTCGCGAATTTTCTAAGGCATCCAGAGAAACACACGGGCGCAGTGGAATTTCCACACGCCCGTGATTTGCACATCGCGAGCTCATCCGAGAACGCACTGGAGCGCAAGGGGCCACCCCCTCGTGAATCGACTCATGAGATCGCCACACCCTGCGGGTAATTTCTACATGGGCGCGTGAATTCTGCGCGTAGTTGGGCGGTTTATCCCGAGAGCACACATGGGCGTGGACTCGCCTCGGGCGACCTTTGTGAACCACACACAGGCAGGGTAATTTTCGACACTGCGGCGACTCTCCGCAGAGGATCTCTCCATCTCGAGAAGACACAGGGCATGCGCTTGTCCCCTCGTGAGTTGGGCTCAGGATGTCCACGCCCGTGTCGAATTTTCGCACGGGCGTGGGTCTTAGAGAAATTTTCCCGGTTTCATGGAGAGTCCACGTGGGCGCAAGCGCTCGCCTCGTGGGTCGGGCACACGGCCATGGGTAGTTTTCACACGCCCGTGTGGATGGACAGAAATGCAAATCCATAGGTTTTCTTTAAAATCTTTTCGGTTTTCTTTATCTTTTCACCCTCATACATTTTGAGAACACATCTTTGCTCTCTTCTGACCTCTCACCGCTCATTTTAGAGGGTTGTTAATTTAGTTTTTCTCGTCATTTTCTAGTCTTTCATTCTCATTTTGTCGGTAAGCTTCTCTTTCTCTTTTCTTTGCCAATCTTCATTTATTTTGTCTAACTACCTCTTGACTGACCCTCTCAACCCTCTCTAATCTAGCTTTGTCTAACTCTTGTTGTGTGCCATCACCACAAGGGTTACTAATAAGAATCCTCAACCCTAGTGTCTCTAAGGGGAGTATTCACACAATCAAGAATTCAAGATTGGAACTCAATTAAAAACATTAACAAGATCCCCTTTATGTATATCCCGCAAGTGCACGGGTTTGTCGAGTAATAATCCCCGGTGAGCGGGTATCGAATCCACTGTGAGTAGGGGAGTAAAGACACTTAATTCGATTCTTAGTTATGTGGAATATGAACAATGATAAGTGTGATAATGATTCAATTCTCAACAATTTAAAGCAACAAGTAAGAGAGCAAAAGTAAGGAGGAGGTAAAGCAATCGATAAAGATTGGGTACTGGATGATGCTTCACCTAGGATAATCGCCTCAAGTGCAAGAACTCTCATTATGCTTCCTAATCAATGCAATGGTGAATCATGGAAATCCTTACATACATAGTCCCAAATCTAAGGTCAACTATGCCAAACTCTATTCATGTCCCGGAGGAGAGATTAAATAACCTCTCAACCTCGCGACTCGAATAAAGTTGCAATGAGCTCTAGGGATTCTAGGTGATAAATCTCTTCCTAATTATAGACCCTAACCCTTTGGTCTAGGCGGAAGGTCCCTAACCACAATTAAGCCCTAGATACTAAGATCCCCTCAACGCTTCACTCTATTGCACGCGCAACTAAGCCCCAGCGGAGATTCATTCCTTAGACCGTTCACTCTATCATGGCCCTCAAAGAACCTCGAGGAACGGAGGTAGAATCTATCATGTCGAGGGAAAAAGGGGACGCCCCTGCACCTCCTCGACTCACCTTCTCAAGCCTCTCCAACCTAGCTTTTTGTCTAACGCCTGTGGTGTGTCACACACTCAAGGTTACCAACAAGAACTCTAAACAATAGTATCACTCTAGGGAAATGTTCATACAATCAAGCATTCTAGGTTGGAACTCACAATAAACATCAATTTATTGAAAGCATAATAAAGAAGTTCAATGAAACAAATACATCCTAGGGTTCACAATCACCCAAGTACCCACTAGGGGTTTAGCTCTCCATGGAGCTAAGTACAATCAAAGAAATCGAATGTAAACGCAATGAATCCATAAAGAAACCCCCGATAGTCGATCGATGGTCTTGTAGAGAGTCCTCTACTCGCCGCAGTTATCCCTTTGTCTAGCCTAGGATACACCTCACCGGATCTATGCCGATCTAAATCTCTACCAATAACCTTCTTCCAAATGACGACGATGTCAGAGGTGTAGAACCCTCCAAAAACCTAGCCAATACTCCTCAAAACCCCAGTCAAGTCCTCTCTCAAGTTGGGGAAAAGATGGAGAAAAGAATAACAAAATCGGGCTGAATCGGCTTTTAAATAAGGTCGGAATCGGGCGACTCCATGGGAGTGGATCGGCACACGCGCTGCGCGATATTTCCACACGGCCGTGATAATTTTCACACGCCTGCTTGATTCTCTCGCTTTCTCGATTTCTCGCCGGGTCAGTGAACAAAGGTCGCTACAAGATAGGTTACACCGCTGTCAGCAGTATTTCACCGCAGCCTTCGACCAATAACTTCCAATTCTATATTTTCATCGGGGTAACGCAAACGGCCACACGTTTACGTCGTGAATCACTTACTTCTTTAATGATATACATATTATTGAGCTCTCGCTCTATGTGCATAAATCGGAATGCTCGAGTGTGACCCGCCTTTTGTGCCCCTCCAAATGGATGTGCTCACTCGAATGCGAGGAGGTTGGCACACACCTAGCATCTCACACCCTGACCTATGTCTTCGCTTGAACCTTAGCAAGATTTCTCCAAAAATAGGTGCATTATGATCCACATTGACCTATTTCCTTCATACTCAGCCTCACAACCCTACCTGCATCAAAGTAACATAAAAACACACATATTAGTGTAAAAACTTGAGAAAAGTAATGCTCAACATAAGGAATGAACACTTGGCATTCATATCACACAAGCACTTATCAATGTCCCGAGAAGAAATTGAACAATCTCTCAACCTCACACTGTGAGTAGAATCGCAATGAGTTCTAGGGATTCCAAATGATAAACACTATTCCTATGTTTAGACCTAACCCTTTGGTCGAGGTGGAAGGTCCCTAGTCACAATTAAGCCCTAGGTGCTAAACTCACTTCAACACTTCACCCGCTGGCTCTGCAACTAAGGCCCAAATGGAAGGTCATCCCTCAGCCCATTGACTCTACTATAACCACAAAGAACTTGAGCAAATGGAGGTAGGATGAATCAAATCAAGGGAAGGGGATGCTCCCTCTACTTCCCGACTCACCTCTCAACCCTCTCCAATCTAGCTTTGTCTAACCCTCATGGCATGTCACCCATCCACAAAGGTTACCAATATGGACTCTTAACCCAAGTGTCACTCAAAAGGGAGAAATCATTCAACACGCATTCAAGATTGGAACTCAATTAAAAACATCAATTAAGGAAAGCATAATAAAAGATTTAAAGAAACAATAGCATCCTAGGATTCACAAATCCAAGTACCCTCTAGCGGGTTTAGCTCTCCATGGAGCTAGTTACAATCAACAATGAAATCAAATGTAAAAATAAGTAATCCATAGTAAACCACCCTCGGTGTTCATGTCGATGGTCTTGTGGAGTGGCCTTGTCCTCCAAAAGGTCACCTTGTCGCCTATGGCACACCTCACCGAATCGAGTGCCGGCGAAAGCTCCCCAATAACTTTCTTTCCAAGTGGAGCACGCCGTTGAAGCCAGAGAACCACTCCAAAGCCTTGCCAAAACCCCTCTAAACCCTAGCTGCCACCCTCTCTCAAGTTGGCAAAAAGATGGAGAAAAGAATGCTGAAATCAGGGCTGAAATTGGCCTTAAATAGGGTCGGAATCGAGTATCCACACGTGCCCTCGTGGATGTTCCACACGCCCTATAGAATTTCCACAGCCTGCTGGAATTTCCACATGCCGTGTGGACTCTCTGAATTTTCGATTTTTGGCAAACCATGCACGAAATGCTACAAACAAATTGCTTCATGATTTGCTACAAGAACTCAATCACGCGTGCCACCCGCCAAAAAACACTCCCCAATCCACTTTTCATCGAGGCAATATAAACATGCACACATTTATGCCGTAGATTGTGTCACTTCTTCAATAAACGGGTTCATTGGCGAAGATCTTGCTATCATTGCACAAGTTGAGATACGCAAATGTGACTGCCTTCGTCCCCCTCCAACTCATTGTAATGGCTTGAATATATGGAGGTTGGCACATATCTACGATCTTAGAGCCCCTACTTGTGCCTTCGCTTGTTGCTTCTAAGATTCGACTAAATAGTGTGTTTATGATCTACTTTTGGCTTCTTTTATTAATACTTAGCTTCACAATGATACATGTGCAAAAGAACACAAATACACATAAATCAATGCTTAAACCTGCTAAAAGTAATGCTCATCATAAGGAAAGAACACTTCGCATTCTTATCACACAAGCACTTAACAACTTCCAAGGCTCTTATCAACATGGACAATGAAGAGTTAACTTTATGAGTTGGGGATGACAAGCTTACATACCGTCTCGCTGAAGCTATGAGACATTCTCTAGACTTTGGTGATACTCTTTATTTTCTTGACACAACCGATGAGCTAATAGATGAATATGTGCAGGAAATGATGAATTTGGACCCATATGAAGGGGTGCTAGATCAAGGAGTGGAGAATGAAGATGTCTTGATGCTTTGTCTAGAAGAGAAGATGCAACCTACCCCGGAGATGATGAAGAGTGTGCTTAAAAAATGAAGCATTCAAGGAGAAGTCACAAGAAACGCCGCAAGGCTAATGGGGATATGCAAGAACAGTAGTAAGGATGATCTAACACTTCAGCGGTAACAACCTCGATAACTCCTTCTCTACCTTCAAAAGATTATATTCATCATGCTTTCAGGTTATGGGTAAGAGAAAAACCTTCATCTAAGTGACGCTAAACAAGCGCTCTGGTAGGAAACCCTAGCCCATGCTCGGCGTGGAAAATCCACATGTGCGCTGGGGGCACGTGGGCGTACACGGTCTAAGGCCCATAAATAGACGTTTTTGCCCCTATTCTTTCTCATCTTTTATGCGGCTCTTGAGGGGTGAGATGGCTAGGGTTTAGAGAGAAGGTCTTTGCGACTTGGGAGGCGCTTTATCACCAACTTTAATCGATTCCTCTCCTTCATAGCATGAAGGAAGCCACTGGGGAATCTAGCTTCGAAGAGGGTCCTTCAAGACGCTGAAGCTTCCATCAAGGCCACCGCTCATATATAAGGGGTTTATATCTATTGTTTTTAATGTACTTTCATTCATTGATGGTGTGTTTTGTATGTTGCTCCATGGAGAACTAAAAACCCTAGAGGGTATTTGGGCTTTCAGGAACCCTAGGATTCTCATCTTGTGTGGATTTGCTTTTGTGTTTCTATTCAATTCAAGTTTGATTAAGTTTCATTCTTGATTGTTTAATGCTTGCTTGCCTTAATTATTTTTGTAGTTATTTTGTTTGCATGATTTGTTGCCTTGGTGGGAGAAAGATCTCCATTAGGGTTAGAACCTCAAGATTGAAGAGGGTTGAGAGGGTGAGTCATGAGATAGTGAAGTATCCCCTTCCCTCCGATTGGTGTATTCTATCTCTATTCCCTAGACTCTATGCAAACCATATTTGGTGGGAGGCATGAGATTGTTCTGATCTCCGCCAGACCTTGTAGGGGGTTAGGATCCTTCACCGGGAATTAGGGTTGGATCAATCTTTAGGAATCGGGCCACACCTTTCAAAAATCCCGTAGAGTGCTTTATCGGTCATATGTGGTGTGAGGTGTTGAGATTGAGCGATTTCTCCACCGCGGACCTCGTGGGGGTTAGTATCGGGTGATCCGGAGACAGATCCGATTATATTTGGATTTCCACCACTTAACTTACTCATCATTGAAACACTTTGCATATCTCGTACCCTAATAACTGAATCCTAGGATGATCATTTTCCGAATGCCCTAATTTTACTGATTGAGATCTTCCTTTATTTTACCCTTGCATATTCATCTCCGGTGTTCATTTCTTCACACATTAGATCATCACACTATCCCATTATCATTAGGCTAGAGAATAGTGGAGAAGTTACTACTAATAGCCCTATTCCATATGGATTTGACTACCCCGACTCACCGGTAATTATTACTCGACACTCATGCACTTGCGGTTTACATGCATATTCGGACGCGTGTGGAGTCACACGAGCTCCCTGAATAATTTCCACATACTTGTGTGAATGTATCAAAAATTTAAAAAGGCCCTCGATTTTATTTTTATAAATCTTTGTCGCCTTCTTATTTTTACACTTCTCCACACCAAAAAGAATGCCTCCCCGATCACACCATTTTTAGAGAGACTTCACTCTAGTTTTTCTCGCAAATTTCAACGCTTTTCATCTTCATCATGTTGGTAAACCTCATTCTCTCTTTCTCTGCCATACTTGATTTTATCTCGATTAAACCAGTGAATGTGCTTCAGCTTCTATTCTAAAAGTGGTTATCTGCATGTTTAAAAATGAATGTAGAAATGAATTTGATGTATTTTTCATGGATTTTTGCATAGTGGCCGCAAGGGCTTTTCATGCCCTTGGATCCACACGGTATGTGGAATTTCCGCATCGGCCGTAGATTGTCAGAGTGTGGTTCTCATGAGTTTAATTGATCGGGTTTTCGCTTCAAAACTTGCGCATATGGCTTCTAGAGCAAAGAAAAGCGGCCGAAAAAACATCCTCGTGAGCCGTCCCCGTGAGCTAGAGATTATAGAGTTCGCTATTCTAGATCACCGTGTCTGCTTGAGTGATTATTGAAGCTCAACTTCGGCCGTACACCATTCTCCCGACTTGAGCTCACCTGTGGAGGTATAGTTGGTCGATGAAATGGCCGATAAGGTTGAGCAGCTTTATTGTAGGTAGTTGACGCAGACATATCTATTCATGAGCCCTGCTCATTCATTTGCTAACGTTGGAGGTTTTTTAGCATCATTTGAGTTTGATCGATCATATTCTCGATTCGGATCAGAGTGACACCATACAATCTCGAGCATTTGGACACCATTACAATATGAATGTCACGCACTTTTTGGTCAAGCTTTGGGTTATAATGGGATGAGGACTTTACCGCCATAGAGGAATATGATCGCTACTCCACCGACTACCCCTCAGAGCTTGACAATCGCAGCGAGCATACAGTAGCGCCAGTGCGAATAGGGACAGAGGAGCCCTGTGGTACTAAAAAGCTACTTGTTTATCTCGATCGAAGTTAGAGATATATTCATGCCATCCCCGAGCATATCAACCCAACGGCCGCGGGCTATAGTACCGTAGTTTTGAGCAGCATATGAGCTTCATACTTATACTCCATGGTACTGTAGCGAGTCGCTGCATCTAGGACACATTATGGGCGAGTATTTGTGACATCGTGAGGCATGATGCGTAGAGTGGGGAGTGATCTTCTTAGGCCCATATATCACTAGACTTATCATGGGGATGGGTCTTCTGGATGCTATCGAGGAGTCAAAAAGACGATAGTTATAGCACCCTTAAGCCTAGAGAGACCAAGCATGATGGACATGATCAAGATATGAGATGGGGAGTATAAGCTAAATATGCCCCCAGCAGAGCCAGCTTGAGGTCGAGGGAGTTGCAAAGAAAGCGGTCTCATCCTTTCTCGAGCCACGTGAGGAGCATATGGAGGCTGAGGGATAACTTGCCTCAGGAGCCACCTTCAGCCTGGATCTTCTCACCAACTCGAGCCCATGATCATTTTGAGATGCCGAGAGTGCTGTAGGGGTCCTCTAGTCTCGATGTAACCGAGGTTAGCCGCCACCAACAGTGAACCACACGTGGTTACGCGCACGCCTTGACATCTCACACCGATTCTAGAGAGACACGACATCACCCTTTGTGATGAGACCAAGAACCCCTCAGTATCTCCAAAGACCACCATCACCAGAGTAAAGACCGATAGATCCACCAAAGATAACCGTAGAGCACCAATAACAACAGAGTAGTCGAAACATTTACTATTACACCGACGCTGAGGCATCTTTTAGTTTTTCTTTTGTTTTTATTTCTCATATTTTACTTCAGTATTATATTTTTAAACTTTTTACTACTCGTAAAGGATCATCCTTCCCGACTTTTTAACTTTTTATTTTCATTGTTGTGAAGTTGTATTTCATTTTCATATCTTTATATACTGGAGTTTATTTTATTTTTATTGAGCTTCACTGAACCCCCTTGTGTATACGTGCAGATGGTCTTTTGAGCATGGAATTTGAGGACTAGTCATGGACATGGTCAAGGTGGTATTCACATGACCGCTTGTGCTCCACAAACCTATTGGAACTCAACTCTCAAGGAAAATAGCTCCATCAAATGTAGCATTAGGAATTTAGGGGAGTATTGTTTCAATTACCGACCTTTACATGTTATCTTAAGTGTTATACTTTTTATTGTAGCTTACATGCGTACATTTAGGGTAATGTACATCTTAAGTGTTGTGGAGGGGGGAGTCTACATTACACATGTATATTACACATGTTTTGACAAAAATTATATACTCAAAGAGCCAATGGCTGTTCACCTTAGTTGCAATGTCCGTATTCTTAAGTCTAAGGGAATTTTTAACATTGACTATTTTCATGCTCTAGTTTTTACTTTAATTTCTAGGAATTTTTGCCCGATTGACACTTGTTGCACTGCTCGCTCTTGAAACATTGTGGAAACTCAAGTTTGATGTTTAAGGGACTAATTAGTTTTGTGTCTTGAGTTAATTTAAAAAAAATAATTGGAAAAAGAAAGAAAAAAATGGTTGCTGTGGTTGTGCATGTGGGATGGAAAGAGCTACCACCTATGAAGAATAAAGCTACTCTCATAAGTCGGATACTAGATATACCCTAATGAGAGAAAGAGCTATTTCATGGGATGAGTTAAAGCTACTACCCTGGTAGAAAGAGCTACCACCTCGAAAGTGTGAAAACCACCTTAGCGGCCGCTTCCGAAAGGGCTACCTTAGAGGTTGTGTGAAGCTACTACCGTCTCTTTGCTTTGTCTTGTACATAAATAAGGCCCCTATGCTTAGAACTTTGTGGAGTATAGGTTTTGTCTCATTGAGTGAGTCTACACACACTCACACAATTTGAGGTTTGTTGTCCTTTTTAATTAGAGTTTTTAGTTAGAGTATGGACTTTTCATATTTAGTGTTGAAATTCTCCTTACTTGTAGAATACTTCCCTTGCATGCTTTGGTGAACCTAAGGCCAAGCACTTTCAATATTTCCTTCTTCTTTACTTCAATGTTTTATTTAAGCTGGAGAACAAGAAAAAGCATAAGTGTGGGAGAGTTTGATAAGTGCTTGTGTATTATTAATACGAAGTATTCTTTTCTTATGGTGGGCATTACTTTTCTTAGATTTTATCACTAATGCATGTGAATTTGCATTCTTTTATGCACGTAGGGTTATGGAGAAAAATATAGAAAAAAGAAGCCAAAGTAGATTGCGAGTGCACTTGGTTGATGAAATCTTGGAGTGAGCAAATGTGAAGACACAAATTGTGATCAAG
Source organism: Dioscorea cayenensis subsp. rotundata (assembly GCF_009730915.1). Taxonomy (NCBI): domain Eukaryota; kingdom Viridiplantae; phylum Streptophyta; class Magnoliopsida; order Dioscoreales; family Dioscoreaceae; genus Dioscorea; species Dioscorea cayenensis. The sequence continues at coordinate 190,321 of NC_052491.1, read as the reverse complement.
GACATGTCGATGTGTGCCAACCTCCGTGGGTGTTCAAGGAAATATGCAAATTGAGGGCATAAAGGTAGTCACACTCAAGTGTTCCAACTTGTGCAAAGCTAGCAATATTGTCATCAAATGTGCTTTTATTTGAAGATGCAACGCAACCTACAACGTAGACGTGTGCCCATTTATGTTGCCTCGATGAAAAGTGTGCATTCAGGAGTATTTTGGAAGAGTACTATAGCAGATTAATGTAGCAAATTATCGCAGTAGCTTACAGCTGTAGTTAATGTTCACAGTCGCAAAAAAATTGATTTCTCGGAGATTCACACAGCGCGTGGAAATTTTACATGCCCGTGTGGATGCCCGATTCTAGCCCTATTTAAGTCATAATTTCAAATGCATTTCAAAAATCCTCTTTTCCATCTTTTGGCTATCTTTTTCTCCACCTTTTGGAGGCGCCTCAGCACTGGGCTAGGGTTTGGAGAGTCTTTCACTATGTTTTGGAGGGTTTGTGGCCTTTGAAATCACATTTCCTTTGGAATAGAATTATTGGGGGAGCTTTTTGTGGCACCGATCCAAAGGTGGTGTGCCCTAGACTTGATGAGGGGACCTTTGAGAAGACGCGCTCGCTCCACAAGACCATCGACATGAACACCAAGGTGTTTTTTACTCATGGATTTCATATTTTTTTAATTTTTGATTTCATAACTGATTATATTTTTGCTCCATGAAGGGCTAAAACCCCTAGTAGGTACTTGGGCTTGTAAACCCTCGGATGATATTGTTTCTTTTGACCTCTTATTATGCTTTCATTAATTGATGTTTTAATTTAGTTCCAATCTTGAATGCCTCGTTGAGTTGATTTTTCCCTTTGAGTGACACTAGGGTTGAGAATCAATTTTGGTAATCCTTGTGGATGAGTGACGCACCATGAGGGTTAGACAATGCTAGATTGGAGAGGGTTGAGTGGTGATAAGTGCTTGTGTGATAAGAATGCAAAGTGTTCTTTCCTTATGATGAGCATTACTATTATCAGGTTTTAGTGCTAATACTTGTGCATTTGTGTTACTTTCATGCATATAGGGTTGTGAAGCATAATGTTAAAGAAAGAAGCCAAACATGAAGACATAAGTCGTGCATAAGATGCCGTAATGTGTGCCAACCCTCAAAGGCATTCAAGCTAGCACAATGGTTTGAGGGCAATCAAGGCTCACAAATTTAAGTATTTTTACTCCCTACTCCCTGTGGATACGTACCCACTCACTTGGAATTTTATTACTCGACAAACACATGCACTTGTGGGACTTACGCAAGGTACGTTGTCAAGTTTTTGGTGCCGTTGCTGGGGAGTAGGCATTTAGAGATACTTTGCACTTTGTTTTCTTAGTTATTCGTTCATTCATTTTATTTCACATTTTCTTTTTCTATCATCATTCTGATTTGTTCTTTTTCTTTTGGTACAGCTCTAGGTTATGACCTGAGGGAACCCTTCGATATTAATTATAGGAGATCCTGAACTTGAATGTACACTCCAAAGAAAATGGAAAGAACCTGTGCAAGAACTATAAAATCTAGCTGATGTGGAAGTTGAAGGATCTGACAACATGGCTGAGCAGAATGAACAACAAAGAACATTATCTGATTACGCGTGACCATTAGTACTGAGGACATAATCTAGCATTGTGCGACCCCCGATTATAGCTCTGAATTTTGAGCTGAAACCAGTATTCATCCAGATGATTCATCAGTAAACACAGTTCAATGGTTTTGCTAATGACGATCTAAACAACCACATAGAGAACTTCTTAGAAGTTTGTGATATGCTAAAGATCAACAGTGTATTGAATGATGCTATGAGATTAAGGGCTTTCCCATTTTCTCTGAAGGGAAGAGCCAGGAAGTGGCTTCATTCCTTGCCAAAAGCATCCATCATGACATGGAATGAGATGGTCGAGGCTTTTCTTGCTAGAGACTTTCCTCCTGGGAAGTCGGCCAATCTTCGCACTGAGATATTGTCGTTCGTGCAGATGGAATTGGAATCATTGTTTGAGACATGGGAGCATTTCGAGCACCTTTTGTGGAGGTGCCCACAACATGGATTTCTCGAATGGATGATTATTCAAACTATCTATAATGGTTTGAATCTGAGTACAAGGCAATTGCTAGAAGCTACCGTGGGAGGTACAATGGGGAGTAAAACTCCGGAAGAAGCCTGACTATTACTAAAAGACATTGCCATGAACAGTTATCAGTGGAATGCGAGGGAAAGGAAAATGGTGGCCGGGTTCCATGAAATACATGCAGTCACTTCTTTGGTAGTCCAAGTGGAATCATTGAGTAAGAAGTTAGACCTTCTAAATATGAATAGACTGGCGGCCATGACTACTTGCCCGGGTGTAGCGGAGGGCATGCTTCCTCCGATTGCTCTATCTCTATTGGTGATGTATATTCAGTGGAGAAAGTCAACTTTGTGGGTAATGCAATGAGGAACCAAGGTAATCCATATAGCAACACCTACAATAAGGATTGGAAGAGTCATCCCAACTTTTCGTGGAGCAACCAAGGGCAACCAAAGGCCATGGCACCACTTGGTATCTGACAACAATGACAACGCCCTTTGCGTATGTCCGCAAGTGTACGGGTTTGTCGAAGTAATAAAATCCCAGATGAGTGTGGTATCCTATCCACAGGGAGTAGGCAATAAAAACACTTAAATTGTTTCTTAACTAAATGAAAGATGAATAGTGATATGTGTGACAAGATGTGAAATAACAAAAGTAAAATAACAAGAAAGAGAGCACAAGTAAAGGAGAAGGTAAGGCAATCGATTTAAATGGGGTACCCGGATATTGTCCCACCTAGGACAATCATTTTAAGTGCAAGAACCCTCTATTATACTTTCTAGCAGATGCAATAATGAGTTGTGGAGATCCTTAAGTACATGGTCTCATATCTAAGGTCAACCATGCCTAACTCTATACATGTCTCGGAGGAGAAATTGAATAACCTCTCAACCTCGCACTCATATAGAATTTCAATGGGTTCTAGGGATTCCAAGTGATAAATCCACTTCCTAGATGTAGACCCAACCCTTTGGTCCAGCTGGAAGGTACCTAGCCACAATTTAACCCTACGTGCTAAAATCACTTCAACGTTTCACTTCGTTGCACCCGTAACTAAGCCCCAGGGGAAGGTCATCATTTAGCCCATTCACTCTACTATGACCACAAAGAACTTGAGAAAATGGAGGTAGAATAAGTCACACCGGAGGGGAAAGGGGAAGCTCCGCTACCTCTCGACTCACCCTCTCAACCCTCTCCAATCTATATTTGTCTAACTCTCGTAGTATGTCACTCACTCACAAGGGTTACCAACAAGAACTCTCAACCCTAGTCTTACTCTAAGGGAGTATTCATACAATCAAGCAATGAAGATTGGAACTCAAATAAAACATCAATTAATTGAAATCATAATAAAGAGATTCCATAAAACGAATACATCCTAGGGTTCGCAAATACCCAAGTACCCACTAGGGGGTTTAGCTCTCCATGGAGCTAATTACAATCAATGAAATCAAATGTAAAAGTAAATAATCCATAGAAAACCCGCTTGATAGTCGTGGCAATGGTCTTATGGAGAGTCCTCTACTCGTCCAAGCGTCTATTTGTCCGGCCTAGGATACACCTCGATAGATCGGTGCCGATGAAAGTTCTCCCTCTAACCTTCTTCTAAACGGAGTGTGCTATCGGAGCCATAGAACCTCTCCAAATCCCTAGCCAATACCTCTCAAGATTCTAGCCTTAGCCCTATCTCAAGTTGGGGAAAAGATGGAGAAAAGAATGCTGAAATCAGGGCTGAAATCGGCTTTTAAAGGCTGGAATCGGGAATCCACACGCCCCTGTGGATTTTTCACACGAGCGTGTGGAATTAATGCATGTCCATGTGGATTCTCTATTTTCATCCTTCTTCGGCCGGCAGTGAACAGTACCAACTAAAGTGTTTTTGCTACGATGTTTCTTGCATCGCCCTCGCCATGATGCTCGCTCGAACCACTCCCTCAATCCATGCTTTCATCGAGGTTTATGTCATAGATTGCTTTGCTTCTTCAATAACTGATATGTTGGTGAAGATTTTGCTATACATGCACAAGCCGGAATGCTTCAATGTAACTGCCCTTGTGCCCTCCAAATCATTGTGTTAACTTGAATATGAGGAGGTTGGCACACATTCCCGCATTTCGAACCCGACTTATGTCTTCGCGTTTGAACCTTCTCAAGATTTCCTCCAAATGGTGCATTTATGATCCACATTAGCTTCTTTCTCTAATATTCGTCCTCATAACCCTATCTGCATGAAACTAACATACATACACACATATTAGCGTTAAAAAACAATAAAAGTAATGCTCATCATAAGGAAAGAACACTTCGCATTCTTATCGCACAAGCACTTATGAAACTCCCCCACACTTAAGCTTTTGCTTTTCCTCAAGCAAAAATTAAAAAATTATGTGCATAGATGATGGAAATATTGGAAGTGCTTGGCCTTAGGTTCACCAAAGCATACAAAGAGAGCATTCTACAAGTAAGGGAAATTTCAACACTAAATTTGAAAAATCAATGCTCTAGCTAAAAAAACATGATTCAAAAAAAGGACAACAAAACCCAAAAATCGTATAAGTGTGTGAACTCACTCAAAACAACCCAAAGTATACTCCTTAAAGTTTTAAGTACAAGGGACTTATTTATCTACAAACAGTAACAAAATTTCAAAGATGATAGTAGCTTCACACATCCTATGAGATAGCTCTTTCTCTCATTAGGGCATAACTAGTATCTGACTTATTAGAGTAGCTTCATACTTCATAGGTGGTAGCTCTTTCCACTCAACAAGCACAAATAAACAATAAAACTATTTTGTTCTATCTTTTCATTTCACCATTTCTTTCACAAATAACAAAAGAAACAACAATAACTAGTCCTTTTAACATCGAACATGATTTTCCAAAAGAGTTTAAAGAGTGAGTAGTGCAACAAGTGTCAATCGGGCAAAAATTCCTACAAATTCAATCAAAAACTAGAGCATGAAGACATTTAATGTTAAAAATTCTCCTAAACTCAAGAATACAATCATTGCAACTAAGGTGAACCGCAATTGGCTATGTGAGCATGTATATCAATCAAAATTAATATAAAAGAGATGGGTGCACTATGAAACTCTCCCACCCACCCCTCACACACTTAAGTTGTACATTGTCCCCAATGTACACATGTAAGCTCACTCATAATGTATATCAATCAAGAACAAATTTGGGAGAAGCAATCAAAACAATACTCCCCTGGCTGCTAGGGTTGCATCTGATAGAGCTAAATCCATGGGAGTGATGTTCCAATGGGTTGTGAAGCACACACGACCAAGTACCAAAGCACCATTGGCCGTGCCCATGACAAAGTCTCAATTCCCATGATGAGAAGACCATCTGCACGCATACACAAGGTGATTTAGTGAGGCTCAATAAAACAAAAACAACTCGAGTATATAAAAGATAAGGCAATAAATACAACTCGAGAACAAAAAATGAAAATAAACTCAAAAGGAAAGTCCTTTCTGAGTATACAAGTCTGGAATAAAAATGCAAAAGTAATAAGACGAAAGAAAATAAATCAAGTGTTGGTGCTGCGCTCTAGCTCCTCTACTGCTGTGAGTGCTAGATTGAAGGATGCTAGTGGAGGTGGTGATGGTGACGCTGGAGGGGGCCTGAGGAGTCCTCGGCCGCAAGACAAATGACGAGGCAACATCTCACTCTAAAATATGCTTTAACGGGTCGAAACGTCCCATGAACTCTGTATACTGTGCAGCCTGCACAGCACAAATCTCACCAATCTTTGCTCAGACCTCAGCAACCTTTGCCCGTATCACCGCCACAGCACTCTCAAGCCTCTCAAAGTGATCATGGGCTTGAGATGGTGAAAGCATACCTACTTGGGGTGGGTCCTCTGCCACCAGAGATGCCTCAGTCTCTATTGGTGTTGGCTGATGCTCGAGGGCAGGATGAGAAGCCTCGGCATCATCACCCTCATCCTCAGCTATCTCTAAAGCTGATAGAACCAAAAGCATAAACTACTTTCCGAACCCTGTGGACCATAACAATCAATCTTATTGTCTCCAGGCTCAGGGGTGTAGGTGTACTCGTCTTCTCAACTCCGCGAATCATGCCCAAGAGGCCCATGCCCAAAACTAGTTTCTTAATGTAGATGCTCGAGAAGATCGCTCCTAATCTGGCATACTGCCCCTGATGTCGAATGTACTTTGCCATGATGTGCCCTGGATGAATTGGTATGCGGTGCACCATCAAATATAAGTACAGAAGCTCATGCCTGCTCAGAACGCTAGTGTTATCACCAAGGCTATTCACAGAACTGCTCAGAATGGTGTGTTAATATCAGTACGCAGGTCAAGAAAGGCACATGGCCTTTAACACCCCTGGCTGATACTGGCCCTGACCACACAACGCTTAGTAAGCTTTCTGCGGGGTCAACACTCCATGGCAATCTGTCGGTAATTGGGAATACTCCTCAGTGTCTGTAAATGCCTCCTTATACAAGCCAAGCCGAACTAAAAACTAGGTGATGCTCATGCTATGGTAATGTCCAAATGCTCTGAACTGATCGGCATCGAGCCTGTTGAATCTCGCATAAGATCTATCAAACACAAATGATGATTAGACCTTAAGTGTAAGCTCAAGAATGGCTGGCTCCCTAGTTGACAATAACTGCCTCCATCCACCAACCAAAATGACATCCTCGACCTCATCTACAAACTCATCTCCCTACTGTAAATCTCTTAATATGCTCATGTCCAGGAATCGAGTATGTTCAAACCGAAGTCTTGACAGATGCTCAAAATGAGCCTGATGCTCTGGGATAGTGAATCTCATGCTCTCTGACTCGGGGGATGACTCACATGGCCGTTTCTTAGCTTGTTTCTTTAACCGAGGTGCTATAATTTGCAAAATTTAAATGGAAATCGATTAAACCAATTAATAAAGTAATGCTGCAAAAATCCACATGGTCGTGCAGAATTTCTGCATGCCTGTTAAATCGCTTCTAAGTTCGTTCTAAACATGCATAATCATTCTAATTGTAGAAATGAAGCATTATTAACTAGTTTCATCAATTAAGATGAAGAATTGGTGAAGAAAACAAAACAAAAGATAGTGCTTATAAACGAGTTGAGATAGAAAACCTTGAATCGGTCGGAAAACCAAATAAAAATCCTTCCAAATCCTAAAAGTGAGGTCGGGAAATGATGTGAGAGTGCTCTCAGACGAATGGAGAATGTTAGGATGAAGAGGAATGGTGATCTTTTAAAAGGAACTCACGCCTCTTGGTGTTCTGTACATCCGCACCGCGTGCGGAAATTACCCACGCCCATGCACCTCCACAGGTGAGAGCCACAGGGCAGACACATGCCCATGTGCCCTCTCGAGATATCACTCAATCTTTCTGAATGCAACCACACAGGCATGCGGAAAATACCCATGCCCGTGCGCCCGACCCACAGGGGTAGCCGCACGCCCTTGTGGCTTCTCTGTCCAAGCGAGAAAAATTGCTAAGTATTCCGCACAGGCGAGCGAAAATTCCGCACGGGCATGGACATTCACAGGCCCAATTCACAGGGGCAAGCGCACGCCCCTGTATCTTCTCGAGATAGAGAGAGCTCTTCTGCAGGGTTTCACATGGGCGTGCAAAAATTACCCACACCCATGCGTTTTTCACAAGTTACCCACAAAGGCAAGTCCACGCCCTTGTGTTCTCTCGGGATAAGTTGCCAAGTCTCTCCTGTACACACTCGTGCGGAAATTACCCACGGGCATGCGTAAGTCACGAGGTCGCTCACAGGGGCGAGTCCACGCCCTTGTGCTTTCTCTTGATGAGCTTGCAATATAGATCCACGGGCGTGTGGAAATTCCACACGCCCATGCTGATAAGTGCTTGTGCGATAAGAATGCGAAGCATTCTTTCCATGTGTTGAGTATTACATTTCTCGGGTTTTAATGCTAATAATGGCGTATTTATCTTACTTTCATGCAGGTAGGTTTGTGAGGCTGAATATGAGAGAAAGAAGCCAATGTAGGTCGTAATGCACCAATTTAGAGGAAATCTTACTAAGGTTCAAACGCGAAGACATAGGTCGGGTTCGAAATGCGGGAATTTATACCAACCTCCTCGTATTCGAGTTAGCACAATGATAAGGTCCCCTTGCTTATATCCCGCAAGTGCACGGGCTTGTCGAAGTAATAATCCCGGGTGTGCGGGGTCGAATCTACAGGGAGTAGGGAGTGAAAATACTTAATTTGATTCTTAGCTATGTGGAATATCAATAGTGATAAGTGTGAAATTGATTCAATTCTCAACAATAAAAACAACAAGTGAAAGAGCAAAAGTAAGAAGAGGGTAAGGCAATCGATAAAGAATGGGGTACTCGGATAATGCTTCACCTAGGATGATCACTTCAAGTGCAAGAACTCTCTATTATGCTTCCTAATCAATGCAATGGTGAGTCGTGGAAATCCTTACATACATGGTCCCAAATCTAAGGTCAACTATGCCTAACTCTATACATGTCCCGGAGGAGAAATCGAACATTCTCAACACCTCGCACTCGCATAGAGTTGTAATGAGCTCTAGGGATCCCAAGTGATAAATCTCTTCCTAAATATAGACCTACCCCTTTGGTGCAAATGGAAGGTCCCTAGCCACAATTAAGCCCTAGATACTATGATCCTCTCAACGCTTCACTCCATTGCACGCGCAACTAGGCCCCAGCGGAGGTTCATCCCTTAGACCATTCACTCCATTATGGCTGCAAAGAACTCGAGGAACGGAGGTAGAATCTGTCACGTCGGAGGGGAAATGGGACGCTCCTGTACCTCTCGACTCATCCTCTCAACCCTCTCCAACCTAGCTTTGTCTAACGCTAGTGGTGTGTCACTCACTCACAAGGTTACCAATAAGAACTCTCAACCCTAGTGTTACTCTAGGGGAAATGTTCATACAATCAAGCATTCAAGGTTGGAACTCACAATAAACATCAATTTATTGAAAGCATAATAAAGAAGTTCAATGAAACGAATACATCCTAGGGTTCACAATCATCCAAGTACCCACTAGGGGTTTAGCTCTCCATGGAGCTTAATACAATCAAAGAAATCGAATATAAAAGCAATGAATCCATAAAGAAACCCCCTCGATGATCGTGTCGATAGTCTTGTGGAGAGTCCTCTACTCGTCGTCCAAAGATTCCTTCGTTCAGTATAGGATACGCCTCGATCGAAGCTCCCCTACCAACCTTCTTACTAATGGAATCACGATGTCAGAGCCGTAGAACTTCCCCAAAACCTTGGCCAATACCCCTCGAAACCCTAGCCGAAGTCCTCTCACAAGTTGGGGAAAAGATGGAGAAAAGAATACCAAAATCGGGGCTGAATCGGCTTTAAATAGGGCCGGAATCGGGCAACTCCACGGATGTGGACGATACACGCGCCTGTGGAGAATTTCAACACGGGCGTGGATAATTTCCACACGCCCATGTGGATTCTCTGTTTCTCTGGTTTCTCGGCCGGTGGTGAACAGTGTTGCTACAATGATTGCTACGGTGCTCTCCTTCGGTCTTCAACCTGAATAACTTCCCAATTCCATACTTTCATTGGAGTAACGCAAACGGGCACGCATTCACGTCGTGAATCACTTGCTTCTTCAATGATGTACATGTTGGCGGGGCTCTTGTTCTTATATGCATAAGTCAGAATGCTCGAGCGTGACTGCCTTTGTGCCCCTCCAAATAGATGTGCTCACTCGAATGCGAGGAGGTTGGCACACACTCTAGCATCTCACACTTGACCTATGTCTTCGTGTTTGAACCTTAACAAGATCTCCCCCAAAATAGGTGCATTATGATCCACATTGACCCATTTCTTTCATACTCGGCCTCACAACCCTACCTGCGTAAAAGTAACATAAAAACACACATATTAAAGTAAAAAACTGAGGAAAGTAATGCTCAACATAAGGAATGAACGCTTCACATTCATATCGCACAAGCACTTATCACACAACTATTTGGAGTGGCACAAGGGCAGCCACATTTAGGCATTCCGACTTGTGCATATATAACAAGATCTCCACTAACATGTTCGTTATTGAAGAAGCAAAGCGATCCATGACATAAACGTGTGTCCATTTGCGCTACCTCGATGAAAGCATGGATTCGGGAGTATTTTGGGCCAGTACTGTAGTACCTCGATTGTGGCCGCAAAGAGGCGTGTGTAATTTTCGCACGCCCGTGCGGATGTACAGAACTCCAAGAGGCGTGAGTCCTTTTAAAAGGATTATCATTTCTCATCAACCTAATATCCTCCAGTTATCTGAGAGCACTTCTACATTGTTTCCCGACCTCATATCGCCAATTTGGAGGGATTTCGCTTGGTTTTCTGGCCGTTTTCAAAGCTTTTTCATCTCAACTCGACAGTAAGCATATGTAGATCGAAGTAAGAGTGTTGTAATGGTATATTTGTGGAGTTTTAAGCGTGATAGTGCGTTTGTTCATAGCCCATGGATCCACACGGGCGTGCAGAAATTCCGCACGACCTTGTGGTTTTCTACAGCTATGTTTCATTAACTAGGTTGATCAATTCTCTTCCAATTTTTGCAGACTATGGCACCCAGGTCAAAGAAGCAAGCTGATAAGCGTCCGCGAGAGTCATCTCATGAGTCCGAGAGCATGAGATTCACTATCCCCGAGCATCAGCCTTGTTTTGAGTATTTGTTGAGACTTTGGTTCGGACAAACTCGATTCTTAGACACGAGTATATTGAGAGATTTACAGCAGGGAAATGAGTCCACTGATGAGGTCGAGGATCTCATTTCAGTGGGTGGTTGGAGGCAGTTATTGTCGATTAGAGAGCCAGCCATCCGAGAGCTTACACTGGAGGTTCTGTCAACATTCAAGTTCGACAGATCTTATGCGAGATTCGACAACCTCGACGTATTTTAGTTCAGAGCACTTGGACATCACTATAGTCTGAGCATCACTCAGTTTTCAATTTGGCTCGGCTTATACGAGGAGGTATTTACAGACACTGAGGAGTACTCAATATTACCGACAGATTATCCTAGAGCTTTGACCGCACAGAGAGCTTAAAGTGCATTATGTGGTCAGGGCCAGTATGAGCCGGGGGTGTCCAAGGCCACGTTCCTTTCCTGACTTGTGTACTGATATCTACATGCCATCATGAGCAGGTTGGTAAAAGCCATGGTGATAGTGCTGGCGTTTTGAGTCGGTAGGAGTGATAAGTGCTTCTACAATATGAATGTGAAGCGTTCTTTCCTTATGTTGAGCCTTACTTTTCTCGGGTTTTTACACTAATATGTGTGTTTTTATGTTACTTTTATGCAGGTAGGGTTGTGACGCCGAGTATCAAGGAAAGAAACCAATATGGATCATAATGCACCGATTTTGGAGGAAATCTTTCTAAGGTTCAAACGCGAAGACATAGGTCGGGTGTGAGATGCTTAAGTGTGTGCCAACATCCTCGTATTTGAGTTAGCACAACCATTTGGAGGGGCACAAGGGCAGTCACACTCAAGCATTCTGACTTGTGAACATAGAACAAGATCTCCACCAACTTGTCCATCATTAAAGAAGTAAAGCAATCCACGACATGAACGTGTGCCCGTTTGCATCACCTCGATGAAAGTATTGACTTGGAAAGTATTTTAGGCCAGGTATTGTTCACAGCTGGCCGAAAAGCACAATTCCAAAGATGGTGGATCTCTCAAACTGCTTTATCACATTATCTAATTCATAGTTTTGCCCTTCAATCCTTGTGATGTACTCTTCAATTGATTCTTCTACTGCTGTTGAGTTGTATACTACTTATTATGAGAATAACACCGTATGTCGCAGCAGTGCAACTGTTTGAACTTTTTGCTCCACGTTTCCAACCATTCTCATGATAGTGTCAAATGACTCAAACATGTTAATCATTTTTTGCAACCAAAAAGAAATAAGGAAAAGTTAGAACAATGATAGAATAAGAAGATATGAAATAGAATATATGGTGAAATAGCTAAGAAAACAAAGTACAAAGTATCTCTAAATGCCTACTCCCTGGCAATGGCGCCAAAAACTTGACAAGATCTCCTTGCGTATATCCCACAAGTGCATGGGTTTGTCGAAGTAATAATCCCTTATGAGCGGGTGTCGAATCCACAGGGAGTGGGGAATAAAAACACTTAATCCGCTTCTTAGCTATGTGAAAAATCAGTAGTGATAAGTGTGACAATGATTCAATTCTCAAAAGTAAAAACAACAAGTAAGAGATCACGAGTAAAGGAGGAGGTAAGCTAATCGATAAAGATGGGTTACTCGGATATTGCTCCGCCTAGGACAATTGTTTCAAGTGCAAGAACTCTCTATTATGCTTCCTAATCAATGCAATGGTGAGTCATGGAAATCCTTAAATACATAGTCCCAAATCTAAGGTCAACTATGCCTAACTCTATATATGTCCCGGAGGAGAGATTAGATAACCTCTCAACCTCGCACTCGAATAGAGTTAAAATGAGCTCTAGGGATTCCAAGTGATAAATCTCTTCCTAATTATAGACCTAACCCTTTGGTCCAGGTGGAAGGTCCCTAACCACAATTAAGCCCTAGATACTAAGATCACCTCAACGCTTCACTCTGTTGCACGCGCAACTAAGCCACAGCGGAGAGTCATCCCTTAGACCATTCACTCTATTATGGCCGCAAAGAACTCGAGGAACGGAGGTAGAATCTATCACGCTGGAGGGAAAAGGGGACGCTCCTGTACCTCTCGACTCACCCTCTCAACCCTCTCTAACCTAGCTTTGTCTAACGCTCGTGGTGTGTCACTCACTCACAAGGTTACCAACAAGAACTCTCAAACATAGTGTCACTCTAGGGGAAATGCTCATACAATCAAGCATTCAAGGTTGGAACTCACAACAAACATCAATTAATTGAAAGCATAATAAAGAGATTCAATGAAACAAATACATCCTAGTGTTCACAAATACCCAAGTACCCACTAAGGGTTTAGCTCTCCATGTAGCTAAGTACAATCAAAGGAATAGAATGTAAAAGCAATGAATCCATAGATAAACCCCCTCGAGAGTCATGTCGATGGTCTTGTAGAAAGTCCTCTACTCGTCGTCCAAGGATTTTCTTGTCCGGTATGGGATACGCCTCGATGGAAGCTCCCATACCAACCTTCTTCCAAAGGAATGATGATGTCGGAGCCATAGAACCTCTCCAAAACCCTAGCCAATACCTCTCCAAACAATAGCCGAAACCCTCTCATAAGTTGGGGAAAAAATGGAGAAAAGAATCTTGAAATTGGGGCTTAAATCGGGCATCCACACGGTCCTGTGGATTTTTAAGACGCCCATGTGGAATTTCCACATGGGCGTGGGTAATTTCCACACGCCCATGTGGATTCTCTGGAATTGTGATTTTCGGCTGGCTATGAACAGTGTTGCTTCAGTACTTTTGCTGCAGTACTCTGGTACAGTACCTGGCCTAAAATACTTCCCAAGTCCATACTTTCATCGAGGTGATGCAAACGGGCACACGTTAACATCATGGATCGCTTTGCTTCTTTAATGACAGACAAGTTGGTGGAGATCTTGTTCTATGTGCATAAGTTGGAATGCTTGAGTGTGATTGCCCTTGTGCCACTCCAAATGGTTGTGCTAACTCAAATACGAGGAGGTTGGCACACACTCTAGCATCTCACACCCGACCTATGTCTTCGCGTTTGAACCTTAGCAAGATTTCCTCTAAAATCGGTGGATTATGATCCACATTGGTTTCTTTCCTTCATACTCGGCCTCACAACCCTACCTGCACGAAAGTGACATAAAAACACACATATTAGTGTAAAACCTGAGAAAAGTAGTGGTCAACATAAGCAAAGAATGCTTCGCATTCATATCACACAAGCACTTATCAAACTCCCCCACACTTGAGCTTTCGCTTGTCCTCAAGCAAAAATTAAACATTCTGTGCATAGATGAAGGAAATATTGGAAGTACTTGGCCTTAGGTTCACCAAAGTGTACAGAGAGAGCATTCTATAAGTAAGGGAAATTTCAACATTATATACAAAAAATCAAAGCTCTAGCTAAAAACTTGAATAAAAAAGGACAACAAACCCGAAATCGTGTACGTGTGTGAACTCACTCAAAACAAAATGAGGTATACTCCTCAAAGTTCTAAGTACAAGGGACTTATTTATCTACAAAAGTGACAACAATTTTAAAGATGGTAGTAGCTTCACACATCCTCTAAGGTAGCCCTTTCCAAACCGGCCGCTAAGGTATCTTTCACACTTTCGAGGTGGTAGCTCTTTCTACCGGAGTGGTAGCTTTCACTCATCCTATGAGATAGCTCTTTCTCTCATTAGGGCATAACTAGTATCCGACTTATGAGAGTAGCTTCATACTATATAGGTGGTAGCTCTTTCCACCCAATAAGCACAAATAAACAACAAAACTATTTTCTTCCCTCTTTTCATAATTAATTTTTTTTTTAGAATTTAACAAAAGAAACAACTATAACTAGTCCCTTTAACATCAAACATGAGTTTCCAATAGAGTTTAAAGAGTGAGTAGTGCACTGAGTGTAATTCGGGCAAAAATTCCTAAAAATTCAAATAAAACTAGAGCATGAAGGTATTCAATGTTAAAAATTCTCCTAAACTCAAAAATACAATTATTGCAACTAAGGTGAACCGCCATTGGCTATGTGAGCATGTATAACAATCAAAACTAATATAAAAGATATGTGCACTATGAAACTCCCCCCCACACTTAAGTTGTACATTGTCCCCAATGTACACATGCAAGCTCACTCATAATGTATATCAATGAAGAATATATGTGGGAGAAGCAATCAAAACAATGCTCCCCTGACTCCTAGTGTCACGTTTGATGGAGCTAAGTCCTTGGGAGTAATGTTCCGACGAGTTGTGAAGCTCACACGGTCAAGTGCCAAAGCACTTTGGCCATGCCCATGACAAAGTCTCAATTCCCATGATGACAAGACCATCTGCACGCATACACGAGGGGGTTCAGTGAAGCTCTATAAAACAAAAACAACTCAAGTATATATAAAATATAGACAATGAATACAACTTGAGATGCAAAATGAAAATAAACTCAGAAGGAGAATCCTTTTTGAGTGAACAAGTCTAAAATAAAATGCAAAATAAAGAAAATGCAGAAAAATAAAGTCAAATATCGGTGTCATGCTCTGTCGTCTCCTCTGCTACTTCTGGTGGTGGGAAAATATAAGGTGGATCCACCGGTGCTAGTATAGGAGATGGGGGTGCAGGAGATGCCGAGGGGGACTGAGGAGTCCTCGGTCGCAAGACAAATGAAGAGGTGACGTCTCGCTCTAAGATCTGCTGTAATACGTCGAAATGTGCCATGAACTCTGTGTACTGAGGAAACGTCCCACCGCAATCTCAAGCCTCTCGAAGTGATCATGGGCTCGAGATGGTGAAAACATATGTACGTGGGGAGCGTCCTCTGCCGCCGAAGGTGCCTCGGTCTCCATCAATGCCGATCGAGGGTCGGGAGGCAGTCGGGAAGCTCGGGCATGATCACCCTCACCCTCGCCTATCTCTCGAGCTGGTAGCACCAACGCATAAACCCTTGTATGAACTCTACGGACCATGCCAATCAATCCCAGTGTCTCTAAACTCAGGGGGATAGATATCCTCGTCTTCTCAGCCCCACGAATTCCATCCAAGAGACCTATGCCCAGCACTAATCTCGTAATGTAGGGGCCCAAGAAGATCGCTCCCAGTCTAGCATAATGCCCCTGATGTCTGATATACTCTGCCATGATGTGTCCTAAGTGAATCGGTATGCACTCCATCATTGAATACAAGTACAGAAGTTCCTGTTGGCTTAGAACACCAATGCTATCACCATGGCCATTCACCGACGTACTCATGATGGCATATAAATATCTGTATGCAGGTCAGGAAAGGCACGTAGCCTTCGACATCCGCGGCTCGTACTGACCCTGACCACATAGCACTTTGTAAGCTCTCTGCGGGGTCAAGGCTCCAGGATAATCAGTCGATAACTGAGAGTACACCTCGGTGTCGTGGAATGCCTCCTCATACAAGCCAGAGTCGAAAACCGAGTAACGCTCAAGCTATGGTGGTGTCCAAATACTCTAAACTGAATGGCATCAATCATCGCCAAAACTCGAATAGGATCTGTCGAAATCAAATGATGATAAGACCTTCAGTGCGAGCTCTCATATGGCAGATCTCTCAGTATACTCGTATCAAGGAATTGAGTCTGTCCAAAACGAACTCTCGACAGCCGCTCAAAATGAACTCTGTGCTCTGGAATGGTGAAACTCATGTCCTCAGACTCAGAAGATGACTCACGCGGCCACTTATCAGCTTGCTTCTTCGACCGGGGTGCCATAATCTATAAAATTTGAGAAGAAATCGGTCAAACAAGATGATAAAGCATTATCGCAGTAATTCCACACGGTGCGTGCGGAATTTTCGCGACGCCTCAGTGGATCCACGGGGCGTGAAAACCACACGGCCGTGCCACAAGAATCAAAAAATACAACTTAAAAATACTTCTAACTTTGTTCTAAACATAAATCATCTTTCTAATTGACGAAACGAAGCATTATTAACCAAATTCATCTATGAAAATCATGAATTGATGAAGGAAATCATAAATAGGGCTTACCAACGAGTTAAAATGAAAGAACTGCGAATCAGCCGAAAAACCTTGCAATAATCCTACCAAATCGGTGCTAGGTGGTCGGGGGTTGATGTGAAAGTGCTCCCAGATGAATGGAGGATGTGAGGGAGAAGAGAAACGACTATTCTTTAAAAAGAACTCACGCCTCATGGCATTCTGTACATTCACACGGGCATGTAGAAATTACCCACACCCGTGCGCCCTCACAGAAGAGCTTCACAGAGGTAGGTGCACGCCCCTGGGTACTCTTAGGAAAAACACTCACTGACTCTGAATGCTCTTGCACGGGCGTGCGGAAAATACCCACGCCCGTACGCACGATCCACAGGGGCAGCGACACGCCCCTGTGGCTTCTCTGGACATCCTAGAAAAATTGCTAAGTGTTCCACACGCCCGTGCAGAAATTCCGCACGGCCGTAGGAATTCACAGGCCCAGCTCACAGAGGTGATCACACATCCTTGTGGCTTCTCGGGATGGAGAGAACTCCTCTGCAGAGTTTTGCATGGGCATGTTGAAATTACCCACACCAGTGCAGGTTTCACAAGGTCACCCATAGGGGCGAGTTCACGCCCCTGTGCACTCTCGGGATAATTTGACAAACACTGCAGGAAATTACACGCCCGTGCGGAAATTACCCACGGGCGTGCGATATTCGCATGGTCATTCACAGGGGCAGCTGCACCCCCCTGTGCCTTCTATGGATGAGCTAGCAATACAAATACACGGGCGTGCGGAAATTGTACACGCCTGTCCGTTTTCACTGCATTCCTTAAAAAAAACTGCAGGCTCTGCAGAAAGTTTCTGAACATGTTTACACACTTAGAGCCTGCCCTAGTATGCAAGTTTTACCAGCAAAACACATGGAATAAAGCTCAAACGACATAACTTCACCAATTCCACATGAAAACACACGATGAATACTCAAAGCCCACAAGAAAATCTCTGCAAAAGCATCCAAAAATCAAGACACCAACACTTAACAAATTATTCATGCAAACAAACTAAACTAGAAGATAAGAAAACAGTAAATACTTGGGTTGCCTCCCAAGAAGCGCTTTCCTTATGTTGAGCATTACTTTTCTCCGATGTGTTATAGGAGCGTCCCCTTTCCCCTCCGATATGTTAGATTCTACCTCTGTTCCTAGAGTTCTTTGCGTCCACAATAGAGTGAATGGTCTAATGGATGACTTTGCATTCATATCACACAAGCACTTATCAAGCGTATCCTCTACCAGACAAGGGAATCCTTGGACGACGAGTAGAGGACTTTCCACAAGACCATCGACACGACTATCGAGGGAGTTTCTCTATGGATTCATTGCTTTTACATTCTATTTCTTTGATTGTACTTAGCTCCATGGAGAGCTAAACCCCTAGTGGGTACTTGGGTATTTGTGAACCCTAGGATGTATTTGTTTCATTGAATCTCTTTATTATGCTTTAAATTAATTGATGTTTGTTGTGAGTTCCAACCTTGAATGCTTGATTGTATGAGCATTTCCCCTAGAGTGACACTAGGTTGAGATTTCTTGTTGGCAACCTTGTGAGTGAGTGACACACCACGAGCATTAGACAAAGCTATGTTGGAGAGTGTTGAGAGGGTGAGTCGAGAGGTACAGGAGCATTCCCTTTCCCCTCCGGCGTGATAGATTCTACCTCCGTTCCTCGAGTTCTTTGCGGCCATAATAGAGTGAATGGTCTAAGGGATGACCCTCTGCTGGGGCTTAGTTATGCGTGCAACGGAGTGAAGCATTGAGATGATCTTAGTATCTAGGGCTTAATCATGGTTAGGGACCTTCCACCTTGACCAAAGGGTTAGGTGTATAATTAGGAAGAGATTTATCACTTGGAATCCCTAGAGCTCATTGCAACTCTGTTCGAGTACGAGGTTGAGAGGTTATCTAATCTCTCCTCCGGGACATGTATAGAGTTAGGCATAGTTGACTTTAGATTTGGGACTATGTATTTAAGGATTTCCATGACTCACCATTGCATTGATTAGGAAGCATAATAGAGGGTTCTTACACTTGAAATGATTGTCCTAGGCGGAGCATTTTCTGAGTACCTGATAAGTGCTTGTGCGATATGAATACGAAGTGTTCATTCCTTATGTTGAGCATTACTTTTCTCAGGTTTTTACATTAATATGTGTGTTTTTATGTTACTTTTATGCAGGTATGGTTGTGAGGCTGACTATGAAGGAAATAAGCCAATGTGGATCATAATGCACCTATTTTGGAGGAGATCTTGCTAAGGTTCAAACGCAAAGACATAGGACAGGTGTGAGATGCTAGAGTGTGTGCCAACCTCCTCGCATTCGAGTGAGCACATCCATTTGGAGGGGCACAAAGGCAGTCACACTCGAGCATTCCGTCTTATGCATATAAGAACAAGAGCTCCACTAACATATATATCATTGAAGAAACAAGTGATTCACGACGTGAACGTGTGCCCGTTTGCGTTACCCCGATGAAAGTATGGAATTGGGAAGTTAATCTCTCCTCCGGGACATGAATAGAGTTAGGCATAGTTGACCTTAGATTTGGGACTATGTGTATAAGGATTTCCACGACTCACCATTGCATTGATTAGGAAGCATAATAGAGAGTTCTTGCACTTGAAGCGATTATCCTAGGTGAAGCATCATTTGAGTATCCCATCTTTATCGATTGCCTTACCTACTCCTTACTTTTGCTCTCTTACTTGTTACTTTTAATTGTTGAGAATTGAATCATTATCACACTTATCATTGTTGATACTCCACATAGCTAAGAATCGAATTAAGTGTCTTTTCTCCCTACTCCCTGTGGATTCGACCCCGCTCACTCGGGATTATTACTTAGACAAACCCGTGCACTTGCGGGATATACGCAAGGGGACCTTGTCAAATTTTTGGCGTGGTTGCCGGGGAGCTAGGCGTTTAGAGATACTTCGCACTTTGTTTTCTTAGCTATTTCACCACACATTCTAATTCATATCTTCTTGATGTGTGCACTATGAAACTCCCCCCCACACTTATGTTGTACATTGTCCTCAATGTACTCATGCAAGCTCACTTAAAATATATCATTCAAAAATAGATGTGGGAGAAGCAATCAATACAATACTCCCCTGACTCCTAGTGTTGCGTTTGATGAAGCTAATTCGTTGGGAGTAGTGTTTCAACGGGTTGTGAAGCTCACACGGCTAAGTGTCGAAGCACCTTGGCCGTGCCCATGACTATGTCTCAATTCCCAAGATGACAAGACCATCTGCACGCATACACGAGGGGGTTCAGTGAAGCTCAAGAAAAACAAAAATAACTCGAGTATACAAAAGATAGAGCAATGAATACAACTCGAGACCACAAAATGAAAATAAACTCAGAAGGAAAGTCCTTTCTGCGTATACTAATCCAAAATAAAATGCAGAAAATAAAATGCGAAAAATAAGAACAAAGAAGGTAAAGACGTCTCAAGTGTTGGTGTCAATAGCTAGTACATCTGTTTCTGTTACTGGTGAAGATGACGCTGGTGCTACAAAATAAATGAAGATTGGCAAAGAAAAGAGAAAGAGAAGCTTACCGACAAAATGAGAATGAAAGACTAGAAAACGGCCGGAAAACTAAATTAACAACCTTCTAAAATGACGGTGAGAGGTCAGGAGAGAGCAAGGATGTGTTCTCAAAACGTATGAGGATGAAAATATGAAGAAACCCGAAAAGATTTTAAAGAAAACCTATGATTCTAGCATATCTGTAAATCCACCTGGGCGTGCGGAAATTACCCACGCCCGTGTGCCCGACCCAGAGGGGCAAACGCAGGCCAGTGTGGACTCTCCATGCAACCGAGAAAATTCTCTAAGATCCACGCCCGTGTGAAAATTCCACACGGGCGTGGACATTCACAGGCCCAAGTCACAGAGGCAAACGCACGCCCCTGTGGCTTCTCGGGATGGAGAGATCCTCTGCAGAGATTCACACGGGCGTGCGAAAATTACCCACGCCCGTGTGGAGTTCACAGAGTCGCCCTACGGGGCGAGTCCACGCCTGCGTGCTCTCGGGATAAACCGCCCAACTCAGGAATTCACACGCCCTGCGCGGAAATTACCCACGGGCGTGTGACAATTGCATCGTCGTTCATAGGGGCAGCCGCACGCCCCTGTGCCTTCTCTGGATGAGCTCGCAGTGCAAATCCACGGGCGTGCTAAAATCCCACACGCCCGTGTGTTTTCCCTCGGATGCCTTTAGAAAAATTTCGCAAGCTCGCAGAAAAATTTTTTTAACATGTTTACACACTCGTAGCCCTCGCCCTAATATGTAAGTTTTTACCGAGTGAAAAACATGTGAAATAGCTCAAACGACCAAAACTTCACCAAAACACATGAAAGCACAAGATAACACCAACGGTCCACAAGAAAAGCATAGCAATGGCCTATAAGAATCAAAACACCAACACTCAAGCTCTTATTCATGCAAACACTAAACTAAAAACTAGGAAAACAGTAATTGCTTGGGTTACCTCCCAAGAAGCGCTTGTTTTACGTCACTAAGCTTGACGTACCTCTTCTTTACCTTATGGGGGCTTGAAAAGAGTGTGTTCCTCCCGACTAGATATTGCATAGCTACTTCCTTTAAACCAAAAATCTAATTGCCGGGGTGGAATATTTGTTGGAGAGTCCAACCATCTTACCTTTGGCCTCCAAGGAAACAATTTGGGTTGGGAATTGTCCAAGCTTAGCATAGGTGGGTCGTTGTATGGTTTCAATCTCCTACCCACATCTTCTCCCAACCCCAAAATCTCTTTCTTGCAATTTAAGAATTGATCAATCCCAAAGAGTGGTGCTTGTTCCATTACCTTAGGATTTACTTCTTCTTGTGTATTTTGAGCTTGAAAGGAACATGACACTAGCAAATCCCCTTGAAAATTTTCTCGCTCACAAGCACAATCTTCATTCACACTGTCCAAAATCTCAAAATGGTATTCAGCTTCTCCCTTTTCATTTTCTACACCAATGTACTCAATTTGCCCAACTTCTTCATTGTCGTTCACTACCACATCATCTCTACAAGGAACTTGAATTGCTTGCTCAAATGCTTGTTGTTCCTTGGAGAGTGTGTCAAGTATCCCTCCTAATTGATGCTCAAGGTTTTTATAGGAGGCTTCATGACATCTTCGTGTGGTCTCCATATTTTGGACACAGACATCGGATGCTTCAATAAAGTTAGCTAATACTCTTTGTAACTGAAGTGCATCCTCGCCGAGTATCTCACCCCTTTGACATTCCTCTTGAGGTGTCTCCCAATGTTGTTCACCATTATTCCATAATAAGTTTGGGTAGCCCACTTCAATTGGATGATAACCGTTGTAACATGGAATGTTTTGTTGTCATGAAGTAACAATTCTATCAACCTTTTTACTTAGAGCTTCGACCTTCAAATATAGAGCAACGACTGGGTCAATCATCATTTAAAATCCTTGCAAGAAAAAGTAAGACATGACAAAAGAAAACAAATGAGAATGATGGAAGAATAAGAAAGTGTGAAATAAATTTTTTATTTTTTATTTTTAGAACAAATCAGAACGGTGATAGAGAAGAGATGCAAAATAGAATGAAGGGTAAATAGATAAGAAAACAAAGTGCAAAGTATCTCTAAATGCCTACTCCCCGGCAATGGCGCCAAAAACTTGACAAGGTCCCCTTGCTTATATCCCGCAAGTGCATGGGTTTGTCGAAGTAATAATCCCGGATGAGCGGGGTCGAATCCACAGGGAGTAGGGAGTAAAGACACTTAATTCGATTCTTAGCTATGTGGGGTATCAATAATGATAAGTGTGGAACTGATTCAATTCTCAGAATTTAAAAGCAACAAGTAAGAGAGTAAAAGTAAGGAGGAGGCAAGGAAATCGATAAAGATGGGGTACTCGGATGATGCTTCACCTAGGATAATCGCTTCAAGTGCAAGAACTCTCTATTATGCTTCCTAATCAATGCAATGGTGAGTCATGGAAATCCTTACATACATAGTCCCAAATCTAAGGTCAACTATGTCTAACTTTATACATGTCCCGGAGGAGAAATCAAACAAGCTCAACACCTCGCACTCGCATAGAGTTGCAATGAGCTTTAGGGATTCCAAGTGATAAATCTCTTCCTAGATTTAGAATTAACCCTTTGGTCCAGGCGGAAGGTCCCTAGCCACAATTAAGCCCTAGATACTAAGATCACCTCAACGCTTCACTCCATTGCACGCGCAATTATGCCCCAGTGGAGGTTCATCCCTTAGGCAATTCACTCAATTATGGCCGCAAAGAACTCGAGGAATGGAGGTAGAATCTATCACGTCGGAGGGGAAAGGGGACGCTCCTGTACCTCTCGACTCACCATCTCAACCCTCTCCAACCTAGCTTTGTCTAACGCTCGTGGTGTGTCACTCACTCGCAAGGTTACCAACAAGAACTCTCAACCCTATTGTCACTCTAGGGGAAATGTTCATACAATCAAGCATTCAAGGTTGGAACTCACAATAACCATCAATTTATTGAAAGCATAATAAAGAAGTTCAAAGAAACAAATACATCCTAGGGTTCACAATCACCCAAGTACCCACTAGGGGTTTAGTTCTCCATGGAGCTAAGTACAATTAAAGAAATAGAATGTAAAAGCAATGAATCCATAAAGAAACCTCCTCGATAGTCATGTCGATGGTCTTGTGGAAAGTCCTCTACTCATCGTCCAAGGATTCCTTCGTCCGGTAGAGGATACGCCTCGATCGAAGCTCCCCTACCAACCTTCTTCCTAATGGGATCACGATGTCAGAGCCGTAGAACCTCTCAAAAACAGTGTTTCTATAGTGATTTTACTACATTAACCTGCTACAGTACTATGCCAAAAATACTCCCGAATCCACTTTTTATCGAGGTAACATAAACGGACACACGTTTATGCCGTGGATCGCTTTGCTTCTTCAATGACGGATAAGTTGATGGAGATCTTATTCTATGTGCATAAGTCAGAATGATTGAGTGTGACTGCCCTTGTACCCCTCCAAATGGTTGTGCAAACGCAAATACGGCGAGGTTGGCACACACTCTAGCATCTCGCACCAGACTTATATCTTCGCGTTTGAACCTTAGCAAGATTTCCTCCAAAATCGGTGCAATGTGATCCACATTGGCTTCTTTCCTTCATAATTGTTTTCATAACCCTACCTGCATAAAAGTAACATAAAAACACATATATTAATGTAGAAACCCGAGAAACCTAATGCTCAACATAAGGAAAGAATGCTTCGCATTCATATCACACAAGCACTTATCACATAGCCAATGGCAGTTCAACGTAGTTGCCATGATTGTATTCTTGAGTTTAGGAGAATTTTTAACATTGAATGTCTTCATGCTCTAGTTTTTGCTTGAATTTGTAGGAATTTTTGCCCGATTGACAGTTGTTGCACTACTCACTCTTTAAACTCTTTTGGAAACTCATGTTCAATGTTAAAGGGACTAGTTATTGTTGTTTCTTTTGTTATTTGTGAAAAAAAATGGAAAATGAAAGGAAAGAACAAAAGTAGTTTTAATGTTTAGTTGTGCTTGTTGGGTGGAAAGAGCTACCGTCTATGAAGTATGAAGCTACTCTCATAAGTTGGATACTAGTTATGCCCTAATAAGGGTAAGAGCTATCTCATAGGATGAGTGAAAGCTAACACTCCGGTAGAAAGAGCTACCAGCTCGAAAGTGTGAAAGCTACCTTAGCGGCCGCTTTGGAAAGAGCTACCTTAGAGGATGTGTGAAGCTACTACCGTCTTTGAAATTTTGTTACTGTTGGTAGATAAATAAGTCCCTTATAGTTAGAAATTTGAGGAGTATACTTTGGGTTGTTTTGAATGAGTTCACACACTTACACGATTTCGGGTTTGTTGTCCTTTTTTATTCAAGTTTTTAGCTAGAGTATTGATTTTTTGTATTTAGAGTTGAAATTTCCTTTACTTGTATAATGCTCTCTTTGTATGCTTTAGTGAACCTAAGGCCAAGAAATTCCAATAATTCCATCATCTATGCACATAATGATTTCATTTTTGCTTGAGGACAAGCAAAAGCTTAAGTGTGGGGAGTTTGATAAGTGCTTGTGTGATAAGAATATGAAGTGCTCTTTCCTCATGGTGAGCATTACTTTTCTCAAGTTTTAAGGCTAATATATGTGTATTTATGTTATTTTCATGCATATAGGGTTGTGAAGCCGAAGGTTAGAGAAAGAAGCCAATGCAGATCGTAAATGCACTTTTTGGAGGAAGTCTTGAGAAGGTTCAAACGCGAAGACATAAGTTGGGTTTAAGATGCGAGAATGTGTTCCAACCTCCTCGTATTCAAGTTAGCACAATGATTTAGAGGGGCACAAGGGCAGTCACATTCAAGCATTCTGGCTTGTGCATGTATAGCAAGATCTCCACCAATGTGTCCGTTTATTGAAGAACAAAAGCGATCTACGGCGTAAACATGCGCCCATTTACGTTACCTCGATGACAACATGGATTCGGGAGTATTTCGGGCCGGTACTGTAGCAGGACACTATAGCAAAACACTATAGTAGGTATTGCTCACAGTCGGTCGAAGAAGGACTACAACTGAGAATCCACACGTGTGTGTGGAAATTCCACACGCCTGTGTGAAAAATCCACAAGGGCGCCCACATGGGCGTGTGGATTCCTGATTCCAGCACTATTTAAGGCCGATTTCAGCCACGATTTCAGAAATTATTTTCTCCATTTTTTTTCAACTTGAGAGATAACGGCAGTAAGGGTTTTGAGAGGTATTGGCTAGGGATTTGGAGAGGTTCTACGGCTCTGACATCCCGCTCCATTTGGAAGAAGGTTAGTGGGAGAGCTCTCGTCAGTACCATCCGGTGAGGTGTATCCTAGGCCAGACAAAGAGACCCTTGGACAAGTAGAGGACTCTCCACATGACCATCGCCACGACTATCAAGTGGGTTTTCTACGGATTCTTTGCTTTTACATTTGATTTCATTGATTGTAATTAGCTCTATGGAGAGCTAAACCCCCTAGTGGGTACTTGGGTATTTGTGAACCCTAGGATGTATTCGTTTTATTGAACCTCTTTATTATGATTTCAATTAATTGATATTTTTTTCAGTTCCAATCTTGAATGCTTGATTATATGAATACTCCCTTAGAGTGACACTAGGGTTGAGAGTTCTTGTTTGTAACCCTTATGAGTGAATGACACACCACGAGAGTTAGACAAAGATAGATTGGAGAGGGTTGAGAGGGTGAGTCTAGAGGTAGCGGAGCGTCCCTTTTCCCCCTCTGGTGTGATTTATTCTACCTCCATTTTCTCAAGTTCTTTGCGGTCATAGTAGACTGATGGGCTAAAGGATGACCTTCGGCTAGGGACCTTCCGCTGGGGCTTAGTTGTGGCTAGGGACCTTCCACCTGGACCAAAGGGTTAGGTCTACATCTAGGAAGAGTATTTATCATTTGGAATCCCTAGAACTCATTGCAATTCTATATGAGTGCGAGGTTGAGAGGTTATTCAATTTCTCCTCTGGGACATGTATAGAGTTAGGCATGGTTGACCTTAGATTTGGGACCATGTATTTAAGGATCTCCATGACTCATTATTGTATCAATTAGAACGTATAATAAAGGATTCTTGCACTTCAAACAATTGTCTTAGACAGAACAATATCCGGGTACCCTATTTATATCGATTGCCTTACCTTCTCCTTTACTTGTGCTCTCTTTCTTGTTCTTTTACTTTTGTTATTTCATATCTTGTCACTCATATCACTATTCATCTTTCACTTAGATAAGAAACAATTTAAGTGTTTTTATTCCCTAGTCCCTGTAAATAAGATACTCCACCCATCTGGTATTTTATTACTTCAACAAACCCATGCACTTGCGGGACATATGTAAGGGGTGTTGTCACGTATGTTGATAAGTGCTTGTGCGATATGAATGCGAAGCGTTTATTCCTTATGTTGAGCATTACTTTCCTCAGTTTTCTACATTAATATGTGTGTTTTTATGTTACTTTTACGCAGGTAGGGTTGTGAGGCTGAGAATGAAGAAAATGGGCCAATGTGGATCATAATGCACCTATTTTGGAGGAGATCTTGTTAAGGTTCAAACGCGAAGACATAGGTCAGGTGTGAGATGCTAGAGTGTGTGCCAACCTCCTCGCATTTGAGTGAGCACATCTATTTAGAGAGACACAAAGGCAGTCACACTCGAGCATTCCGACTTATGCATATAAGAACAAGATCCCCTCCAACACGTACATCATTGAAGAAGCAAATGATTCACGACGTGAATGTGTGCCCGTTTGCGTTACCCCGATGAAAGTATGGAATTGGGAAGTTAATCAGGTCAAAGGCTGTAGCAACATTGTAGCAATTACTGTACCGGCGTGTGGAAATTATCCACGCCTGTGTGGAAATTCCGCACGGGCGCGTGTATCGTCCACGCCCGTGGAGTTGCCCTATTCCAGCCCTATTTAAAGCCGATTCAGCCCCGATTTTGGTATTCTTTCTCCATCTTTTCCCCAACTTGTGAGAGGAATTCGGCTAGGGTTTCGAGGGGTATTGGCCAAGTTTTTGGGGAAGTTCTACGGCTCCGACATCGTGATTCCATTAGGAAGAAGGTTGGTTGGGGAGCTTCGATCGAGGCGTATCCTATACCGGACGAAGGAATCTTTGGACGACGAGTAGAGGACTCTCCACAAGACCATCGACACGATCATCGAGGGGGTTTCTTTATGGATTCATTGCTTTTACATTCGGTTTCTTTGATTGTATTAAGCTCCATGGAGAGCTAAACCCCTAGTGGGTACTTGGATGATTGTGAACTCTAGGATGTATTCGTTTCATTGAACTTCTTTATTATGCTTTCAATAAATTGATGTTTATTGTGAGTTCCAACCTTGAATGCTTGATTGTATGAACATTTCCCCTAGAGTGACACTAGGGTTGAGAGTTCTTGTTGGTAACCTTGTGAGTGAGTGACACACCACTAGCGTTAGACAAAGCTAGGTTGGAGAGGGTTGAGAGGGTGAGTCGAGAGGTACAGGAGCATCCCCTTTCCCCTCCGACGTGATAGATTCTACCTCTGTTCCTCGAGTTCTTTGCAGCCATAATGGAGTGAATGGTCTAAGGGATGAACCTCTACTGGGGCCTAGTTGCGCATGCAATGGAGTGAAGTGTTGAGGTGATCTTAGTATCTATGGCTTACTTGTGGCTAGGGACCTTCCGCCTAGACCAAAGGGTTAGGTCTAAATCTAGGAAGAGATTTATCACTTGGAATCCCTAGAGCTCATTGCAACTCTATGCGAGTGCGAGGTGTTGAGATTGTTCGATTTCTCCTCCGGGACATGTATAGAGTTGGTATAGTTGACCTTAGATTTGGGACTATGTATGTAAGGATTTCCACGACTCACCATTGCATTGATTAGGAAGCATAATAGAGAGTTCTTGCACTTTAAGTGATCATCCTAGGTGAAGCATTATCCGAGTACCCCATTCTTTATCGATTGCCTTACCCTCTTCTTACTTTTGCTCTTTCACTTGTTGTTTTTATTGTTGAGAATTGAATCAATTTCACGCTTATCACTATTGATATTCCACATAGCTAAGAATCAAATTAAGTATTTTCACTCCCTACTCCCTGTGGATTCGACCCCGCTCACCTGGAATTATTACTTCGACAAGCCCGTGCACTTGCGGGATATAAGCAAGGGGATCTTGTCATATGTCCCGCAAGTGCATGGGTTTGTTGATGTAATAAATCCCAGATGAGTGGGGATCGTATCCACAGGGAGTAGGGAATAAAAACACTTAAATTGTTTCTTAACTAAGCGTAAAGTGAATTACAGTTGCGTGACAACATATAACGTAACAAAAGTAAAAGAGACAAGAAAGAGAGCACACGTAAAGGGGAGGTAAGGCAATCGATAAAAATGGGATACCGGGATATTGTTCAGCCTAGGATAATTGTTTCAAGTGCAAAGCCCTCTATTATGCTTTCTAACTAATGCATTAAAGAGTCATGGAGATCCTTCAATACATGGTCCCAAATCTAAAGGTCAACCATGCCTAACTCTATGCATGTTCTCGAAGAGAAAGTGAACAATCTCTCAACCTCACACTCGAATAGAATCACAATGAGTTCTAGGGATTCCAAGTGATAAATCCTCTTCCTAAATGTAGAACTAAGCCTTTGGTCCAGGTAGAACGTCCCTCATCATAATTAAGCCCTAGGTGCTAAAATCACTTCAACGCTTCACTCCGTTGTCTCTACAATTAAGCCAAGCGGAAGGTCATCCCTTTAGCCCATTCACTCTACTATGCCTGCAAAGAACTCGAGGAAATGGAGGTAGGATAAATCACATCAGAGGAGAAAGGGGACACTCCACTAATTCTTGACTGACCCTCTCAATCCTCTCTAATCTAGCTTTGTCTAACTCTTGTTGTGTGCCATCACTCACAAGGGTTACTAATAAGAATCCTCAACCCTAGTGTCTCTCTAAGGGAGTATTCACACAATCAAGCATTCAAGATTGGAACTCAATTAAAACATAATCCACTTCTTAGCTATGTGAAAGATCCCCTTGCGTATATCCCGTAAGTGCACGGGTTTGTCGAAGTAATAATCCCGGATGAGCGGGTATCGAATCCACAAGGAATAGGGAATAAAAACACATAATCCACTTCTTAGCTATGTGAAAGATCAGTAGTGATAAGTGTGATAATGATTCAATTCTCAAAAGTAAAAACAACAAGTAAGAGAGTACGAGTAAAGAGGGAGGTAAGGCAATCAATAAAGATGGGGCACTCGGATAATGCTCCGCCTAGGACAGTCGTTTCAAGCGCAAGAATCCTCTATTATGCTTCCTAATCAATGCAATGGTGAGTTGTGGAAATCCTTAAATACATAGTCCCAAATCTAAGGTCAACTATGCCTAACTCTATACATGTCTCGGACGAGAGATTAAATAACCTCTCAACCTCGCACTCGAATAGAGTTGCAATGAGCTCTAGGGATTCCAAGTGATAAATCTTTTCTTAATTACAGACCTAATCATTTGGTCCAGGTGGAAGGTCCCTAACCACAATTAAGCCCTAGATACTAAGATCACCTCAACGCTTCACTCCGTTGCACGCGCAACTAAGCCCCAGCAAAGGGTCATCTCTTAGACCATTCACTCTATTATGGTAGCAAAGAACTCGAGGAACAAAGGTAGAATCTATCACGTCGGAGGGGAAAGGGGCGCTCATGTACCTCTCGACTCACCCTCTCAATCCTCTCCAACCTAGCTTTGTCTAACACTCATAGTGTGTCACTCACTCACAAGGTTACCAACAAGAACTCTCAACCCTAGTATCACTCTAGGGGAAATCTTCATACAATCAAGCATTCAAGGTTGGAACTCACAATAAACATCAATTAATTGAAAGCATAATTAAGAGATTCAATGAAACAAATACATCCTAGGGTTCACAAATACCCACGTACCCACTAGGGGTTTAGCTCTCCATGGAGCTAAGTACAATCAAAGAAATAGAATATAAAAGTAAAGAATCCATAGAGAAACCCCCTCGATAGTCGTGTCGATGGTCTTGTGGAAAGTCCTCTACTCCTCATCCAAAGATTCCCTTGTCCGTAGAACCTTCTTCCTAAGGAATGACGATGGCGGAGCCGTAGAACCTCTCCAAAACCCTAGCCAATACCTCTCAAAACCCTAGCCGAAACCCTCTCTTAAGTTAGGGAAAAGATGGAGAAAATAATGTTGAAATCGAGGCTGAATCAGCTTTAAATAGGGCTGGAATCGGGTGACCACACGGGCTTGTGGATTTTATACACGCCCATTTGGAATTTTCACATGGGCGTGTATAATTTTTACATGCCCGAATTCACTTTTCATCGAGGTAACATAAACGGGCACACGTTTATGCCGTGGATCGCTTTGCTTCTTCAATGACGGATAAGTTGATGGAGATCTTGTTCTATGTGCATAAGTCGGAATGCTTGTGTGTGACTGCCCTTGTGCCCCTCAAAATGGTTATGCTAACTCAAATACGGGGAGGTTAGCACACACTCTAGCATCTCACACCCGACTCATATCTTCGCGTTTGAACTTTAGCAAGATTTCCTCCAAAATCGGTGCATTGTGATCCACATTGGCTTCTTTCCTTCATAATTGGTTTCACAACCCAACCTGCATAAAAGTAACATAAAAACAGACATATTAGTGTAAA
Source organism: Dioscorea cayenensis subsp. rotundata (assembly GCF_009730915.1). Taxonomy (NCBI): domain Eukaryota; kingdom Viridiplantae; phylum Streptophyta; class Magnoliopsida; order Dioscoreales; family Dioscoreaceae; genus Dioscorea; species Dioscorea cayenensis. The sequence continues at coordinate 159,257 of NC_052491.1, read as the reverse complement.
AACCCAAGAAAAGTAATGCTCAACATAAGGAAAGAACGCTTCGTATTCATATCGCACAAGCACTTATGAAACTCCCCCACACTTAAGCTTTTGCTTGTCCTCAAGCAAAAATTAAACATTCTGTGCATCAATGAAGAAAATATTGAAAGTTCTTGGCCCTAGGTTCACCAAAGTATAAAAAGAGAACATTCTACAAGTAAGGAAAATTTCAACACTAAATATGAAAGATCGAAGCTCTAGTTAAAAACTTGAATAAAAAAGGACAACAAACCCGAAATCGTGAAAGTGTGTGGACTCACTCAAGTCAACCCAAGGTATACTCCTCAAAGCTCTAAGTATAAGGGACTTATTTATCTACAACAAGAAAGTAACAAAAATTTTAAAGATCGTAGTATCTTCACACATTCTCTAAGGTAGCCCTTTCCCAAGCGGCCGCTAAGGTGGCTTTCACACTTTCGAGGTGGTAGCTCTTTCTACCGGAGTGGTAGCTTTCACTCATCCTATGAGATAGCTCTTTCTCTCATTAGGGCATAACTAGTTTCCGACTTATGAGAGTAGCTTCATACTACATAGGTGGTAGCTCTTTCCACCCAAAATGCAAAACAAACAAGAAAAATATTTTGTTCCTTCTTTTCATCATTCATTTTTTTTTTCAGAATTTAACACAAGAAACAACTATAACTAGTCCCATTAACATCGAACATGAGTTTCCAATAGAGTTTAAAGAGTGAGTAGTGCACTGAGTGTAATTCGGGCAAAAATTCCTAAAAATTCAAATAAAACTAGAGCATGAAGATATTCAATGTTAAAAATTCTCCTAGACTCAAGAATACAATCATTGCAACTAAGGTGAACCTCCATTAGCTATGCGAGCAAGTATATCAATCAAGAACAATAAAAAGGATGTGTGCACTATGAAACTCCCCCCCACACTTAAATTGTACATTGCCCCCAATGTACACATGCAAACTCACTCATAATGTATATCAATGAAGAATATATGTGGGAGAAGAAATCAAAACAATACTCCCCCGACTCCTAATGTTGCGTTTAATGAAGCTAAATCCTTGGGAGTAATGTTCCGACGGGTTGTGAAGCTCACACGGGCAAGTGCCGAAGCACCTTGGCCGTGCCCATGACAGAGTCTCAATTCCCATGATGATAAGACCATCTGCACGCATACACAAGGGGGTTCAGTGAAGCTCAATAAAACAAAAATTACTCGAGTATATATAAAAGATAGACAATGAATACAATTCGAGATAATAAAATGAAAATAACTCAGAAGGAGAGTCCTTTCTGAGTATACAAGTCTAAAATAAAATGTAGAAAATAAAATGCGAAAAATAAGAACAAAGAAGGTAAAGACGCCTCAAGTGTCGGTGTCAATAGCTAGTACATTTGTTTTTACTGCTGGTGAAGATGACGTTGGTGCTGCAAAATAAATAAAGATTGGCAAAGAAAAGAGAAAGAGAAGCTTACCAACAAAATGAGAATGAAAAACTAGAAACCAGCCGGAAAACTCAATTAACAACCCTCTAAAATGATGGTGAGAGGTCAGGAGGGAGGAAGGATGTGTTCTCAAAACATTTGAGGGTGAAAAAATGAAGAAAACCAAAAAGATTTTAAAGAAAACCTGCGGTTCTAGCATTTCTGTACATCCACACGGGCGTGTGGAAATTACCCACGCCCGTGTTCCAGACCCACAGGGGCAGACGCACGCCATGTGGACTCTCCATGCAACCAAGAAAATTCTCTTAGACCCACGCCCGTGCGAAAATTCCACACGGGCGTGGACATTCACAGGCCCAACTCACAGGGGCAAACGCACGCCCTTGTGTCTTCTCAGGATGGAGAGATTTCCTCTGCAGAGATTCGCACGGACGTGTGGAAATTACCCACGCCCGTGCGATTTTCACAAGGTTGCCCACAAGGGCGAGTCCATGCCCTTGTGTGCTCTCGGGATAATCTGCCAAACTCTGGAGGACTTCACACGCCCGTGCGGAAGTTACCCACGGGCGTGCGAAAATTGCATGGTTGTTCACAGGGGCAGCCGCACACCCCTGTGCCTTCTCTAGATGAGCTCACAATACTAATTCACGGGCGTGCGGAAATTCCACACGTCCGTGAGTTTTCTCTAGATGCCATAGAAAATTTTGCACCCTCTGCAGAAAATACTTCCGAATCCATTTTTCATCGATGTAACATAAACGGGCACACGTTTATACCGTGGATCGCTTTGCTTCTTCAATGACGGATAAGTTGATGGAGATCTTGTTCTATGTGCATAAGTCGGAATGCTTGAGTGTGACTGCCCTTGTGCCCCTCCAAATGGTTGTGCTAACTCAAATACGGGGAGGTTGGCACACACTCTAGCATCTCGCACCCGACTCATATCTTCGCGTTTGAACTTTAGCAAGATTTCCTCCAAAATCGGTGCATTGTGATCCAGAATTGGCTTCTTTCCTTCATAATTGGTTTCACAACCCAACCTGCATAAAAGTAACATAAAAACACACATATTAGTGTAAAAACCCAAGAAAAGTAATGCTCAACATAAGGAAAGAACTCTTCGCATTAATATCGCACAAGCACATATCAAACATCAATTAATGAAAGCATAATAAAAGGTTTAATGAAACAAATACAACCTAGGATTCACAAATCCAAGTACCGACTAGGGGGTTAAGCTCTCCATGGAGCTAGTTATAATCAATGAAATCGAATTTAAAAACAAGTAATCTATATAAAACCACCTCTATAGTCGTAACGATGGTCTTATAGACAAGTCTCTACTCGTCCAAGGGTCCCTTAGTCCGGTCTAGGATACACCTCGCCGGATCGGTGCCGATGAAAGCTCTCCCACTAACCTTCTTCCAAATGAAGCACAATATCAGAGCCGTAGAACCTCTCCCAATCACTAGCCAATATCTCTCCATACCCTAGCCGATGCCTCCTCTCAAGTTAGGGAAAGGATGGAGAAAAACGTACAAGCGTGTGGAATTTCCACATGCCCGTGTGGATTCTCTGGAAATCACCTTTCTCCACCAAAATACTCCCGAATTCACACTTTTCATTGAGGCCACATGAATTGGCACACATCCATGCGGTAGATCACATTGTATCTTCAATAAAATCACATTTAACAACAATCTTGCTGGCATTACACAAGTCGGAACACATGAGTGTGACTGGCTTTGTGCCCTCCAATTTGCATGTTCACTCGAGCACAATGGAAGTTCGAATACACTCATATGTCTTTCAGCATACCTTGTGTCTTCACATTTGTTCACTCCAAGATTTCTTCAACAAAGTGCATTCACAATCCTATATTGACAATCTACTTTAACTTCTTTCTTTCACACTTGTCTTCATAACCCTACATGTACAAAAGTAACACAAATACACATTTATGAGCAATAAAATTTGAGAAAGTGATGCTCATTGCAAGAAAAGAATACTTCATATTACTAATACACAAGCACTTATCAAACTCCCCCACACTTAATATTTTGCTTGTCCTCAAGCAAAAATAAAATGTTGAAGCATAGAAGAAGGAAATATTGAAAGTACTTGGCCGTAGGTTCGCTAAAAATATGTAAAAGAAGCATTCTACAAGTAAGGAAAATTTCAACACTAAATACAAAAAATCATTGCTCTAGCTAAAACTCGAATAAAAAAGGACAACAAACCTGAAATCGTGTAAGTGTGTATAAACTCACTCAAGTCAGCCTAACGTATACATCTCAAAGTTCTAAGTATAAGGGACTTATTTATTTACAAAACAAAACAAAGAGATGGTAGTAGTTTCACACATCCTCTAAGGTAGCCCTTTCCGAAGTGGCCGCTAAGGTGGCTTTCACACTTTCGAGATGGTAGCTCTTTCTATAATGGTAGTAGCTTTAACTTATCTCATGAGATAGCTCTTTCTCTCATTAGGGCATAACTAGTATAAGACTTATGAGAGTAGCTTCATATTTCATACGCGGTAGCTCTTTCCACTCCAAATGTACAACCAAAACAACTATATATTTTCCTTTTTTTCATTAAAAATTAACATAAGAACCAATACTTACTAGTCCCTTAAACATCGAACTTGAGTTTCCAAAAAGGTTTAATGAGCGAGTAGTGTAACAAGTGCCAATTTTGCAAAAATTCCTAAAAATTCATTTAAAAACTAGAGCATGAGAACATTCAATGTTAAAAATTCTCCTAACACAAGAATACAACCATTACAACTAAGATGAAACGCCATTGGCTACGTGAGCATTTTCAGTCAAAACTAATGTAAAGAACATGTGTAATGTGAACTCCTCCCACACTTAAGATGTACATTGCCCTCAATGCACTCATGTAAGCAAAATAAAAAGTATAACACTCAAAAACATATGTAAAGATGGGCAATTGAAACAATACTTCCTTGACTTCCTAATGGCAGGTTTGATGTAGCACACATGGCTATGTGAAAATCACATTGACCGTGTCCATGACTATTCCTTAATTTCTATACTCACAAGACCATTTCCATGTATACACAATAGGGGTTCAGTAAAGCACAACAAAAATAAAAACAACTCGAGTATATAAAGATAAAGCAAAGAAATACAACTCGAGTAATACAAGTCCAAAATAAAATGTGAAAATGAAATATGAAAAAAAAAAGCAACTAAATTAAAGACGCATCAAGCGTCGGGTGTTATCCTCTATCTGCTCTGCTGCTGGGAGTCGATGCTGTAACTGAGGATTGACTGATGCTGGTGGTGATTATGGTGCCGGAGGGGTCCGAGGTTGATAAGTGCTTGTACGATATGAATGCGAAGCATTATTTCCTTATGTTGAGCATTACTTTTCTCATGTTTTTACACTAATATGTGTGTTTTTATGTTACTTTTATGCAGGTAGGGTTGTGAAACCAATTATGAAGGAAAGAAGCCAATTTGGATTACAATGCACCGATTTTGGAGGAAATCTTGCTAAGGTTCAAACGCGAAGACATAGGTCGGGTGTGAGATGCTAGAAAGTGTGCCAATCTCCT